>NC_064412.1:38061136-38384318 GCF_023375975.1 Astyanax mexicanus
AAATGAGTACAACTCATCAGGTGATCGCTGGTTCGAATCCTGTTCATGTAGCTTGCCATCAGCTACTGGAGCCCTGAGAGAGCACAATTGGCCTTGCTCTCTGGGTGGGTAGGTAGCACTCTCTCCCCACATCACTCCAACGGGTGATGTCGATCAGCACATGGCGTCTGTGAGCTGATGAGTCGCTGCGCTTTCATCTGAGCGCGCTGTGATGCTACTCGGCAATGCTACATCACCCGCAGTTCAAAAGGAGGCGGTGGCTGACTTCACGTGTGTATTAGAGGAAGCATGTGCTAGTCTACACCTTCCTGGTGTGTTGGGGCATCACTAGTGATAGGTGGAGTTCTAATGAGTGGGCTGGGTAATTGGCTGTGTAAATTGGGAAATAAAAATTTAAATAAAATAAAAAAAATAAGAAAAATAAAATAATGCAAAACAACTCATAAAAACCTTTGTCTTTTTGACCATATTTAATGATTAGGATATTTAAGTTTGGTGTTTGAGGGATGGAGATTGAACTCATGTAACTACACAACTAAAACAAAAAAAAAAAGAAATGTATTGTTCTTATAAGTTGTCTAGTTGTAAGTCTAATTTTACATATTTTAAGTATAACAAATATAAAGTATCCTAAATTCTTCCTCACATGAAATCTATATTTTCTAATCATAACCTAAACCCTAACCTTAACCTCAGTTATAAAACCAGATCAATTTGGAACTAAAACCACGCATAATCAAACGTATAAACTCAGCACCCACCCACACAAGCACACAAACAGTGTAGCAGTTTACTCAGTGGTGGAACGTGATTTTACTGTTTGCTCTTTCTGTAGTTGTCAGATGGGATCCGTGCGTGGGATGTGGGGGCGGGTCAGCACCACACTCTCCTATTGGCAGATGGAGATTGCTTCCAGCCAATCCTGTACTACAGCGGTCAGCAGGTGAAAGAAGGGTCAGCCGAGTCGACGCAGGAGCAGACAGGGGGGTACACTCAGCAACCCGTGCTGCTGCCCTTCTGCATGAACGTTAGTGATTATTATTTTTCTTCACTGTTTACAACAGTATGATTGCGTATAAGCAACTTGTAGACATATGGCTGTTTATATCCGTTGTGTTTGAAATATGTATTTTGTTGAAGCAAAACAATTACTCTGATGGAGAGTGGAATTGTGAAACTACACATATTTTTAAAATAGATTAAAATTTCAGATTAATGAACAGAGATGCAGATGATTAGATATCTGTGGGACAAAGGTGTACAGAATTAAGATTGAAATAATAAACTAATCAGAAATTAATATCTAGAATAAGCATTTGAAAAGTGTTGTTTAAATGTTTACTCAGATTTTTACTTTTTTACTTGAATTACTCTAAATGCTTAATTACAGAATATTATAATCATATAGAGTACCAATCAAAAGTTTGTTTACACCTTTCACCATTCATTGTTTTTTCATTATTTGAAAATGTTCTGCATTGTAGATTAACACTAAACATATTGAATTATTAGTAAGCAAATACTTGTATATTATATGAGCATATAAAATATGCTCTATATTTTAGATTCTTCAAAAAAAAACATCTCTTCCTTAAATGACAGCTTAGCACATCTTAACTGGATTTTCTCAGTCAGCTTTATAAGGTAGAATCACCTGGAATGGCTTTCAGATAACATCTGTGCTGAACTTGTCAAGAGTCCACAAAGTAAACAAAAAACATTAATGGTGTCAGTCGATTAAAAAATTTAATCCGATTTAATCACAACAATATACTGTGATTAACTACGAGCTGTCTGGTGTGGGAGCAAGAACGTTGCTTATATCTGTGGAGTCTGAAGCTGTTTTAACACAGAATGCTGAAAATATACAGTGTACCGTGTACTGTGCCTTCAAACACAGTGTTTTCAATGGGACATGCAGTGGGTTGTGAGCAGTGAACGCTGCACATTACTGGGCGTGTAAACAGCATGAAGCAGCAGACAGCGTTTGTACACAGCATTATATTATCTGGCTAATATATTAAATTAATTCAAATTATAGTATAATCAAAGTATATATGATACTTGGGTCAGATCGAGACCAGATCACGTTCTCACCATAAGAGAGCTGCCTCAGAAAAAAGTCTGCATATTGGACGTGGGCATATTGGATTATGATGGAAGTTGGGGTCAAACTTTGTGCCGTAATTAATTGCATTAAAAAATAATACCAATTCCAAATTAATCACGTGCGTTAACGCTTTAACGTTGACAGCCCATACTTTAAGGAATGAAGGTCAGTCAAACCGAAAAATTTCAAGACTTTGGAAGTATCCTCAAGTGCAGTCACAAAGACCATCATAAACATTATGATGAAACTGGGTCTCATCAGGACTACCGTAGGAAATTAAGAGCTAGCGTCTAGGGCTGGGCGATATATCAAGATTAAAAAAATATTGATATATTTTCATATGTGATATAAGACGAAACAGTATAATTTATATCGATATAGACTACGCCACGTTACAGTGAGCCCTGTCAGTTCTTCCGCTGTGTCTCAGCCTCACCTAGCCCCGCCTCCCTCACTCACTAAACACATTACCCCTCCACCACCGCAGTCAGGTAGCGAGAGCGGAGAGAGAGAGCAGGAGACAGAGAAACCTCACGTTACTCATTTCCAGATGGTTTGGATTCAGCGAGTCAGATGAGCAGCAGATTAAGGTATTTTGTAGAGCAGGGGTCAGTAATAGGCGGAATTGGTCCACTAATGCGAACTAGTTAATTTCGACAGGGTTTATTTAGAACTTTACTAACCGTTGACGGAGGTTTTGCAGTGCAGGAAACTCTAAGCCCAATCGCCTGCGTTCTAAATAAAGTGTAGTGCGCACAGAGGAGAGATACGAAGCTCATTCGGACGCTGTTCTTTATAAAAACACACAGTGACGGCTGAACCCGACTTTTCAGCCAAACAGCAGCACGTCTGATGTTCTGAAGCATCACCACTGAACTAAACACTGATCTTTAGAGAAGACATGCCCACTCTAACCTGAACTGACCAATCAGCTTCTTCACATGAGAATGAGAATAGACCTGACACTGTTTCAGCCCAGATTTACAAACAACTCAAACTGCACTTTTTATTTACTTTTTCTTAAGCACTTTAGGTGCCCTTTTTCCAAAAGCACAATATAATTTTTTTATATCCCTTGTTTTAAGGCTACTTTAAGTGGATTAGTATAATTTGAAATGACTTTCAGTTGTTGAGGCTACTCTAATATACAGGATACAGCACTGAATTATAAAAGTACCAATATAACATTTGGAACATGTAGCTTTGTCTCAAAAGTATCTTTTTGATATTACCTTATGGGATTAAAAAAATATTGAGATATTTATCGTATATCGCAATTCTGAAAAAAATATAGAGATATAGTTTTTGATCCATATTGCCCAGTCCTACTAGCATCCCTCTGTTTCACAGGATACGTTCATCAGAGTTACCAGCTTCAAAAACAAGAAACTTAACATTGCCCCAGATAAGAGCACCTACATGCTTCACAGAGTATTTTGGTTTGTTTAACTTGTTTAAGTTACTACATGATTCCTTATGTGTTCCTTCATAGTCATAGTCATAGTGACCTCAGTGTTCATTTACAATGTAGGTAAATAAAATAAATAAAGTCAAACATTGAATGAGAAGGTGTGTCCAGACTTTTGACTGGTACTGTAAATAGTACTATTATTACATCAGTGTAAATGACAATGTATTATTATATAAATGAGAAACAGTTAGCATCGCCAGTCCAGCTGTTAGCATTGTGACTTATTCGAGTTGACCAGAAAGGGTAGACACCACATCATCATGTGTAGGCAGTGGCTTTTATACTGTTTTTATTGATATTGAAATTATATTGAATCAACTGAAATTAAGTATGTATTGTATTAAGAAATGTATTGTGATAAAAATTTTGTTCGTATTTTCCAGCACTAATAATAGATTAATATAATCAGTATTGTATCAGTTGTCTGTAAACCTGTATATATAGTATTGCTCAAATATTTTAGGCACCTGTGTGAATTTCAGTAAAGGAAAAACTTCTTATCTGTAACGTAAGTGTTTATTAGCTCAATAAAACAGTAGTATTACAGTAAATACAAAAAACAATTTTACAAAAAGCAGTGCTATTCCTCATCTAAGTTTAATAGAGTTATTTCTAGTTCTCATCATATCAACACCTGGTTTGGTAAATTGGTAAATTTGGTAAATCAGGTGAGCTGCTGGCTGAGGAGCGTCCAGGAGAAATCTGGAACTTCACTTTGTTCTTCAGCTCGGCTCACAGGATATAACATACTTAGTTAAAAATGAGAATTCCTTGTTAGTTTTTACTATATGTATGTTTATTTGCATCTGTTCATATGTGGTGTTAGTAGTAGTAAAAGTATGTAGTAAAAACACTACATATATTTATGTATATAATCTATATACTGTATATATTTTTGTTTTTGTTTTATGATTATCATTTTTCTGTGTGTGTTATAGCTGGGTTATGTGAGCAGTGTCTGTGCGGGTGGACAGAGCTGTGCGGCGCTGGCTGACCGTAACGTGATGGGCTTTATAGGCAGCCTTCATGAGCTGGCAGCTGCCGAGAGGAAATACTACTGTAAACTGACCAGCATCAAGAGCGTCCTCCTCCAGCCTCTGCTCAAACTAGGTACGAAAGTGTAGGATTGTGCTATATATTGTATTTTACAATATTATTACATTATTAATATAGGACCGTGTTTTATGTGTTATCATCATCATTTATTCATCATGTAAACGGTTGGATTTAATTGATAATCTGCTGCTGATCTGCTTTCTCTGCAGAATCTTTAAGCTCTGCTCTGGGACCGGCCTGTACTGGACTTCTGCAAAATCTGATCAGTCGATTTGGACGTCTGGCTCAGTTAACAGGTCAAAACTCTGCCTCCTTGACCTCGTTTCTGAGGCGCTCGCGTGATGTCAGAGGCCTTGTTCTCCTTGAAAATGCACAGCTGTTCCTGGACACGTATTCTGAGCAAGTACACACTCTCACACACAATCTGAGAACATCATACATACACTAATCACCTGCTGACATTATAGCTGCACATAATGTATGGACAGAAGTTTTTGGACACCTGATTATTCATTGTTTCTTCTGAAATCAAGGGTGTTAAAAGAATTTCTACAGACCAGGCAAAGCTTTCTACTAGCTACCATATTTTCGGACTATGAGGTGCAGCAGAGTATAAGGTGCACTATCTGTGAAAGGTCTATTTTCATACATAAGGTGCACCAGATTGTAAACCGCAACGGATTTTCAGGCACATTATATGCCTCTGACTGCGGTAGCCGCAATGCTAATATTATAATATTATGTTAAAGCACAGAAAGTTTTACTCCGTGAGGCTCCTAATTATGGTAGCCTGTTGTGCCGAATTCAGCACCTTCTCTTGGGAGCGTGCATGCACCATATGAGAAATGCGTGGAAATACCCAAAATTATGTTCTAAGCTACGCTGACTCATAAGAGATAATGAAAATGAAACATGTCACCTGCACTCCCTCCCGAGAGAGAAGGTACTTTTCCTGGCGGGGGTGCTTGGGGAGACACTCACCATGAAAAGCACCTTCTCTGCAGGTGATGTTTCTTTTTTAGTTTATTTGGTCAAACTAATGTTAATGGATTATCTCAGCTTTCGATTTAAGTGACATAGCTCGCTCCCAAGAGGGGGTGCTTTTCCTGGCAGGGGTGAGGAATTCGACATTCAGCACCCCCACCAGGAAATTCACCCCCTCTCGGAAGCACGCACACCGTCTGAGAAATGTGTGCCAAAAATGGAAATACCCAAGATGATTTTCTAAGATATGCTGACTCATAAGAGATAATTAAAAGAAACATGTCAAAAAATCAGCACATCCACCATAAAAAGCACCTTTTCTCCGCCGGGGGGACAGGTGACATTTCTTTTTCAGTTTATTTGGTCGAACTAACATCAGCGGATTATCTCAGATTTCGATTCAAGCGACACAGCGTGCAAAACAAAGCGCTGTGTTACCACATAAAATCAGTTTAGGGTCAGTAAGCACAACCAGAATTCATACATAAGGTGCACCGTATTATAAGGCACTCTGTCGATTTTTAAAGAAAATTAAAGGAAGTGCGCCTGGTAGTTTGTAAAATAAAAAATAAAAAATTACTAGTACTAGATTTTGTCACATTGCTGTGAGGTTTTAATTGCATTAAATGAAAAGACAGAACTGTAAATGATCACTACTCCAACTCACCCACAAATTATCCTCAACTCATCCCCAGCTCATCCTGGCCAAAAGTATTAGATGGAGCACCATCATTGTAGAGAATATTTTACAGTTCCCCTACTGCTCCACAGCTCAGTGTTGGCATTAGATGTGATGCCAGTAGGTTCCTGTTTCTATTCTTTCGACAATACTTTTTGTCTAGAGGGATTAGACAAGCTGTGTGTATTTATTTGCACATCTGTGTCAGCAGTAATATGTAGTATAACGTAATGTGGCTTAATGCCTTCATTAGAAGAGGTGTACACAAACATTTAGGTATATAATGTGGTTGCAGAAATTTACAACTAAAAAAAAATAAAAAATACATAGTATGTATTCCTTTTGAATTAAATTGCCATATTTTTGTGTTTGTATGTCCATTTTGATTGTATATACCCAACATGTGTCTCTTTGTTTATAGGTACTGTGCCAGTGTAGGCAACCTGCTGGTGATGGGAGGCTTTCAGGCTCTCGTCAGACCTTGCCAGTGAGTCACATTTGTGTGTGGGTTTGTGTTGTTTGAGTTTAGGTGTTTCTCTTGTTTATTAAAAAGATCGCAATGGCATTTTGAGCCCTTACAAAGAATCACCATACAATTTCTATATTGCTACATAAATATATCCTAAAACATCATCATATTTTCACAATAGAACCCAGTTACACATATCAGACCAGAAATATTATATTTTGTATATACATTTATATTATATATATATATATATATATATTTATGGACTGAGGAAAATGATCCAATTTTACATATTTGTAACTGGCAAAAGTACGTAAATCTCTACATTGACTATCTGGCCTGACCCCCAGAAAATTCCTAATAAATGTTTATTTGGGTGAGTAAAGCGCTTCAGTTTATTTACAGTAAGCTTAGATTTGAAGATTTCTACTAATGCTATCTGCGGTTAGCGGCTAATGCCGCCCCACAGCTCTACACTAAGGAACCCTGAGAGTTCCAGTAAGCCAAGGCGATATTAGATAGCGATTTGTCCCACAAAGCTTGTTTTAACACAGTAAACATGCAGACTACAGGCCGATAATATTCACCTCTGAACTAACTAGCGCGGTTAGTGGGTAATGCTAATGCTGCTCCAGCAGTGCTATCCGGGGTTAGAAGCAGGCTATAGTGTGATTATACTGAAGCTGAAACTCCTGTATAACACTGTACTTCAGCTGAGTAGCTTTATTGCTCCTTACAACCTGATTATAAAGCACACTGAGAATTTTTGGGAAAATCAAAGGATTTTAAATGCACCTTATAGTGCGAAAAAATATGTAATATAAAAAACATTCTTCCAATAGCCTTATGGCTTTCCTTCTCTGCACATGATCTTTAGCAGACGAGCCATTTTGTTATTTTTGGAGAGCAGTGGCTTTCTCCCTGCAATCCTTTTATGCACAACCTTGTTGTTCAGTGTTCTTCTGATGGTGGACTCGTGAACATTAGCCGACCGTCACACGCCTTGCTTCTAAAGGGGTTAGGAGTGATGTGGGGAGAGAGCGCCATCTTCCCACCCAGAAAGAGCCAGGCTAATTGTGCTCTCTCAGGGCTCTGGTAGCCGATGGCAAGCTACAAAAACAGGATTCGAACTGGCGATCTCCTGATCATATTGATAGCGCAAAGCCCGCTGGACCCCTCAGAGGCCCCATGAGGAGGAGACTTAAAAAAAAAAAAGGACAAAAAAAAGTGTGCAAACATATGATTCTTATTTGACTCTAAAAGTGTAAAAGTGCAATTATTATTTTATTAGTTAATTTAACAATAGTTAAACATGTTAAATCATGTTTCTGTTTCCCTCTCCGTAGGGATGTGTTTGGGAAGGGAGCAGAGGTTGTGCAGAAGTTATCTGAGGGTTGTGAAGATGGGGCGATGCTGGCTGACATTCTGTCTCATCTCTTTTACCTCCCTGTCCGTCATCTCCACGAGTATGGCCATCTACTGCTTAAGCTAGCAACATGCTATGAGGTGGTGGGTACACGTGCACAAAGAATTATTTGCACCGTTGTAATTTCTGTGTTTGTGATTTTTATTTTATCAAATATTAATATTATTAAAAAAACATTCATCATATATTTGTGTGTGTGTATGTGTGTGTGTGTGTGTGTGTGTAATTACCCAGAATTCCATGGACTATCAGAAACTGCAGGATGTCTGTTCCAAGTATGAGTCGCTGGTTCTTCTTCTCAAGAGGAAGAGGAAGGAGGCCGAGTACACACTACACTTCTGGAAGAGCTTCCCTGGGAAGATGACTGTAAGGGATCTACAGATCTATAACTTAACAAATATACCTCATTACTTGCAATCAGGTTGTCTGTGTGCTGCACAGTATAATATTTTCATTGGAAGCAAAACAGCAGGACATAATGCTGCCACCACCATGCTTAACAGTTGGTACATTGTTCTTAGGGTTGACTGCCATGTGGGGTAATGTATTTTTACAATAGGATGACTGATGAGATGAAATGACATGAGATGGGAGTGGCTGCTCGATATATAAACTGCTGCCACCTCAAAAAACGTGATGATAACTAATATTATAACACTGTTTGTGGTAATAATTAACCTTTCGTTCGCTATAGGTTCTGCTATACAATGTCTTTTGGCTTTGTTGTTTCTGTGCATTATTTAACACCTGAGGTTTACCACAAAATTGCACTGACATAATTGTGCTGGTCATAAAATCCAACCCCTCTCTTTTTCAGAAAAGCTTATTCCCCACATTACGATTACCATGGGGTTTGTTTAACCTAATTTTCACTTAAGGGTGTACTCACTTTTATTGCCAGTGGTTTAGACATTAATGGCTGTGTGTTGAGTTATTTTGATGGCACAGCAATTTTATACTGTTGTACAAGCTTTACACTGACTACTTTCTTTTATGGTATTAAAGTTTAATATCTTCAGTGTTGTCCCATGAAAAGATATAATGAAATGTGAGGAGTGCATTCACTTTTGTGAGATACTTATATATACTTTTATAGTTATACTGATATTTTTCAGATTATCAAACAAACTTCAATATCAGACAGATAACTCTGTAAATACAAAAAGAATGTTTTAAATGATAAGGCCAGGTCCTGAAGTAGCAAAACAGCCCCAGACCATCATACAACCACCACCACGTTTTACATTAGGTATTATGTCCTTTTTCTGACGTGATGTGTTTTATGGCAGATGTAACAGGACACATATGTTCAAAAACGTTCCATGTTTGTCACGTGAGTCCAAAGACTATTTACCCAAAGTTCTGGGGATCATCAGGATGTTTTTGGTAAATATGAGATGGGCTGTTGTGTTATTTTTGGTCAGCTGTGTTTTTGCCTTGGAACTCTCCCTTTGAAGCCATTTTTTGACCAGACTCTATCTTATTATTGAATCATTAACACTGACCTTAACTGAGACAAATGAGACCTGTAGTTCTTTATATGTTGTTCTTGGTTCTTTTGTGACCTCCTGAATGAGTTGTCCATGCCCGTTTGGTATAATTTCGGTAGGCTGGCCTCTCTTAAGAAGGGTCACTAGTATTCCAAGTTTTCTCCATTTGTGAATAATAGCTCCTACTGTGGCTCACTGGAGTCCCAAAGCCTTAGAAATGGCTTTGTAACCTTTTCCAGACTGATGGATGTTAATGACCTTTCCAATCTGTTATCTGCAGTAATCAGGCCTGGTTTAAAAGCTTTCCCAAAAGTGTGATTAATCACAGATAATTTTATGGGGGGGGGGGGGGGGGGGCAAACAATTTTTCACAAAGGTCTAGATTGTTTTTGATAGTTTTTCAACATTTAAAAAGTGTTTTATATATTTACTCAGGTTAGATTTGTCTAACATTAAGGTTTGTTTGATAATCTGAAGAGTGTAAGTGTAATGCAAAAACAAAAGATATCTGTAAAAAGGCAAATACCTTTTCATTCCACAGTATTTACACTGACCACAGAGGTAAGGTTGCATGACAGTGCTGAGTTATTGACTGCTCACTCTCTCCTGTCCGCCCCTGTCTCAGGACTCGCTGCGTAAGCCGTCTCGCCGCTTGGTGTGTGAGAGCAGCAACAAAGCCCTGACCCTGCAGAACGCCGGGCGCTTCTCGGTCAACTGGTTCATCCTCTTCAACGATGCTCTCGTCCATGCCCAAGTACGTCATCTCTTCCCTCCCTCCTTTTCCTCTCTTCTGTTCTCGCTCGTCCTGTTCTGCTCCTGCTTTTCAGGCTTCTCTTGTTTTTGCGGCTCCTTTGCTGTGTCGTTCTGGATTGTGTGTCTCTGAGGGAGTTCTGAGTGTCTGATGTTTATTTCTGTCCTGGTAGGGAATGCTTCCCTGTAAGGGCCTTGTAAGTATGAACTGAGTAAGAAAAGTCGAGCACACTCCCCTCTAGCACAGCTCCCCCTAGAGTCCAGGGCTGGGTTCAGCACTATACCGATTAAAGGAGTAGTTTAGCAAAAATTCTAATTTACATCTCAGTTTCCTTGTTTCTTGTTGTAAAACATATATTTAACATCTGAACACACAGGGCTAGTGTAGCTAATACGCAATGGAAATGTACTTACAGCTTATACTTTATTATTAAGATCATACAAACTGCATTCATGTTAAAAAATATATAAATATATTTGATTATGCATGAACCATGACTTCCCTGTCATACAAAAATGTTGTGTCTCCATTTTTAGCATGTATCATACAGTACCAGCCAAAAGTTTGGACACCTCGTCTCATTCAAAGTGTTTTCTCTCTTTTTCATGATTTTAACATTGTAAATTTAATAGTAACGACATTAAAGCCCCATAATAGACCCATAATAAACAAAACATGTTAAACAAACCAGAATATGTTTTATACTTTAGATTCTTCTAAGTACCACGTTAATCTTTGAGGACAGATCTGCACACTCTTGGTATTTAAAGTCACCTGAAATAGTTTTCTCAGTGTCTTGAAGGAAGGCGTTCCTAGAGGTGCTGAACAATAGTTGCTGCTTTTCCTTCAGGCGGTGAAGCTCCATCTCATCCCAAATCACCTCAAATCACCATCTCAGATGGTGTTTATAGCTTAATTGTTTTGATGTCTTTAATAATAATCTACAATGTAGAAAATAAATGAAAGCTGATGTCCGTAAGTTTTGGGATTCGCGGGATCCTCTCTGAGATTTAGGGTCCTCTCTGAGTGGCCATAATGAGCTACTGAGCTCTGAGTTTCCCGTTCTGAAGTCTCTCTTGCTCCGCCAGCCACTTTCGTTCAGTGAAACCGAGGCGGATCCTCTTTTAGAGGCAATACATGTGACGTAAGTTCGTAAAGACTCGTGACATGGCCAGACAAACTTAAGCGAAAAATGACCCAACACCCCAGAGGAAACAAAATAATACGGACTGCCACTTTAAATTAAAAAATAAAGAAAACATTGAATGAGAAGATTTGTCCAAACTTTTGAATGATACTGTATATTCTAAATATGTCAAAATGCAATGATTAGGCCTCTCCCGATAATTGTGATAAATTATTTTATTGTCAATTTAAGCCCAGTTTATGCCACTGATATAATATAATATAGTAGCGTAAGAATGCATTGTACTCTTTTAAAGGACTATAAACTTTTTGTTAATATTAGTTTAAGAATTTTCATTTCTTTTTCCCAGTCTGAGTATGGAGGCACCATTATTAATTAACTGTTATTAACTACATGACGGGTTAAAATATTGTTACAGTTCATGCAAGGAAACAGCATATTAAGTAAAAAAAAAAAAAAAAAAAAAAAAAACATTAAGCTTGTGTCAGTGTATTGTACAATAAATCTAAAATAGAACTATTGTACCAAGCCTTGTAATTTTGAATACTCCAAAACAATGCGCAATTATATATTTTTTTATGTTTGATATATCAGGTTTCTTTGTAACAGTGATATTATTTATTTATTAACAATACTGAGCAGACATTTTAAGCACTTTTAAGCATTTTTAGGTGATGCTCCCAACAGGCTTTTAATGCTAGTGATAGGGGCATTGCGCATAGTGCTGCCCATGCAAAGAAATTGTGATTTAATTTCAAGATAGCAGTGCCTGCAGAACTAGCTCAAGGTACTGTGTGTTTAAACATTGTTTTTAATAAACTACCTGTGCACTTTCAAAGTTCTCAGCGCCTTGTTTTAAATGACATGAGCCTTCAAACAACAATTTAACCATAAATACAGTCAAAAGCTCAATAAATACAAAATATACTGTTTTCAAGAATATCTTGATATCATGATATGGAGATTTATCATGTTAAAAAAAATGTTGGCGATATTATTGCATATGATATGAAAGGGCACATCCCTATATGAAAAATATTTTTTTTACACAAATTGCTTGGCTATGCCCTAAATCAGGTATATGTTGGGAAATATGTGAGGCAGAGTCTGTAGTGTGCCACCAACACAGTAGCTACTTTCTACTATTTTGCTATATAAATGAAAGTTTCTATACAAAATGCAGTTTAATGCAGAACTACAGCCGGTCTAAAATATTCACCAAAGTGTTTCATAGACGCAGTTTATGGGAGGGTCCTTTAGTCTCTTTTCTGGAGCTGGTGGTACAGCAGTGTCTGATCCAAGCCCTATTCAGTGCCTGTAATTCCCCGTCCCCCAGCCTGTACCCGTGTATGCTGCAGTACAGTGCGTTAATCCGTTCTGTTTGACTCTATGGTTGTGTTGGATTTAGTACCAGTGTAAGTTGTACCCTTTGACAAAAACCCTGCCTTTATCAGTTCTCCCTCTAGTTCCCCATTTACTTCTACTTTTGTTTTTCTTGCATAGAGTTAATATGTGTATGACACGGCTGCATGATATATATATATATACTGTATATATATTTATTTAAAGTATTACACTGCAGTAATATTATTACAGATTTTGGTTGTGGAATGATTTGCAATGTTGTTTCTCAGGGTCTATAATAAGAGAAATTCATAAGAATGCAACTAAAAGACTTTTTCTCAATTCATTCAATGTGAACTAATTACAGTAGTGACTTTTTTTACAGTAGTGAATTTTTTTTCGAGGACATGGCAGGTTGTTAGTATTTTCCAAAACAATACCACCTGAGGATGGATATGGTAGTGAAAACATTATGATATGCACATACAGCTCTGGAAAAAAATGAAGAGAACACTTCAGTTTCTGAATCAGTTTCTCTGATTTTGCTATTTATCGGTTTGTGTTTGAGTAAATAGAACATTGTTTTTTTACTTTTTAAACTACAGACAACATTTCTCCCAAATTCCAAATGAAATTTTTGTCATTTATTGCAGAAAATGAGAAATGTCTCACATAACAAAAAGATGCAGAGCTTTCAGACCTCAAATAATGCAAAGAAAACACGTTCATATTCAGAAAGATTTAAAAGTTCAGAAATCAGTAATTCTGGTTTTTAATCACAGTTTTCATGCATCTTGGTATGTTCTCCTCCACCAGTCTTACACACTGATAACTTGATAACTTTATGCCACTCCTGGTGCAAAAATTCAAGCAGTTCAGTTTGGTTTGATGGCTTGTGATCATCCATCTTCCTCTTGATTATATTCCGGAGATTTTCAATTTGGTAAAATTAAAGAAGAACATAATAAGTGGTCTCTTATTTTTTTCCCCAAAGCTCTATATCTACAAAACAATGCCACCAATGATAATGGCTGAACCAAAGTTTCAAACATTTGCTTTGGTTTGTTGCCAAGTGTCTAGAGCTCAAAAGTTGATTTAGGCCAGCTGTAATACAAAGAAACATTTAGTTCATTTTTATTAACCTTAGTAAGTCATACTCGCATCTAAACCACATTAGCAGGTCTGTGGTACCTTAATGAAGACCTGGTTGCAGTTATTGTGGGTTGGTGGTAGACAAATTTGGATAACAATTGACTTCTTGTGTCCGTTAGCTACATAAGCTTTGTAGCTTCAGATAGCAAATAAAGAATCAAAATTACAATACAGATATACAGTAACAGTCAACATTTTAAACACACATTCTCTCAATGTTTTCCTACATTGTAAATGAATACTGAAGTCATCCAGACTATGAAGGAACACATAAGGAATCATGTAGTAACTTAAAAGTGTTAAACAAAGAAAAATATGCATTTAGGTGCTCTTATCTGTGGTGCTGTTAATTTGCATTTTCTGAGGCTGGTAACTCTGATGAACTTATTCTTTGCAACAGATGAAAGTCTCGCCTTTCTTTTTCTGGGGCCTCTCTGATGAGAGCCAGTTTCATCATACATTTTTTTATGGTCTTTGTTACTGCTCTTGAGGACAATTTAGTTTGGATGACTTTATTATTCCCGCATTTTTCACACTATTAGGCGCACTTTAAATCCTTTAATTTTCCTAAAGATCGAGAGTCTGATAATTATAATCGCTTTATAATCGGGGGCACCTTATGTATGAGCAGTAAAGCCACTCCGCTGAAGTACAGCATTATACAGGAGTTTCAGTTTCGTTCTACAGCACTGAGACTGAAGCATCATTAGCATTTGCTTCTAACCTCGCTAAGCACTAGTTTTTTTCGTCGTTCATAGGTGAGTATTATCAGCCTTTAGTCTGTTGCCAACCCCAGCTAGCACTGCTGGAGCAGCATTAGCATTAGCTGCTAACTGCGCTAGCTCTTTTGCTGTTCAGAAGCTTCACATAATGTGCCTTATAATCCGGTGAGCCTTATCGTAAGAAAAATACAGTAATCTACAATGCAGAAAGTCCCAAAAAAATGAAAAAAAAACACTAAACCTAAGGTCTGTCCAAACTTTAAATGATAGTGTAAATTGTGTATTATAAGTAGCTGTAAGCAGGATCTGTATTGGAAATTACTGTAACGTGCATTATATTGTCATTATATTACAGTTAACTATATATTATGCAGCCTAGTGTATGTATGTATGTGTGTTTGTTTAAGTGTAAGTATATATATTGTTTGCAGATAAGTGTGCAAGCATGCAACCGATGAAAACAAACCTGCTGTGTGTTTGGAATGCTCTGCACAGTAGGGTGTTTAGAACCTGGTGCTGTTTAACTATTAAAGATATTGAGATATTTGTATGAACTTCTCATTAATAATACTCCTTTCTTCCCACCCTCTCCCTCAGTTCTCCACTCATCACGTCTTCCCATTGGCCACTCTGTGGGTGGAGCCCGTATCTGAGGAGAATGCTGGCCTGTGAGTGTGTCCATCAGAATGTGATCCTTTTCATGAGTGTGCTAGGGTGTGCTAGTATTATGTAGGGAAGTAAGAAAAACTAAAAAGCGCAGTATTGATTTTTCAACTATTTGTTTACAAAGATTGGTGTCAAGTAAAGACAGTGTTTATGTGTTGTGTTGCTATTAAACTCAGCCCACGAGATAGCAATGTTCTGCTCTGTGGTTAGATCCCACTCTTCTGGTTAAATAAAAAAGTAAACTTATTTGCAATTATATTTTCTAAACAAAATAATAAGAGTTTTCTTAAAATTGTATTTAAACAATCTACATGTTGCTTTGCTCACAGTACCGCTATATATTGCAATATATTGAATTGTAATCCATGTATAGTTTTTTTTTATGTATTGTATCACATATGTATGGTTTTGCCGATACACAACTATGTTATTATGTGTAATGTGTGTGTGTGTTTTTTTGTGTAGGTATGGGCTAAAGGTGACCTCACCTGAGGAGAGCTTCACGCTGCTAGCTTCCTCACCATCAGAAAAGGTATACAGTATTGTCCGTCATGCTTTTTTAAATCCTTATCAAGCATGCTAATTAATTGTTGGCAATATTGTAATAGAACTTTTACAGGCAGCTTTAACTCTCTCCACTAGATACACTGAAATACAACTTGTTTTTTAGATTTTCATTAATTTTCTGTACTTTTTTACCATTGGATAAAATAAACAGTCTACCTTATTTTTTTCTGACTATACGGCACATATAAAATCCTTTCATTTTTCTAAAAAATATGTGCCTTATAATCCCGTGCACCTTATATATGAATTTTATCAGTCAGGTTGTAAGAAGCAGTAAAGCCACTCCAATGAAGTGCAGAGTTTCAGTTTAGTTTTCCAGCACAGAGACTGCAGTAGTATTGCGTTAGCCACTAACCATGCTAAGCGCTAGCTTTTTTGACATTCAGAGATGAGTATTATTGGCCTGTAGCCTGCTACTATCTCCGACTAGCACTGCTGGAGCAGGATTAGCATCACCTGCTAACTGCATTAAGCTTTAGCTCCTTCACCATTTAGAGAGGAGTATATCAGACTGTGGGCCGCGCATTTACAGTCTTAAAACAAGCTAAGTTGGATTAATCAATAGCTAATATCGCCCTGGTTTCCCAAGCTAGAGCTAGTGGTTAGCTGCTAATGTTTATGGTGTGCTTTAGTGGAAATCTGGAAGTCTAAGCTTACTGTTAATAAAAGAAAGCTCTTTACTCACCCAAATAAACGGGTTTCAGGAGAGAAAGCTGTATAGATTAACATTTAGTGCTCGTTTGAAAAAGATTTTTTTTTAAGAATTACACCTTTATTTATTTAATTTAGCTTAGCTTTACAGGTGGCGAGACCTGCTGAATTAGAAGGAAAACATAATAATCCAGTGCACCTTATGTATGAAAATGGACCAGAAAATAGACGTTTATTGATATTGCACCTTATAATCCAGTGCCCCTTATAATGCGAAAATAGCAATTAAGCAATTAGCAAACTTCAATTTAAAGCGGACAATTTTATGCAAAACTATTTTTGTGTGCTTTTGTATTTTCACAATTTGCCCCTATAAACACTCCAGATAGATAGATAGATAGATACATAGATACTTTATTTATCCCGAAGGAAATTTAGGCATCCAGCAGCAACAACACAACACAATAAGAAACATACTCAGACAAATCAAAACACAGAAGAATAGAAAATATATAAGGCTATAAAAAAAAAACCTAACTATACAAGGTAAGGATCTATCTGTAAACGGAGCAGTGCAGTAGATGTTGCTAATGGTCATAAATAATTAAATAATTAACAGAGTAAAGTGCAATGACATCGATTACGAAAGTGACTGATGTGACATAGAAATATAATATAATATAAGTATGCATACGTTACAAGACAGTTCTAAAAAGAGAATGTGAAAATGTGAATACCCAATCATGAGTAAGGTATACTTTAATGTAAGCGAGGTTGGGGAAGTGTTAATATAAATAATTAAGTTGTTGAATAATGTCCATGTGGTGTGACTGGATTAAACTCAGTCGTCAGCAGCATCCCGTCCCCGATGGGAGGAGTTAAAGAGTCTGATGGCTCTCGGAATGAAGGATTTTCTGAGTCTGTCTGTTGTGCAGCTCTGTGACAGCAGTCTGCCACTGAACACACTCCTCTGCTTCATGATGGTGGTGTGAAGTGGGTGACTATCATTGTTCATGATAGAAAGCAGTTTATCCAAAGTCCTTCTCTCAGCTATTGTAACCAGAGAGTCCAGCTCCATTCCAACCACTCCCCCGGCCCTCCTGACCAGCTTGTCCAGCCGTGATGCATCTCTCCTCTTCATGTTGCCTCCCCAGCACACCACAGCGTAGAAGAGAATGCTGGCCACGATTGATTGGTAGAACATCTGCAGAAGCTTCTTACAGATGTTAAAGGACCGCAGTCTCCTCAAGAAATAGAGCCGGCTCTGTCCCTTCCTGTACAGGGTGTCTGTATTTGTTGACCAATCCAGTTTGTTGTCCAGCTGCAGACCAAGGTACTTGTAGGTCTTTACTGTCTCCACATCAACCCCCTCGATGGAGACTGGCTGCAAGGGTGGTCCAGACCTACGGAAGTCCACCACCATCTCCTTGGTCTTGGATATGTTCAACTGCAGTTGGTTCAGTCGGCACCAAGCAACAAAGTCATCCACCTGTCTCTTGTACTCCTCCTCCTGACCACCCTTCACACACCCAACGATGGCAGTGTCATCCGAGAATTTCTGCAGGTGGCAGAGTTGTACTGGAAGTCTGATGTGTAGAGAGTGAAGAGGAAGGGGGAGAGCACAGTCCCCTGTGGTGCTCCAGTGCTACTGACCACAGTCTCCGATGTGCCGTCAGTGAGCCTCACGTACTGTGGTCTGCAGGTGAGGTAGTCTGTGATCCAGAACACCAGGTGAGGATCCACATTCATCTTCACCAGCTTGTCTCTGAGAAGTGGAGGCTGGATGGTGTTAAAAGAGAAATCAATCATCTACCTTCTCCACCGAACCTACTCTCATCTTGACAAGGGGAGTAGTGCTGGAGAAATCAAAAAACATGATTCTCACAGCACTACTCCCCTTGTCAAGATGAGAGTAGGTTCGGTGGAGGAGGTAGATGACTGCATCCAAGTGCCCAAAAATCCATTCATTTGTTTCTGTGAATAATTTGAAAGAGTTTGGTATCAGGAATCATATGCTTCTATGAGCCATTTAAAATAGCTCCCTTATTGTGACGTCACAATAAGGAAACCTATATAGAACCACCCTGGCACCACCCCTCACCCGTCACACCCCCACCAGAACCCCACCCACAAGATCAGTTGAAGGTCTGCCATTTCATTCTGCTGGAGGGATCTGTACCTACTGACAGAATTGGTCACACACAGCTCTAGAATGGCATAGAAATGTAGCCTGGGCAATGAGTAACTATGTGTACAGCTTAAAATCTATTTATTCCTTAACAACAAGCCTATGGAAAAATTCAGTTCTTGTCTTGGGTTTTTTTTTTGTATCCTTTGCTTACATTAACCCATAAGTCAAGGTTAATTAGTATATCCCCATATGACTGTGATCATTAAATAAGATTTATCATGCAGAGCTGTTTTTGTATGATTTCAGGCTAAGTGGCTGCGCTCCATAAATCAGGCAGTAGAGCAGGCGCTGAGTGGAACAGGGATGGACACTTCAGGGGCGGCGATGAGAGCAGACCCACCCATTTCTCGCACCGCCTCTTACACCTTCTACAAAGATAGCAGGCTGAAGGAAGTCATGTATGAGGGACGCTGGCTGGCTGGCAAACCCAATGGCAGGTGAGAGGCCTGGGTAGTGTTTGAAAAGGAAAGGGATGAACGAGTAGCTTTAAGCTTGAAGAAGACGATACTGACATGTTGTTTTATGTTTTTAGGGGTGTGTTAAAATGGCCAGATGGGAGGATGTACACTGGGACGTTTAAGAACGGTCTTGAGGACGGGTTAGTCACACATCTCTGTAATCTTTTATAAAGCATTCAGGTTTTTATTAATCTGTCATGTCTCATCAGTCTCTAATATTCTTTTTTTTAGATATGGGGATTATATTGTTCCTAACAAGAACCTTAACAAAAGTGACCATTACCAAGGCCATTGGAAGGACGGCAAAATGCACGGCTTTGGGAACTTCAGGTTTGTGTGTGTGTGTGTGTGTGTGTTGGTGAACGATTATTCTTTTGATTCTTGTTGGATGGAAGGATAGTGTCCCAATTCTTGTTGGGATAGAGGGGTAGAATGTCGTAATTCTTGTTGGGATAGAGGGGTAGAATGTCATAATTCTTGTTGGGATAGAGGGGTAGAATGTCGTAATTCTTGTTAGGATAGAGGGGTAGATTGTCCTGATTCTTGTTGGGATAGAGGGGTAGATTGTACTGATTTTTGTTGGGATAGAGGGGTAGATTGTACTGATTCTTGTTGGGATAGAGGGGTAGATTGTACTGATTCTTGTTGGGATAGAGGGGTAGATTGTACTGATTCTTGTTGGGATAGAGGGGTAGATTGTACTGATTCTTGTTAGGATAGAGGGGTAGATTGTACTGATTCTTGTTGGGATAGAGGGGTAGATTGTACTGATTTTTGTTGGGATAGAGGGGTAGGTTGTACTGATTCTTGTTAGGATAGAGGGGTAGATTGTACTGATTCTTGTTGGGATAGAGGGGTAGATTGTACTGATTCTTGTTGGGATAGAGGGGTAGATTGTACTGATTTTTGTTGGGACAGAGGGGTAGATTGTACTGATTCTTGTTAGGATAGAGGGGTAGATTGTACTGATTCTTGTTGGGATAGAGGGGTAGATTGTACTGATTTTTGTTGGGACAGAGGGGTAGATTGTACTGATTCTTGTTAGGATAGAGGGGTAGATTGTACTGATTCTTGTTGGGATAGAGGGGTAGATTGTACTGATTCTTGTTGGGATAGAGGGGTAGATTGTACTGATTCTTGTTGGGGTAGAGGGGTAGATTGTACTGATTTTTTTTGGGACAGAGGGATATATTGTACTGATTCTTGTTGGGATAAAGGAGTAGAATGTATCAATTCTTTTTTGGGATAGAGGGGAAGGGTGTTCAGATTTTTTATGTTAATTACTACATAGTAATTCACTAGTAGCACATCTTGTTAGCTAGCTATGTTGCTAGCTATATTTACTGTTCCACCTTAAATTGTACAGAAGCAGTTACTGAGGTTGCTGCATTTACAATGGAATGGAAAATGGGAAAAAAGCTAACAAACTTCAGCTCCCTGTCGCAGCAGAATTAGGAGTGGACATAATAAATAATTGTCGTATATGAACATATAAAAAATGTGATTGGGTCATATATCACCTGTATTTGCAGGTATGCCACAGGGGAACTGTATGAGGGCTCATTTCAGGATAACATGCGCCATGGGCACGGCATGCTGCGAAGCGGCAAGCTGAACTCCACCTCCCCCAGTGTCTTCATCGGCCAATGGCTGCACGACAAGAAGACTGGCTATGGCGTTTTTGATGACATCACAAGGTAAGAGATCCTTTCTTAGTAAAATTCATGTTGTAGCTTAGCTGTTTTTAACCAAATCGAATCAATGTTTTAAAAAAGCACTCTTCACAGCTGAGGTTGTCTCAAAGCAGCTTTACAGGACAGAGAATCAGACAAAATACTGAACTTACAACACAGAACCCCCAGTGTGCAACAGAGGCAAGGAAAAACTCCTTCAGAGCTGGAGAAGGAATAAACCTTTGGAGGCACCAAGGGTCACATGTACCTTATACTATTACATGTACTATCACGGCTAATATACAGCTCTGGAAAATAATAAGAGACCATTTAAAAGTGATGAGTTTATTTGATTTCAATTTCAATTTGACCAAATTGAAAACCTCTGGAATATAATCAAGAGAAAGATGGATGATCACAAGCCATCAAACCAAGCTGAACTGCTTGAATTTTTGCACTAGGAGTGGCATAAAGTTATCCAAAAGCAGTGTGTAAAACTGGTGGAGGAGAACATACCAAGATGCATGAAAACTGTGATTAAAAACCAGGGTTGTCTTACCATATATTGATTTCTGAACTCTTAAAACTTTATGAATATGAACTTTTCTTTGCATTATATGAAGCTCTGCGTCATTTTTGTTATTTCAGGACAATCTACCCCTCTATCCTAACAAGAATTACGACAGTGCATACATTTATCCAAAATCAGTGTGTAAGACTGGTGGAAGAGAACATGCCAAGATGCATGAAAACTCTGATTAAAAAACAGGGTTATTCCACCAAATATTGATTTCTGAACTCTTAACATTTTGTGAATATGAACTTGTTTTCTTTGGACTGAAAGATCTGCCTCTTTTTTTATTTCAGCCATTTCTCATTTTCTGCAAATAGATGCTCTAAATGACAATAATATTATTTGGAATTTGGGAGATGCTAACACTGTTTATTTGACTCAAACATATACCTATAAATAGCGAAATCAGCTAAACTGATTCAGTCTTTTAATTTTTTCCAGAGCTGTATTAAGGGGGAGGGGGGGTTGCAGCCATCATCCTCTGGTATGGCTACTGATACATAGATGGTAAAAAGTAATTATACATTCACATAGGTCTAATATATTCAGGCAAATAGCCACACCAGCAGTGGAAGCAGTTCAAAAATCCTTGTAAGGGTTTATATAACATTTTATGTAATCAATAGTGGAGAGTAAGTCACTAGTCCGAGGCAGGTGGAATAAAACTGGGCAGTGAACAGCTGATCTTTGGTGGGAGATGGGAAAGCCTGGTGTGCAGAAACTTCCATCAGTCTTCCAAGAGAACCTGAGGGTCAAACACTCATCAGTATCAGTTTGGACAGGTGGGCAGTCAATAACTCAGAGCAAGACAGAAAGATGGAATTAGTTTTGATTAGATTTATGAAGAACAGAGAAAATATGGATAGTGACTTAGATCTGAATTGTCTAACTTAATGGAGAAAGACAGAAGGTAACATAGACACAGAGCTCTATAAAGCAACGTTCTGAGGAACCAAGATTCAATAGAGAGGACCCATCCTCTGGTCAGAACTACTTATAAATGATTAACAAAAAGTCGCTATACATCCACATGTTATCTTCAGATAACATTTATTTATAGAAATATACACCTTTTTCAGACCTGAATTAATTTTATAGCTATATGTTTGAGTAAAATGAACATTGTTTTATTCTATAAACTACAGACAACTTTTCTCCCAAATTCCAAATAATGTATGTTATAGAGAGAATTACATTTGTTATTTAGGTGTAGATCTTAAGGTTGCAAAACTATGGTCAAAATGGTTAGTTTATATGAACGTAAAAGACCAGATTTAGTTTAAACACAATTAGTGTATGTTGACCGCCCAACCCCATTTAATGAGAAGAATTGAAAGCTACTGAAATTTAAGGCATTCTTTCCTGTTCTAATGTAAAAAGTTTTTTTTTTTTAAGAAAGAAAATAACATAGAACCTAGAATTGATCCCTGTTGGGCACCTTTGAGTATTTCTAGAACACTTGATAATGACTCATTTCCTATCTTTCTATATTTAGATCTGTCTAATGAATATTTCTGAAACGGTTTCTGAACTGAGGCCTGCTGTGTGTATTAGGCAGCAGAGAGTAGATAACTGTATCTAAAATAAAGGAGTGAATTAGAATGTAAGAAAAGGATTCGTCTGTGTTTATTGGAGGATGTGAAGCTAACTTCACTTTGTGTTTTTGTGTGTGTGTTTGTATGGATCAGAGGGGAGAAGTATATGGGATTATGGCAGGAGGATCTGAGGCAGGGGAACGGAGTTATCGTCACCCAGTTTGGTCTGTACTACGAGGGGGCCTTTAGCAATAACAAGATGATGGTGAGACTCAAATTCTGCACCAAAACATGAGCAACAGCTGAACTGTGTAAGAAATTATTGATTTATTGACATCTCACTCTTTTACTCACTCTCTTTTACACACACACACACACCACATATACACACACACCACATATACACAGGGTACTGGTGTTTTGCTGTCAGAAGATGACACTACCTTTGAAGGGGATTTTTCAGATGACTGGACTCTGAGTGGAAAGGTAAAAACAATAACCCCCCCCCCCCCCCTACACACATACACATTTATTTATCTTTATCTTTGACTCATACACTCATACACTGACACTGATTTTTCTACAGGGAACTTTGACCATGCCTAACGGAGATTACATTGAGGGGTCCTTCAGTGGAGTCTGGGGCACTGGATTAAAGATCTCTGGATCCTACTACAAACCCAACCTTTACGACTCAGACAAGGACAAGAACCGCACGCTGTATGTAATCACTAATTTAAAAAATCTATATCATGACAGATTGTTACTGTCAAAATTTCTGCAATAAAAATACATTTAGATTTAGAGGATGCTAATCTAGCAAGCTACATATGGAGCTATCCGTTATTTTTACCACACTTCATTTTCCTCCAAACTGTCAGCACAATTCACCACTATCAGGTGCTCTCACTGTTTAATTTCCTTCGCTCTCTTACTCTCTTGGGAGGGGATTTGTACTTCTTTCAAGTTTGAGAGGCCTGCATGAGCCATTTTTCAACATTTCAAAAATTCTAACAAAATAAGCATGTAAAATACAGATGTCTATTATGAGTGTTAAAATAATGATATATTTTGCTTTGCATTAAACTGAATTTTTCACATACTGCCATACCACTAGAGGTGCTGCGGAGCTCCGTGTAGAAGCGCACAGTATAGAACAGTACCGCTAAAGAAGCATACAGCTTGCTAGATCTCTTCAGTCAAAAAATACATTCAAATCATCCTTCAAGCTACAGTATTAATATATATTTAAAAGGGCTGTAGTTACTGCTCTATTTTACTGGGATAAAACACTCCGACAGTGAGAAACAGAAGCAGGAGGTGTTCTGATTTCTCTCCAGTGCTAGACCAGCATTTGACTCCACACGGCTGTGTGTGCTTCTCTGATGGTTCTGTTCCGCGCTGTGCTCTGCAGCGCCCTCTAGCGGTATGGCAGTATGAGAGAAACACATACCGGGTCAGGTTCCCCCCACATATTGACAATGGACAGCCCTAATTTGTTTACATATTTCTTTGTGTGTGTGTGTGTGTGTGTGTGTCTTTGTGTGTATAGTAAGCTGGGTCGGTTGGCAGTGCCTTCAGAGGAGAAGTGGAAGGCAGTGTTTGGAGAGTGCTGGAGCAGACTGGGCTGTGAATCACCAGGGCAGGGAGACACCAGCACAGCCTGGGACAACATCGCTATAGCACTGACTACCAACAGGAGGCAGCATAGAGACAGGTCTCAGCACACGCAGGCTTCTGTTCCTATTAACATGTGTATGCATTCTGTAAATTACTCTAAACATAAAGGCTCTAAATCCATAATATCACTGTGTGTGTGTGTGTGTATGTGTGTGTTTGTTTTTAGTCCTGAATTGCTGAGTCGATCCCATAATAAAACCCTGGAGAGTTTGGAGTTTATTCCTCAGCATGTCGGGCCGGTTACGCTGGAGAAATACCACATAATTCGCCGCTACCTCATTAAGGTGAGTACTGAGTTTAAGTGAGTATTAGCATATTTTTCGCACTATAAGGTGCACCAGATTATAAAGCGCACTATCAGTAAACGTCTATTTTCTGGTCTATTTTCATACACAAGGTGCATTGGATTATAAGGCACATTTTATGCGACACTAGTAACTAGTAGTAGGAACAGGGGTGTTGCCATGTTTTCCTTCTAAATTCAGCGAGTGGCGAGACCTGTAAAGCTAAGCTAAGTGGGGAAAAAAAAAACATTTCAGGCGAGTGCTGGATGTAAATCAACACAGATACTGTTTATTTGGGCGAGTAAAACGCTTTCGTTTATTTACAGTAAGCTTAGATTGACACATTCCCACTAAAGCTGAAAGCACTATCATTAAAATTAGCGGCTAACCGCTAATACCACCTGACAGAGCTACACTGAGGAACCCTGAGTGTTCCTATAAGCCAAGGTAATGTTAGCTAGCAGTTTGTACCACATAGCTTGTTTTAACACAGCAAATGCACAGGCTACAATCCGATATACTCGCCTCTGAACAGCAAAAGAGATAGCACTGTGGTTAGCGGCTCATGCTAATGCTGCTACAGCAGTGCTATCCAGGGTTAGCAGCAGGTTACAGGCCGATAATACTTACCTCTGGAAGGCCAAAGAGTTAGGGCTTCATGCAGTTAGAAGCTAAAGCTAATGCTGTTGGAGAACTAAACTGATACTCCTCTATAACGCTGTACTTCAGCAGAGTGGCTTTACTGCTCCTTACAACCTGACTGGTAAAATTCATACATGAGAAAAAGAAAGTATTTTAAGTGCGCCTTATACAGTAAAAAATACAGACTTATCAGATGTATCAGGTGTACAAGTATTGCTGTCAAAGTATTGCAATATTGTGTTTTGCAATATTTTGCAAAAGTATTAATATTTAATTAAAGGTTTAATTAAAAGATTGGTGGCAGACAGTGACAATCAGAGTAGATAGCAGTAGTTTCAGCTACAGCTGCAGTTAACGTTAACTGGGGGTGCACCAAATATTTGGCAGCTGAAAATATCCAGTCGGCAAAAACAGTGACAGGCTGATTTTTATTTTATTTTTGCTTTTGATCAAAATATGGTCAAATATCTAAATAGTGTTAAAAATTGCATTTTGTTTTTAAGCATTTTAAGGTATTTGGTATATCTGGTATATTTTATTATTACAGAGCAACATATTTCAGCTAATAATGTAACATATATTCAAATATAGATACTCTTTAAAACATATTTGAGTAGCCTATAATCTCCTGAAAATAATCTCTGGCATGTGTGACCGTCTTCCATAATTGTTTTGTAGTTTTTGGGTAAATAAAAATGAGAGAAATTGGAGTTGTATAGCACTTCTTCCTGCTGTTCACCTCTGTCCTGTTCTGCAGGCATGTGACACTCCTCTGCACCCTCTGGGTCGGCTGGTGGAGACGCTAGTTGCTGTTTACCGGATGACGTATGTGGGTGTTGGAGCGAACCGCAGGCTGCTGCAGCAGGCTGTTAATGAGATCAAATCCTACCTCAGCCGCATCTTCCAGATCGTCAGGTGTGTGTGTGTGTGTGTGTGTGTGTGTGTGTGTGTGTGTGTGTGTGTGTGTGTGTGCCTGTAATGTAAAATCTTGTAAATGTCAATACATTCAAAACCATTTTATACAATATGTGAAAATAATAATATTGTTATATCGTACATGTGAGCGTGCATTGTGCCCTGTGAGCATGTCAGTGTTGCACAAATTTATGAGGTAAAAACATGTTGGGATTAAAGGAGCAGCATGATGACTTTATTTCACCATCTCAAACTAAATACTCCGGTATAACTGTCTAGTGTTTATTATTAAAAAGTCAAATATGACTTAGATGCTCAGATGTTAAATATTTAAATATACAGCATGATGTTTTTTTCGTGTTACAAATAAATACTGATACTTTAACATTATACATTGTATAAATTCTTAATCTGAAACCTGTGATGATTTTATGGAACTGCATGCAGTGAGAGTCACCTCTCTGAGCTGATCTGAGTGTGGGATTATATATATGGATATGTTTTTTAGGTTCCTCTTTCCTGATCTTCCTGAAGAAGGGGGCTTGCTTGCTGAGGGTCCAAATGAGAAGAAAGAATCTGAATCATCTGGAAACAAAATAGACTCTCCAAAACCAGGGTGAGCATCTGATCAGAACAGTCTTCATGTACTATAGTAGCACATATGTAATATTATAATTGAATATATATATATATATATATATATATATATATATATATATATATATATATATATATATAGTGCTGTCTAGTTAATACAAATTTAACAAAGCTTGTAATTAACAGAGCATTTTTTACACGCTCTGTGATTAATTAATCTAAATCACATTCATCACTTTTTGCTTTTTTTAATCTAAATTAATTAATAAATAAAAAAGGTCAAAATAAAATAACTAAGTGCTCTTTATTTTCTTACTGCACATCTTTTAATTAATAGCTATCTACTAATCCTACAGCTCTAAGCTCTACTCAGTAACACTGAGATTTTAGCCAGTGTTAAAGCCCATACTGTTAGAGCAAAATATAAGGGAGCCAATCAGAACAGAGCTCATTTACAGTTTTATAGTTCTAAGGGTTTAGGAGAGGTTAAAAAAGTCTGAATGATCACTTGCATGTGTGTGTGCGCCTTGTTTTATTGCCCACCACTTCGTCTTCACTGATTATCCAGCAACATTTGTGAATTGATAACTGTTGTAATAAAATATTGATGTATCAAAGTATCACAATATTATGTTTGGCAATACTGGGTTGATTATTAAAAACACAGTATTGGAATTTAAAGAATAGTTACAAGATTGGTGTCAGACATTGGTTCGTTTTGTATTGTGTTTAACCAATACAACCCACTAGAGGTCATTGCTGTACTTTTTTGTTAGATCCCACTGTTCTGATCAACCTTAGACTTAATTTTAGTCAGTTCTTGACAATACACATCCCTATTAATGAGTTACAGAAATAAAATTTAAAGAAATCAAAATTAATTGTTGAATTCAGGATGCATTTTGAATCATTAAGACCCTTAATTACATTCCATTTTATGATATGAGCCTGCCTTTGTTTGTCTATCTACTCTGTGTGTGTGTGTGTGTGTGTGTGTGCAGGCGTGTGGTCAGTAGTTCAGCTCTGCTCCTGCCCGTGTTGCTGCCGCGTCTGTACCCCCCTCTCTTCACGCTGTATGCTCTGGAAAAGGAGAAAGAGGACGATGTGTACTGGGAATGTGTGCTGAGGCTCAACAAACAACCGGACCTCGCTCTCCTCGCCTTCCTCGGAGTGCATCAGTAAGAATCATGCATACACAGAAAAAAATACATAACTATAGTATGTGTGTCTATGATGTGTGTTTGTTGATCGGTATCTCTTTGTTTTTTTTTGTAGAAAATTTTGGCCTGTGACCATGACGTTACATGGAGAAAAGCAACAGGTATAAATGCTGCCGGCACTTGTGTCTCACAGCTTTTAGAGATGGGACCAATCCAATCCAACATATCCTAACATAACGTATCGGGTCTGATATTAATGTGATCTATTTATCGAATTTTGGACGAACAGGACCAATCCACTTACCGATCCACATCTTACCATGAACCCACAGCTTCAGTCTCTAAGAAAACTAATGGCATTAGCTGTTGTTTTTCAGGATATTGATTTTTATTTGGAGATAAACTAATGTGTATAAAGCCAGCTTCGTACAGTTTAATCAGTTTAATTGAGAACCTGCCGAGATTTCACATAAAACAATATCAGTTCATGCTAGGGAACAGACACAGACACCACCAGGCAGCAGACTCTTACTTATGCTTTACAGAAATTTAAAACGGTTTTATCTGATTTAGCTTAATTGTCACAAATGCCAGACACGGGTGAGACACATGCAGATTAGAATCAGAGAATTTATTATAGAGGGTAACGGTACTACAGGGAAAACCAAGCACAGGTGTAGCTAACACCAGTAAGGCAGCATAAATAAACAACATACCAAAATATTTGGAGCAGAAGGTCATACACAGCCCTTTAGAAAGAAAGGTCATACACGAAAGGTGGAGAGGATAAAAAAAAACATTCAAATAGGGATATTTACTGTATATCAACTCTACTTCTTCACAACTTTACAGCTGATGCTTTCAAACACATTAGGAGACAAGAAATTCAAGTTACTAACTTTTGACAAGTTCAGCACAGCTGTTAACTAAAAGCCATTCCAGATGACTATACCTCAAAAAGCTGACTGAGAAAATGCCAGGATGTGCAAAGTCATCTAAGAAAGAGGTTTCTGGTTTGTTTAACACTTTTTTGTTTACTAAATAATTCCATATGTTTTTTTTTCATAGTTTGCAAGACTTTAGTATTAATCTACAGTGTACATTTATTTGAAATAATAGTATTTTTTAATAATACCCTTAAAACTTTGCTATTTACTGATCACCTGCAGTAAATAGCAAAATAAGTACACAACTTGCTGCCTTTAAGACAGATAACAGTAGCCACTGTTATCACAATATGGATTTTTTAAAATAATTTAAAAATATACATAACAGTAGTATAACAGTTGTAATACTCCTTATCTTAAATAATTGTAAAACAACAACATTAATGTGAAAAGAGCTGTTGTATTAGAATGTGTATCGGTATCAGAAGAACTACAAAAATGTGGATTGGCCCATCCCTAATATTTTTATCATTCTAATTTGATTTATATTGAATGTTGCACCATGTAAAATCAACTTGTAATTGTTTTAGTTTTCATTGTTTTAGTCTAATAACACCCAAATATGAAGTTATTCAAGCAGTACATTCATTCAAGCTTATGTGACATAAAACACTGCCTTAACCAAAATAAAATATAGTATTAATGTAGAATGATTTAAATTTCAGGATTTATAGACAGCTTATGATTACTAAGGGTTAGATGAAGCAGTATTAGCAGGTACTTGGTTATCAGGTATCAGAAATCTGAAAGTGACAAGTAGCGCAAGTGCAGTCCTATTTGTGATCAAAGAAATATAATGATGCTCAAGCTAAAAATATGTCTGTTTTGTCCTGGTTTCTATGTCTAGGTCCTCTCCAGCACTAAAGATGCCTGTTTTGCGTCGGCGGTGGAAACACTACAGCAGATCAGGTTAGAGATCAGGATGAGTGAAAAGGCAAATCAGTTTAAAATGATCTACAGTTTAATGATGTTTATATTGTTTTGATTTTGCTTCCTCTAGCACAACATTCACTCCCTCAGACAAGCTGCAGGTCATCCAGCTGACCTTTGAGGAGATCACCCAAGAAGTTCTAGCTTTGCTGAAACAAGACTTCCTTTGGTCCATGGATGATCTGTTTCCTGTGTTCCTCTATGTTGTGCTGCGTGCACGGTATGTAAAGCTCTAATGTATGATGGAGGGTGAATAAATGGACATACTTAGGATAGACAGTGCTGTGCAAATGTCTTTGAATTACTAATTTTAAATATCAGGGCAGTATTTTTTTGCTCAGTAAAAAAATAATATTACAATAAATATGAATAACAAATTAACAATTAAAAAGACAAAAGTAGTGATATTACATCACTGTGTTTATTAAAACATCTAAATTCCCCTTATGGAGGCTAGTATTATTTACAATTATCATTATACAAACAGCTGGTTTAAGAAGTCAGTGCTTATCTGTGTTTTTCATACTCAGCTCAAATGAGATTAAATCCTTTCTTTAAAAAAATCTTATAGCTTTTTTACTGTATTCATATTTATTTGCATCTGTTTAAATTGTTTGTCTTATAGATGAGATGCATGGTTTAAGTAATGTGCTAAGGCGTCTAAATCTAAAACTCTTGCACAGTACAGAATACTGTAGGTGTATTTTTTTAACAATAATACCTCTGTGTTGCCTCATTAGCATAAGAAACCTGGGCTCAGAGGTCAGTCTGATAGAGGACCTTATGGACCCATGTGTGCAGCATGGAGAACATGGCATCATGTTTACTACACTAAAGGTAGTATGCACGCATACATACACACACACACACACACACACAAACAAGTCAGCTTTATGAGGTAGAGTCACCTGGGATGGCTTTCATTTAACAGCTGTGCTAAACTTGTCAAGAGTTAAATACTTGCATTTATTGTCTTCTTAATGTGTGTGGAGAGGTAGAGTTGGTATACAGTGTGTAGCTCTATTTGAGTAATGTTCTAATCAAGAATATGGCAAAAACTTCTCAACTAAGTAAAGAAAAAAAAATAAAGAATGAAGGTCAGTGAGTCACAAGGACCTTTAAAAATGTTATGATGAAATGGGCTCTCATCAGGACCGCCACAGGAAAGAAAAATCAAGGGCCCTATTTTAGTGATATATAGACAATATGCCTTGCACCTCTCAAAACACGCTCTCAAGTCATGTACTAATTTTCTTACTTAATCATCTGTGTGTTTTGGGCATCACATAATTAAATAATCAACGTGTTCCTTTCTATTCCCTTTAAGATTTAAGATTTATACTGTGCATTAAGACCCTAAGGCAAATCACTCTGGTGTGTCAGTGTGAGTGCTCAGTGGAAGATTGTATATACCAGATGTATATACCTAGCTTATTCGATTTTACTCTATTCAGGTGCTTGTCAGAAAAGATCGAGCCAATAAAATTAAGAGATTAAATATAAACACATGGAAAAGTTAAATGGTATTTGTTTCCATAATATCTCTTAAATTTGTGTATAATCCATCTAGAATTCTGAGTTTTCCTACTTAGCACCTCATTGGCTGTTTAAGTGCAATTTACCAATTAATAATAAAACTGGTATTTTATGAATGCAGTCAGTCACCACTTCTCTCAACTGCTACATCACAAACAGACCATGTCAAAATAAAAGCCACTAACACAAACAAGCAAAAACACTATCAAAATAAAAGTCATTAATGCAAACTAACAGACTGTATCTAAGTAAATGTTACTGTCTACTTTTTTGCTGAGTAAATAACCAATCTTTGATCCCATTTGATCTGTTACACCATTGACTAGCTGGATAATTTGTAAAAACCTGCTATATTGCTCCTTCTGTTCACTTTTTTTGTGTAAAATCTTCCCTCTTTCTTCTTTCAGGCTTGCTATTATCAGATTCAGCATGAGAAGATCACATAAGGAACGAGCGCCTGGCCACTAACACAACAACTGACACAGGGACCAGCCAACCAGCAAGTTCATAAGAGGGATGATCTTTGTTCTGACAAACCTGTGATGAGCCTGAGCCTGAAACTGAACCCTGATGTCAGAACCTGACGAGGCCACTGGAAGAAGATTACTTAGATTTTTTAATCCTGACTTTCTTCCTCCTATTCAGAGTACCACCCTGTTCCTATTCCTTTTTGTGATCCTGTTGTTGATAGTTTTTTTTTTCCTCTGGATGTTCTTTCATGAAGATACAGGTTCACCATGTCTGAACCCTTGGCTCCAGACTGGTTCAGAATGAAGGAATTTTCTACAGGAGTTTTCTGTAACCTGAAATGTTACAGAAAAAAAGGTTACATTATTTTGTGGTTTGGCAGTCCAAGTCATTTTGTGTTTTTCTTTTTTGCACACAGATTTTTATAAAAATAATCAGGATTTAACAGTATTTGTCTGCATTGCAATACAGCATCCATATCTTCATATCTGTGAATGTGTGAACGTGCATTCCACTGCCTAGAAGGTCCAAACTGACCTAGACCCGCTTTCTCGCTTTCAGAAAGCCCAATCGTTGCTCAGTCGCCACTGAGAGCAGATGTTTTATAAAGCTGTAAAAGTCTACTGATCCAGTGAAGAATGTGATGTGAGGTAAGAAGGAGTCAGAGACAGTGCTGCTAATAACTCGGCCGGTGCATGGAGTTTTGTCCTGCGTGTTTTCACAGAATTATTTTTGTTTTTTAACAGTGTGAAAATTATTATTGATTGCGTACGTGTCACAGCGTGGCCAGATATCAGTTGTCTGGAAAAGTGAAGTCTTATCAAGTATTTTGCTTAATATTGTTCAGAAATATTATCAGTTTCACGCAAAAACCTTGTTCTTCTCCAAAATGGCAACTTTACAGGAGAAATATTATATATCTTTTAAGCATTTCTATTGGGTCCATGCATCGTGAAATCTTTACACAATATATTAACAACTGTCAGTAGAGCTGGGCGAAAATTCTATCACTTTGTTCTTCTAAAATTTGGTCGATACAATATAATTCAGATATTAATATCAACAATATAAAAGCCACAAAACATGCCAAGAATACCTAAAACATGCGTGTCTGTAACTTCAATTTTCTTAAAATAATAATAATATTAATAATACTTTTTCATATTCCAGTTCTTGTAGAGCACCTTGTAATTAATGTCAGTGACAGATGCTAAAAATATATAATGTATATTAAAATATCAGAAAAGTGTTTTACATATCTCCCCAAAATCATTTTCTGTCACTATATATTCAAATTCAATTCATTTGTCCAGCTCTAACTGTCTGATTATATATTTTGTTATTCAAAAAATGAAAAAAACTTAAAAAATGAAGGAATAAAGTGTTTTTGCGTGACAGCGATGATATCTTACTTGAAGAAACTTTGCTGCAGAACTGCAACTTTGTAATAGTTTGTGCTGTTTCATGTGTAAGTCATCTTCACTTGAAAGGCCAAATTATGCTAGCTTGACAGGTCGACGGCTGTTTTGTCATATGATGCATAATTTTAAAATGTAATTTTTCTGTTTGTTTTTTTGTATTTTAAACCACAACTGTTTGTTACAGCAATCCTATGAAGCTGCGGTCGATGGGTTTGCTTCTAACAGCACTGATAAGCTGATTTAAGCTATTTATCTTATCGATGTTTGGCTCGGGGGGGCTGAGGTACACTTATGTGACTTATGTTCTCCTGTCTGATCATTGATTTGATGTTTGTTTGTAAAGCATTCATTCAGTCAATGCATTCATCAATACCTCTTCCAGTGTTTCTAACCCAGTGTTTCCAGTGATCTGACAGCTGAGTCATTGTGATTGTTGTTTTTAATGGTTACAGTTTTTATTTATTTGATGACGGGGTCCCAATGCAGTGATAATCTCAGCAGTGTGGATAATCTTCTAAGAGTAATAAACTTGCTGATGACCAACATGCTGGAATGACCACTCACCTTATGGAATAAACTGTCAAATCCATGCTCCGCCCACAGCATTGTTTCTTATTTGTTTCTTATTAGGTTTCTAAGTTACTTCCAAGAAGTAGTTAAAGAGTTAACGATATCTCATTCATTTGAACTGCGGTGTGAAATGGACTTGGGTTGTAGTGAAACATAATAACGAATATGAACTTTTGTCGAATAGCTCACCTCTGTTCACCTCTTGCATTCTGAAATATAGTGCTTTAAACAATGCTCCCAACAGGCTTACAGTGCTAATGATGGGGGCATAACATTGCCCATGCAAAGATATCGCTATTATAGTACCTTAAGGTAGTTCTCTGGCACTGCATTTTGAAATTAAGTCACGGTAAGTCGACTGATGACCACAAAAGAATAGGTAGAATAGAAACAGATTGCAAAACGAATTTATTGCAAATGCATGAATAATTATAGAGATATTTTGAGCAACAGATGTTTCACTCCCCCACAATTTCATTTTACACCGGATTTCTTCTTTAACTAACGTAAGTAAATGACCTCTGCTCCTACTGGCTACCTTATATGCCTGTCCTGTCCTCAACATCTTCCAGCTTGCCGAGTTCTGATCCAGCACTCTTGACTGAATTTATAATACAATGATACAACTCTGGGAAAAAATAAGAGAAAAAATATGATTTTATTTTAAAATTATGATTTTATTTGATTAACCAAATTAAAAACCTCTGTAATATAATCAAGAGGAAGATGGATCATCACAACCATCAAACTAAGCTGAACTGCTTAAATGTTTGCACCAGGAGTGGCATAAAGTCATCCAAAAGCAGTGTGTAAGACTGGTGGAGGAGAACATGCCAAGATGCATGAAAACTGTGATTAAACACCAGGGTTTTTCCACCAAATATAGATTTCTGAACTCTTAAAACTTTATCATTTATATATGAACTTGTTTTCTTTGCATTATTTGAGGTCTGAAAGCTCTGCATCTTCTTGCGTCAGAAATTTCTAATTTTCTGTAAATAAATGCTCTAAATGACAAAATTTTTATTTGGGATTTGGAAGAAATGTTATAGTTTATAGAATAAAACAACAATGATCATTTTTGCTTGTATTAGTGTGAACAGCAAAAAACATACTGAATCTGACATTTTCAGTTCTGATTTGGGCCACACAATATGTGTAAAATCTCATACTTGTCCAATCCACTGCAATGTGACTCTTTACATCATGGCAGGATGAGAAACCAACCGAGCTCAAATATTTGTGTCTGTTCACAACCACTCAGTGTTTCTAATGAAAGGGCAGAATGCAGCTACAGGAAGACAAAATGCTTAAAAATAAGGACATATGATAAAACCAAAGGAAGAGAAGTGTCCATGACTGAATAACTTAGACTAAAAAGGGCTTGTGATGGGCTTACAAGCTTTTGTCGAGTAGCCCACCTCCATTCACCCCTGGACTTCTGAAATTTAGCACTTCTAGCTAATGCTCCCAACATGCTTACAATGCTAGTGATAGGGGCATAGCATTGTCCATGCAAAGAAATCACTGTTTTTACACCATTAAAAAGTTAATAGTAGCTCCACACTTCATTGGTAGAATTCTGTGGGGCCTGGCATTCAAAACAAGGCACTAAGAACTTTGAAAGTGCAGGTAGTTCAGCGCCACCTGTGGGCGGTGTAATTCTGAGGTTTTTGTTTTACTAGCTACTGCAGACAGTGGAGGCTAAAGAACAGTTGCAATCATATGCATGTATATACAACTCAGAGAGACCTACAGTATTTCACAAAGAACAAGAAAAAGAGGGATGAGACTTTAAAAGAACCGTTAGAAGCACTTTCACTTGTAAGAGTGTATATCAGCACCCAGTGGAAAGTAGATGCAGTTGTAAGCACGGCTTTGTTGTCAGTCAGAGAAGAAAACAATCCTTCATATGAATGTTACCATGGCTTAGCTAGCATTAGCTCTTTTTCATGATGCAGAACATTTTTAGATGGTGGTGGAGGGAGAGAGGGATGAGCGAGTGGATTGAAAAGAGAGGGAGGGTCAATAGCAATAAATAGAAAAGGCTTTTGTCAAATACTGACGCGGGTGTTTTAACAGCCTGGCGACTGGGCATTACAGTGCCTTCTTTAGCAAAAGAAATAATCCATCAGTCATTTTAAAAACTACAGATCTGACTGCAGACTGAGTGAATGTATGTCAAAGCCAAACTGCCTGCTTTCAAACCTATACTATCTCAGAGGCCTGGACAATGATACAATGACACAAATATTATATTTTTAATACTATGATATTTACCAATATTTTCACAATGCATGACATTTAACTCGATACACATGATCACCGCCAAAATGCATTAGTACTGACAAATACTTTATTCAGTTAGACTGAGCTAATTAATCAGTCCTCTACCTCTACCACCATAGTATTACAACAGTAAAATTAATCATGACAATATTAGATAAATTTAACAATGAAAATGATGTCCTTGAGCTACACTGTCACCACCTGGATTTAACTAAGTATAACCCCTATTGAGAATCTTTGAGATGTGCTGGAGAAGGCTTTCATCAATCATCAATGCAAGATCTTGGTGAAATATTAATGAAACACTGAATTGAAATAAATCTTGTGACACTGCAGAAGCTTATTGAAACAATGCTATGGCAAATGCGTGTCACAATCAATTTGGCAAAACCTACCACTACATGGGCAAAAGTACTGGGACCCCTGCTTATTCACTGCTCTTTCTGAAATCAAGGGTTTAAAAAAAGATTGTCCTGCTTTTGTTGGAGTAACTGTCTCTGCTGCCCAGCAAAGACTATCTACTAGATTTTGGATCCTCTTTGCTCTGAAGATTTAATTGCATTCAGTGACAAGAATATTACTGGGGTCAGTATATTGGATGATCGCCACCCCATCTTATCCAGAAGTATTGGATGGAACACTATTATTCCAGAGAACACAGCTGTACTGTTCCACAACTCCACAGATTTATACCCAGCTTTATATAATTCTGTATACAGGGACTAGACAAACAGAGGCCCAACACCATTTCTAATTTGTACTCCTGCTTCTAGGAATTGGGACAACCCTTCAAAATCCCAGACAAACCAAGTCTCCCTGAAGCTGCGGGAGTCTCTCGCATTTCGGTAGTGGCTCCCTGATGCCCGCGAGTCACATATAATCTCCCGGAATTCAGAACGAGCGCCCCAAACGCACACACAGGCGAGAGACTTGTGGATGAGTAACCTCCCTGAAATCAACTTTTGCAACTTGGGATGTCTGAAATCCTGACATATCATCAGGAGTCTAAAAGCCTCCATGCTATGACAAAAATGGCATATTACAGTGGCTCACAACAATGGTTCTGGAGCAGGTGATAGGTTGTTTCAGGAAACCATTAAAATATGCAGGAATTGGGGTCCTCAGGGAGTAGGGAACCACTGGAATATCACAATGACCTTTGCCAGTGAACAATAAATAAATAACACTGCTTCATTACCAGGCTAGCTGTGATCTGTAGATGAAGCTGCTAGGCTGATATGATAGCAGTTGAGTGCTAAAGTTTAGCAACCTAGCTGCTGTTTGACTATTAAACTTCAGCTCATCATATGTCTTCAAAACGGGGGCAGGTGGTGCAGCAATTAATTATTATTGTGTATTTCTTAATTCCTCTGTGATGAGGAGCTGAAATTAGCTTTTATTAGATTTAACTTATTTTTTCCATTCCACCTTAAATGCTGTAGCCTCTGCTGTCTGTTGCACCATTTAGGGTGGAACAGGAAAGTACAGGAAAGATTAAATACTAGCGATTTTTTTAATTGTTCTGAAGAAAATGGCCATCTTGCTAGTAATACTTATAGCCCTCTGTTTGGAGCGTTTCTCTGAAAAATCTCTGTTTGAAGGGTCATGTAGCCCTAATACTTCCCTCTCCACCCTATCCCTAGGCGTGCACTCAAAACAGAGAGGTAGGAATAAGTGGTAGTGCCAAGGGGTGAAATGGGATTGAGCCTTAAACATTTGGAAATATAGCGTACAATATTCTATATACACTCATACAAACACTTAAAAACACTTAGGTGCCAAAATGCATGTATAACTTGAAATTGTTTAGACTTTGAAACTCTGTAATTGTTAACATTGTTAATAATAGTTTTAAAATAAAGATCAACAATCATTGTGTCCTCTCAGTCTGATGAGCTATCTGCTAGACCTTTCACTAGATGCATTAGTTTCTGGCCTTCTTAAGTCTTTCTGGTCAGAAATTAAGCCTGTAATTCCCCTGTAATGTGTGTTTAGCTCCTGTTTGCTAGTCAGCTGAGGTAGTCCAGTTTGTTTTCATCACCTAGCATTAGCTTTTAGCCTAATGCTTATCTCTGTTTACCTGAGTGACTTTCACTTCTTTGTGTGCCAAGTTTGAGCTCCCATTCTGCAGACACTGGTACCGATTCCCATAACTAGCTGTGAGTCTGGAGGAAATAATAATTGCTGTTCTCTAGTATCAACACCACGATATTCAACTCAAGTTACATTTTTGCAATTTGGGAGCTTTGTCTAGGGCTAGGAGGGCTTTTAAATAGTGGGCTGGGCATATATAGGCCTATCACTTTGTTTTATAAAATATAACGAGTCATGTTATGTAACGACTGAGGGGTTTGCAAGTATTACTGTGACAAGGAAAATACAGTTTAATATTCTAGGGCTCAGAATGAATATTGAGAAATATCTGCCTACAGTGATATGAAAAGGCACAGATGGGAATACAGTAAAAATACCCAAGGCAAGTTCTACAGAAGCCATGTCAACAAACAGGGACGAAGCATGATGAGATCACAGTGTGACCCTCATTTACTTCACTGCTGTTCTATTTAATTACGCTCAAGAGGATTATATACACTGTGTGTGTGTGTGTGAGAGAAAGAGAGAGAGATGTTTAGAGTCTAGTGTGTGTGAGTGTGTGCGTGTGAAAATGAGTATGCGATAATGCATTGAGGGTATGCAGGCCTGTGTGTGTGTGTCTGTGTAAGTGTGTGATTAGAGATAGTGGGTGGGTCTGTTTTAAAGCTTCGCTACATTACGTGCGTTAACAGCAGAAAGAGTTAAGAAGCTTTGTGACAGCGTGCCATCTGATACGTGGAAAACAACTTCCTCCTACACACAGTGTCTCTCTCTGTCTCTCTCTCTCACTCACTAACTTCATCGCTTCAATCTTAGTGTTTTATTTTAGAGTAATGATAATTTCAGAGCTTACCAAGCAGCATTATTTTCAATCATTTCCAAACCTTTATTAAATTATTATTTAGGTTGATTTCCAAAACATTTTGGAGCATAAAGAACAAGTGACATATATTAATTATATAAACATAAAAAGCGAATGCTACAAAAATAGAGATATGATCGTTTTTGCATGAGATCGGTTTCGCATTTTGCATTTGCACCAGAAACCTGTGACTTCATTCACAGCCCAGAGATTTCTGACTCGATTAGGACTCATTAGGTTTGAGACTCATCTCCATTTTCCATTAGACTGGACTCAACCTTTAATCCTGGAAATATGACAGAGACTTAAGACACAACTTGGACTTACACCCTAAAGACTTAACACATGACTTAGGCCCCTATCTTACAGCCTGTGCAAGGCATATTGCAATGCTCGTTGCTATCCTACCCCCAACCATCATGTAAATAGCAACAATGCTTGTGAATATGTCTACACAGATGAGCGTGGTGTTCAGGTAAATATCCAGTGATATCTTGGCAACAGAAAACACAGGTGTACCACTGACTGAGCGAGGTCCTTTCCCTCACTGCTGCCCACTGCTCTGTGGGCATAAAATATTGTTTGTGATCCAAAAAAAATTGGTATTGTTCTTTGTTGAGGAAATGACTACATATTTTAGTATAAAAATTATCAGAAATTTATAAAGTCTGATTTTGCTCAAATGGATCCATTAATTTTGAACTCACTTCAAATGGGTATACTTTGCTCTACAGAATCTCTGGCATGGCATCGCTAGTTACTACTAAATGCAATAATGTGATTTCCCACAACAACAAAAAAATTGTAATTCATGATTCTATGTTGCATGCATGCTGATCAATCTTGTAGTGTGAAATGTAGAATAACTGAAATAAGAAGAAAGAATAACTGACTAATGATTACAGCACAACCTGTCATGTAATGTCAACAGCACAACAGCTTAATATTTCAAAACGTTATGTATTGTGAAAGAGGTATAACTTGGACTTAACTCTGATCTGCAAAATTACCTTAAGACTCAACTTGGACTTACACGCCTGAGACTCTAGATTTGTCAAGTCAACTCTATGATCTAAGGATTGCTGGTTCGAAACTCATATTATGCTGCTTGCCATAAGTCTGAGGCACAATTGTGATACAAGTGTGATACTGCCTGGCATAGTTGTTTGTCAGCAGATGTGTCAGAGCTGGGGATCGATCGCTTTCGTATGTATAAGTGTTTTGGCTACCTATTGATCTGTTGGAAAAAGAGGCAGTGGCACTATTGACAGGGAAAGTTTCTGATTAAATAAGTTAACATCATATTGTTTATCTTAATCAATATTTAGCATGAGCAATATGTTATCCAATTATGTTACTTTATAATCACTGGTTGGTACGAAACCACTGACTTAATTTCAAGAAGATGACGTCCGGAGAACTACCTTATGGTACTGTGTGTATGAACAGTGTTTTTAATAAACTACCTGTGCACTTTTCAAGTTCTTAGTGCCTCGTTTTAAATGTCAGAGCGCTCAAAATTCTGTCAATGAAGTGAAGAGCTCCATTGTAGCATTGTAAGCCTTTTGGGAGTATCGGCTAAAATCCCTGTTTTTCGGCATGCTGGGCTTTCCGAAAAAAGTTTGTACTCGTTACCATGTTTCAGTATGCCCCAAGTCAATTTCACACTTAAGTTCTCCTTTAACTAAGGTGCTTTTTGAGAAACTCAATGCCAAAACATTTTTTTCTGCCTCATAGCTCTGATGCAAAGCTAAAGAAAGTATCTCTCTCTCTCTTTCTCTTTCTCTCTCACACACACACTCTCTCTCTCTCTCTCTCTCTCTCTCTCTCTCTCACTCACAGGCTCACTCATTTTGCTTGCATGGGATTAAGAAGGATAGAAAGGGATTACTCTCATCTGTTCCAAGGGAATTCTCTGACACTCTGTAGTAGAATATCAGCCTATCAGTCCCAGCAGATCCACACCACCAAACCCTGCTGATCCAGCCTCACCATCTCTCTACTGCAGCACTTTCCCCAGCTCTGACCTGCAGACCTGGCTGAGGAGGAGAGGAGGAGAGGACGCCTGGAACGAGAGAGAGAGAGAGAGAGAGAGAGAGAGAGACAGGTGAGAGATGAAAATTTACTGCCTAAGTACCTGTGTGTGTGTGTGTGTGTGTGTGTGTGTGTGTATGAATGCGGACAGCTGTGATGGATCAGTAACGGAGCTGTTATTAATGGCCACCATTAAACCCTCCTTGTTTATTTCCCCCTCCGGATACACAACACTGTAGCGGCGGTTTAATGATTCAGCTTCGAGTCGTTCTGTTTGAACGAGTTAACCTAGCTAAATAACAAATAAACGTTAAAAGACCAAGTTACATTATTAACATGATATTTTAGTAAACTAAATTCTCGGTTTATTATTATTATTTAATGTTATTGTTTTCTAATGAGCATAACTCACAACCTGTCGAATGAAGTTAGTTACTGGAGGCTTTCTGTGGTAAAAGCAGATTTAAAAAGCCGCATATCTGTTAGTCAGTTGAACAGGAGATATTTTACGATGTTTTTAATTCATAAAAAAGTATAAAAATGTGTGCATTGTTTTGTGAAAAGGAAGAAAAAACATATTTACGTTTTGCCGCGCTTTTAATGTCTGTCAACACAGAATTTGTACATATTAGCCAGCTAACTTAGCTAACCTAGCTGAATAAAGTTAATATAAGATAAATTACTGTGGACTTTAAACACAATTTAATATTAGTTAACCAGTTTTTACAACAATGTAATGGTAGCTATAGCCTTTAAATACAGTGTCTCACATAAGTGAGTACACCTCTCACATGTTTGTAAATATTTTGTATATTTTCATATTAAAACGCTGAAGATATTTTGATATAACATAACTAATGTAACTGTGTACAGCTTGTATAACAGTCTACATTTGCTAGGCCCTCAAAATCAACTCAACACACAGCCATAAGTGTCTAACTTATACCTCTGGCAACAAAAGTGAGTACACCCCTCCATTTTTGTAAATATTTTATATCTTTTCACGTTGCAACACGGAAGATGTGATATGCTGATATAATGTTATAATGTATGATGCACAGCTTTTATAACAGTGTAAATTTGCTGTGCCCTCAAAATAACACAACACACAGCCATTAGTGTCTAAATTACTGACAACAAAAGTTATTACACCCCTAAGGGAAAATGGTCAATTTGTGCCCTAAGTGTCAATATGTTGTGTTGCCAACATTATTTTACAGCTTGCCACTCAAATCCTCGTCCACTCCTCCATGACAACATGACAGGGTTGGTGGATGTTAGAGAACTTCCGTTTGAGGATGCCCCACATATGCTCAACAGGGTTTAGGTTTAAAGACACACCTGGCCAGTCCAGCCCCTTTACCCAGGTTCTTTAGCAAGGCAGTAGTCTTCTTGGATGGGTGTTTGGTGTCATTTTCATGTTGGAATACTGCCCTGCGGTCTGGAGGGATCATGATCTGCCTTAGTATATCATATTTAGGCCTGTCACGAAAACAATTTCTTGTAGGTGATATATCGTCTTATTGGCAATAAATATTGGCGAAATATTGACTATTGTACGACAATGTAATTATTGTGACAGGCCTATTCACAGTAAATGTTGCCATTCACTGTTCCCTTATTGAACTGTAACTTCCCACACCCAGCAGCATTCATGCAGCCTCAAACCATGTTACTCCCACCATCATACTTGTCTGTAGGCTAGACACACTAGTTTTTGTACTCTGCACCTAGTTGCTAAAGCAAATATGTATGATCTGATAACTGATCTGAGGACATGATAGTTCCAGTAATCCATGTCCTTTGTGTGTCTGTCTTCAGCAAACTGTTTGCAGGCTTGCTTGTGCATCATCTTTCGAAGAGGCACCCTTCTGGATGACAGCCATGCAGACCAGTTTCATATAATGTGTGGCATATAGTCTGAGCATTGACAGGCTGGCCCCCACCCCTTTAACCTCTGCAGCAATGCTAGTAGCACTCATACATTTATTTTCGATCTGGATATAAAGCTGACCAGATGCATTAACTTTTTTAGTTAACCATGCCAAAGCCTGTTCTGAATGGTACCTGTCCTGTTAAATCGCTGTATGGTCTTGGGCACCATGCTGCAGCTCAGTTTTAGGGTGTTACCAATCTCCTTGTAACCTAGGCCATCTTTATGTAGAGTAGCATTTCTTTTCTTTTTTTAGATCCTCAGAGAGTTCTTTGTCATGAGGTGCTATACTTCCAGTGACCACTATAAGAGAGTATGCTTCCCATTCATGTCACCTTGATGTTCTTGCTTTTGAACTTAAAAATATCCCGTACTATTGCCCTGTTTTCTCGTAATTGTCACTCATTTTCCTCGTCACTTCCATATTCCTGCTTCTCAACTAAAAAACTTCCGCCACCTTCTCCTTCTTCCTGTGCATGAGTGATGTAACGCTTAGCGTATTAAAAATACGTTAAAAATAGTCAATGCGAAATATCGGGCTCTGAGTTTTTAAATTCGAGGCAGAGAACCACTCTTTCACAATTCCAGCCCCATGAATCCTGACATTGTTATCTTGGAAGAAAAATTCCATTGGTAGAATAACCTGGTCGTTCAGTATATTCAAGTAGTCAGCTGACCTGAGGCAGTGTATAACCTTGTATAACCTTGGCATCTCTGTTTTATTTTTACTTTACTTATTGTTTTTCTTCTTAGTCAATAATTAATGAATTATTTTACATATTTACACAGTGTAGGTTGTATAGGTCTGTAATCTGAAAGCATTAGCAGTAGTGTGGGTTGTTGTCTGCAGGTGGATGAGAGGGCCTTCAGCAAGAAATCACCCATACTCCAGAGTGGGTGTGTACATGGTCAGGTGCTATGAGGCCAGCCATGGAACCTGAACTGGATGTGGGAGAAAGTGGTACGAGATTCTGAGTTCTTAACGTCAGTTAGTATAATTTATTCAGTGACAGTTATGAAACTGACATACATGTTGTATAGTCATAAATGAAAGTACAAGTTTTAAATACAAACCCTTAGATAAACATAGAGATCCAAGTGTAGATTATAATAAGGTAAAATGTGTTGGTAATTGTGTGTGGTGCAGATTTGATGCAGATCTTGTCTCATGTGGTGGAGGAGGTGAGGGACTCTGTTGGCCAGGACATAGACGGTGCTGAGCTGCTGTACGGGCTGCTCAATGCTCCGTGGCTGCAGTCCTTGCTGAAGGTCAGTGCATCAGAGCGTATAATACAGTCATATTATTAATCTGTGCCAGTGAGTTGGTAAACACTGTCTCTGTGCCCCTCCTTTACGCAGGTGTATGAGTGTTTGCAGCAGTATCTCAAGAGCTCTACTATGCCACACCTCCCGTATGCTTCTGGGCTGTCACTCGAGGTTAAGAGTGTTTTTTCTCCCTTAATTTTGTTTCTTTGCTTACTGTCCATCTTATCAGCTCCACTGATAAGTAGTTCTATGATTCTATAGTTCTATAATTCTATATAGTTCTATAATTACAGAGTGTAGTCATTCTGTTTTTCCTGCATACTTTATTATCCTTAATCCACTTTGTTCTTTAATAATCAGGAACCTACTGGACAACCAAAGAGCAGCTATTATTTTGATAGTGGGTCCTTCGCAACACTACAGTGATACTGGCATGGTGCTGGTATGATTGGATCAGACACAGCAGTGCTGCTGGGTTTTTTTAATCATTGTAGTCACTTGCTGTTCACTTATTATATACTCCTACTTAGCGGCACCATGATGTAGGAGTCTTATCTATTGTAAGAGTTAGTCGCTTATCAGTGATCACAGGATGCTGCCCACAGGATGCAGGATAACAATGTAGAACAGGACTACAGTCTGCAATTATAGAACTACAGAGTGATCCTATATGCTTAGTGGAGCTGAATTTGAAAACAGAGAGGTTATCATGATATAGTGACTTAAAGGAGAACTCTGGTGTAAAATTGACTTTTGGTGTAGTAAAACATGAGAAAAAGAACGTACCTTTGTTAAATAGCCCAATATCCAGCAATTTTAGTTAATAATTGCCATGGTTTAAAAGTCAGGGCTTCTACCAATGAGGTGTGAGCCTGGATAACGATGTAAAAAGCGATTTATCTGCAGGCACAAGTGGATGCCCTGAAGTGTTTGTTGTAAAGAATGCTGAGCAAAAAGCACAAAATTACTGAGTCTGGGAAAGCTGTGGGAGAGCGGAGGTGAGCTATTCAACAAATGTTAGTACTCTTTATCATGTTTTGCTACACCAAAAGTCAATTTTACACCGGAGTTCTCCTTTACCTGTGTGTGTTTATGTGTCTGCTCTGAAGAGACCAATTTTTTCCGAAGAACCTCTCTACAGGGACTAGACAAGTTATGTATGTTTCATTTGCACACAAAAGTGATTGCAATGGGTGCTTAAAGTAGCTAAATCATGCTTTAGAAGGGCTATCAACAAACATTTATACATAACATGTGTATATATTCTATATGGATAAAAGTATTCTTACACCTCCTAATCAGTGATTAAGTTAGGTGTGTTATTTTGTGTTCAGTCCCATTGCTACAGGTAAGGGTCATCTGTAAGTAGGCATAATGTTTTGGCTCATCGATGTACATGAAGTATGAGTACAATTTCTTTAAGAATCATAATATTTACCAGAAAGCTGGATATTACAGTAAATAATCTGCTTTTTTTATTTCAACTCATTTTCAGATTCTGTCAGACTTACAGGCATTGCCGTACCCTTCACAAGAGGCCAGAGAGCTCTACACCCTTCTAACAGAGCCCAACATGCAGGTAATAAGCAGTAACAAACAACATTGTAGACTTGTATAGGGAGACCTAGGATCGGTTAATTGATGGTCTATAGCATGCATGCCATTAAACCTGTTTAAGGTTGGGGGAGAGATTTATCTAAACCACTTTTTTTGTGGATGGATAGTAGTTAAGACATATTGGGCTCTAACTTACATCCTGAGCAAGGTGCGTTGCGATGCTCGTTGCTATCCTACACTCCATGAACAGTCTTTTTTCATGCCTTGTACCTGCGCTGTTAAAGTAGCAACAAAGTTTAGGAATATATCTACACTGATGGGCATGGTGGTCTGAAAGTGAGGTGTGTTCAGGTAAATATCTGCCGTTTTTCTAACTTGTAAACAAAAAACACAGGTGCGCCTCTTAACATATTTGAACCCTGACAACAGTCAACCGCCAGACATCCATTAATTTCTTATCCACGAAGGAGCACCACGTGTGCAGCGCGCATACAATCCCCAATTGTTACACGCACAAGGATGTGCCACAGTGCCAATTTTTGCATTAATACTAAATAAAATAACATTGCTGTTCCCGTAAATTCATAGAACGACCGCACAGCTCAGTTTCCTCTGCTGAAAAGCGCAGAAACGATACACCATTAAAATACCAATTCAACAAAGTCAGAACATACCTGGCTCTTGTTGATTGGTTTATTTTACGTTACGCCCAAAACACACACATGATTAATTCAGAGAATTAATACATGCCTTCTGACGTTTAGAGTTACGCAAGGCATATTTTTTGTGTCCTTACAATAGCAAAGACACACTGACACACAATAAAATCAAGCTTTGCCATGCATTGTTGAAGGCTCACCTTAAGATCACTAAAATAGGGCCCATAATATCTGTCCTTAATACAAACATGCTACTCTGAGGCTATATTTAATTGTGTGCTTTTAAATTTAAAAAATATTTTATAATGTGGACATATTTTAATCTCCTGGAAAGTTTACTCTGAGACCCTCTTAGTTACAGCTTATAGCCCCCTTATTTATAGATTTCTAGTGAGCACCTGGTCTGTAGCACTTAATGTAAGAACACACTCTATGTACAGGCTCTGCTGTCTGCTCATGATGTGGTGGGACTGAAGGACTATGAGCCCATTCTGCCTCCGCTTCCTGAAGATCTGCCTGTAGATGAAGAGGCCATGAGGATTGTCTGCCTGGTCAAAAACAAGCAGCCTCTGGTGAGAAGCATCTGAAGAAAAGATTAAAAAATAATCAGATATTGCCCTCTATGGCTTTATAGAAAGTGACAATTTTGCGTTTAAAGGGGTTTCTGAGAGCCAGGTTAAGCTTAATCTTGGACCAAAAAGCCGTTTCAGTGGTAAATGACCTTTGCTTATCTTGTGGCCAATTTGATTCTGTCAGTTTAATTCAGTTTAACTTTCTTCACAGAACATAGGAGGCTTCTAGACATTCTGGAAATTATAAATTTAGGCTCTTCTTCAGATGTTTTAGTCTTGTTCTCACATTAAACATTTTAGAGAGAGGTAGAGAGGTTTATCAAGGTCATAACTGGTGTTAAGATTTCTTTAAGCTTTCAGATGAACTTTTACTAGATGATGATTCTTCATTCTGGGCAAATGGGGAAATTAATAAACAAATGCATTGCTCAGCAGTGGAAAATAATGGAGCATGTCTGATGGAACAGACTTTGTATAATTTTGTGAAAAAAGCCTAAAACAAGACAAAACACAATATGGGGATACTTTGTCAAATTTATGTCATCTTCCAAGTAAAAAGGGAATTATATATAGAGCTAATTTTGTCGTTAACACTATTGTAAATCTTAGTATTTTTAAATGTTTTATATTATAGGCTACTTTTATGTATTAAAAAAATACATTGCGGTACATTTGTAAATCATAACTTCTACTTACTTACCTACTTACTTACTAATTAATTAATTAATTAATTTATTTATTTAGTTAGTTATTTATGCAATTTCTTTGTGTGTAGGGGGGTGAGAGGTTGTCAATTTTGTTAACTTTGTTAAGCATTATCGAAAGTAAGTAATACCTGATGTAGGTCTGTCACGATAATTGCATAATAACAATAAATAGACTTTACCTCAATAATGGTGTTTATTTGCATGACTGTATCTCCATTCACAGTGTTCTGACTGCAGTATGTGAAGAAAAAAGTATATATTTCCCAAACTATGATAGATCATCTATGCCATTTGACCTTATATGGCCCAATCACCCTTAATTCGCCCCACATTTAGGGGCTTATTATTTATTCTTAGGGCATATCTAATTGATAAATCTCTAGTTATGTCTCTGGAGGATAACTTTGACTCTTGTGTCTTCTGAAGAAGAGTCGTGTAGGTAGGGGCATCCGTAGCCACTGGGACACCCTGCGCCAAAGATTCATCCCGACCCAAAAGGCTCAGTCTGGGGCTCTTTGCACCAAAAAAAGTGATAATGATGCCCCACCGAAACTGATCAATCCAACCAGTCCCATCCCTGCCCAACTGAGACCTCAACTGTACTCCAAACATGCTTCAGGCAGCTGCAGACTCTGCCAGAACAGTGCGTTCGGGAACCAGAGCCTCAGCTGCTCTGCCCCTTGTGTCTGTAACTCCATAGTCATTGGTAAGTAATGAATTTGCGTGGTATCCTCTGCTTTGAGTGTTGGATTGGTGTCGTTGCAAATCATGTTACCTGATTAGCTGTTCTTTTTTCCGTTTTGGCCCTTTGTTCTTTTTCCTCTGGAGATGATTTGGAAACTGTGGGTGACCCTCACATGAGGAAGCCCATTCTTTCTGTCCATCCACATTGTTCTCTTTCTCCGTGGACCCATGATGTGACACACTTTTCCCTAACTCCCTGTTGCTGCCACCCCTCAATCAGACCTCTTCTCCCTCCCAGAATGGCCCGCTATGCTCATACGGCTCCCCCAAGCCCTATGCACCGTCATCGGTTGGTGGAAGCCATGAGGAACGCTCCTGTGGAGCTCGCTAAGCAGGAGAGCCTGGATGAATTGCGCAGTGTAGTTCAGCAGGCGGCTAATCGTATGGAGCGCAACTCAAAGGACGTCCATCTCTTGGGCCAGAGGATGGCCGACGCAACCGAGCTCATGTCTGAGAGTGTCCAGGAGAATGCTCAGGCATTGGCCTTGCTGGCCCAAGTGGTGGAGAAGCTGCAGGGGCTGGTTGCTGCTGGTGGTGCAGCTTCGGCACAGCTGACAGCAGCAGTTCATGAACCAGAAGCTTTAGAAAAGACTGAAGAGTCTGTGGGTGATATTGCTTGCAATGCAAAGCCAGCTTCCCTAACACGGACAGTTTTCACACATGAAGAAGAAGCTTGTGAAGATGATGGCATTGCAAATATATGTGGCAGTGCAACTTATAGCGCAAAACCGCAGGGGAATGTGACGAGTTCCAGTGCAACATCAGCACCACGGACAGCAGCTTCTACTGAAGACCCCCTGGGTGGAAAGTCTTACATGGTTCATGCTAGTCCGGTCCATTCCACATTTACCCGCTGTTCCCGTTGCCCTTCCTGCTCTTCTTCTTCCTCCTCCTCCTCCTCATTCTCCTCTTTCTCCGGCTCCATCAGTGTTCCTCTGCAGCCCGTGGCCTCTCAGGGGAGACTGACCCAGAAGTCATCGCCCAAAAATGTAGCCAAGATGCACACATCTCCAAGAAGACGAGACAATGGACAGCACATGGTGCCAAATGGTCTGGAGGGGTCTAGCTCCTCCCAGACGCTCAGGAATAGCTGCAGTGGAATAGGATGTCTCTCTGACCCGAAGAAAAAAAAGAGGAAGAAAAAGAAGAAATGAGGTGCTTTTTGATGTTTGCATCATTTCATTTTATTCATTCACTCCTGGTCTTTTTCACTTCATTTATTCCATTATTAGCGTTACTTAGTTAAAGGATTTGGCATTTCACTCTTTTATTCATTCATCTTCATCGCCATTGTCATTACCAGTCCAACTTTCGCCACCTTTCAGTTACTTTAATAAATCAACTAATTGATTTATTAAACAAATAAAACATTTATTAAACATTGCCATTAGGCCTGTGACGGTTAACAAGAACAGTTCCCACCCTAATAAGATGAGACTAAGATTGACTGAGACAGGTAAATTAACAGTAGAGGAAACTGGAACACAAACAGACTATATTGAAATTCTTTATTGTGAATATTAATTTAAATTAATATTTTATATATATATATATATATATATATATATATATATATATATATATATATATATATATATATATATATATATATATATTCTATTTTCTCTGCAATTTACATGGTTAATTACCCAACCCTCTCATTATGACTCCCCCTATCAATAGTGATGCCCCAACACCAGGAGGGTGAAGACTAGAACACGCCTCCTCCGATACATGTGAAGTCAGCCACCTTTTTTGAACTGCTGCGCTGATGCAGCATTGCCGAGTAGCATCACAGTGCGCTCGGAGGAAAGCGCAGTGACTCGATACCGATACATCAGCTCACAGATGCCTTGTGCTGACCGACATCACACTTTAGAGTGATGTGGGGAGAGAGCGCCATCTACCCACCCAGAAAGAGCAAGGCCAATTGTGCTCTCTCAGGGCTCTGGTAGCCGATGGTAAGCTACATGAACAGGATAAGAACCAGCAATCCCCTGATCATAGTGGCAGTCTTTATGTAATAAATACACAACACAATACTGTACTTTTAGTACTTGAGTAGTACATTTTAGAATAAACTACTTGCAATACTTAAGTAAAAAAATAATATTTTAGTACTTCCACTTAAGTGTGGTGCTTAAAGAACACCTAAACTTCTGTTCAATTCACTTTTTTGGTAGAGCACTTTTACTTTTACTCAACTCTGGGTCTCTAGTGATTTATACATCTGTGCTGGGTGTGGGTCGCTATTTTTTATTATGAAACTACCTTTTCCAAAGTGTGATACCTGCAACAACGTACAGTACTCACAGTACTCGCAAAAGAGGAGAAACCTGCATTGCTTAGTTCTGGTGAGTTATTCAAAGAACCCTTTGTTTAACTTTAATAGCTGTGCACTGGACCAACACACCAGAATGGCAGTAAAAACAACTAGACTGGAAAGATTCGATGCCAGACTGCTGTGATACTTTGTCACAGTCCTAATTGCCATGGGTGTTTCAGTCATTTCATTTCATCAAGTTTTTAGATTTAAATTTATATTTTGGTTTATTTGCTGTTTGTGTCTACTCTGTCTTTTAGGGAGCGACTATAAGGAGAGATGAAACGACAGGAGAGATCTATGTAGCTCGAGTTATTCATGGAGGGCTGGCTGACCGCAGTGGTAAGCTTCCTTGTGCTTTATTGAAGTTTACAACAGAAATATTTGTAAATGGCAATGAAGAAAAGAGAAACAAGGTATACTGTGCGCATTGAAAACTTGGAAGACTTGGTTTGAAGCTGGACTCTGATTCATCATTTAAACCACATATTAAAAAAATGAAGACTGCCTTTTATCATTTAAGTAATATAGCACAAGTAAGTTACACAATCCAACAAAATTGATTCATGCTTTTGAGGGCCCTGACTTAACAAAATTATTTATTAGTATATTATATTAGTAATACTATATTATATTAGTATGGTCTGAACTGACAAAATATGAAAATTATGTAACAAGTATGCAAAATGACAGATTTTGTGTAAAACGCGCGTACAGTACTGTACCATTTTAAATAATGTGTTTCCATGCTGCAGGCCTCTTGCATGCAGGTGACAAACTGGTGGAGGTGAACGGCCAGCCGGTGTTTGGACTGGAGCCAGAGCAGATAATACAAATACTGGTCAGAGCGTTTATTATAATCAGAACTTTCTGTTTTATTTAAAAATTACTGGTGTATGAAGTTTATGATGAGTTCCGTTTCCCCCAACAGGCTAATTCTCATGGAACTGTGATGTTTAAAGTGGTCCCGATCACAGACCGGCCTGTCAACAACCAGACCATGGTTTGTGTTTTACTGAATGTATTTTTTTCTGTTTATTTAGCTACATCAACTACAGACTTGGTTATTTGGCACCTGGCCTGTTTGGGTCAGTATTAATATAACGTGCCTTTTGTGTCTGCAGTATAGTTGTTTACATTTCATACAAACGTAAATACATTTTTCAAGATTTAGTCTGAATGAACACATTACTATACATATAGAGGAGTGTTATCCTTAAATTTAAAAATATTTTTGTATATTTTATAGTTTTCTTTGATGTGGATGGTGGGCGACTTTGCCATGTCTGCAGTGTTGTCTGATAAAGTTGAAATTCATTTATTAATTTACTAAGTGCTTAAATAACACAAATGTATTTTTGTGTGTGTTTTTTATGTATTTAATAATGTTGGCATTTCAATTAAATTAAATTTAATTTAATTTAATTATGGAAGTCATTTCATAAAAAATCAATCTTATATAAACTGTCCAGAATTGCCTGTCACTCTGTCATCTTGAGATAGCCATGCCCTTTTTGAAAGAAAGTAACCTTTAACATCAGTGACATAACAACAATTCTACTGACTGAAGACACTTTTAATCAGGGTAATTAAAATAATTTAGAGAATCAAAATATTCCTTACACAGAACAAGGTCACCATTAACAGTCACATGTCTGCAACTCTAAGTCAACCATGTTTCAATCAAATGCCAATTTAAATGAGTAACACAACAGAGCAACCAATAAGACCAAGAGGTCAGTAAAAGGCACAATTAGGTGTTAAAAAATAAAATACAAAAATATATATGTGTGTGTAATGCTTGTATCCAACATCCAAACCATATACTCTAAGTAAAACATATACTCTAAGTAGGTCTTAATGGTGATACAGCGGTTCTCTCTCTCTCAGCTTTATGTACGAACCCTGACGGACTACAGCCCCCAGCAAGACCCGGCTATCCCCTGTGCGGACGCTGGCATGGCCTTCAGAAAGGGGGACCTGTTGGAGATAGTGGACCAGACAGACGCTCTGTGGTGGCAGGCAAAGAAACTGCCCTGTAGCTCCGCCTGCGCCGGCCTCATCCCCTCTGCCTCCCTGCTCAAGAGGTCAGATAAGGGCTTAGGATATCTTAGGGGTTAAGGCGTAAAGCTCTGATTGCAAATGCCACAAATGAGTCAGTAACAGGACCAGACTGACACAGCTGATCAGGCTAAAAGCATACAGATAAAGAAATTACATGAATATCAGCTAAAATAATGTCATGACTAGTGGAATAAAAAATGTAAAAGTTTAATTACAATTACTTTGCCATTCCTCACATCTTCAGTTGTGGTGTTGTTTAATCTGAACAGAAAGCAAAGGGAATTCTGGTGGTCTCAACCTTACCAGCCTCACACCTGCATCAAAACCTGTGAGTATTCGTTATCTGTCTATGCTATCTGGAATGGCTTTCAGTTAACAGCTTGAATTTTTTACCCTCTTAAAAGAGAACACTGGTGTAAAATTGTCTTTTGGTGTAGTAAAACATGATAAAGAATACTAACCTATGTTAAATAGCTCACCTCTGCTCTCCCGCAGCATTTCGAGATCCAGTCATTTTATGCTTTTTGCCCAGCACACTGCCTCCTGGTGTAGCAGTCGGCTGCTTTAACAAAGACAGACATATGGTATGCAATATTCATAAGTGTATAAATAAATAAATTTTATATAGTTATATGTACATACATACACACAGTGTATGTATGTACATTATATACACACATATATACGCACACATAATAATAATAATAATTATTATTATTATTATTAATATGCCATACCATGTGTCTGTACTTGTTAAAGAGCATAATACAATGTATTTCAGCATGAAACCAGGTATTTGTAATGTGTGACAGCGTCCTGAATCATTACTACATCTCTGCTGTTTGTAACAAACCAAACTGTGTGAAAATTGGTTGAGTTGTGATTATTATGGGTGTATTAAAAACCTTCCTCAGTACAAATAAATGCACTGGGGGCACATGGTTGTAGTGGCCGGCTGTTAAGTCAGAAGGCAGGCTATGTGAAGTCTATGTATATATGTCTATGGTCATGGTCAGTACTGTGATGGCAGCACCCAGAGATTTACCTATACTATGGGTTGTGTAAACAGTGTTTTTTAATAAGCTTCTTGTGCACACTGTTCTTAATGCCTCGTTTTAAATGTCAGAGCTCTCCAGATTCTATTAATGAGGTGTGGAGCTACTTTGAGCCTGGATAGTGGTGTGAAAGCAATTTTTGGGGCAAAATATGCCTGAAGCTGCCAAAATGCTGAGCAAAAAGCACAAAATTACTGGTTCTAGGAAAGCTGCGGGAGAGCAGAGGGGGGCTATTCAACAAGGGTAAGTACTTTTTATGATATTTTACCATACCAAAAGTCAATTTTACACCGGAGTTCTCCTTTAATGTGTTTGAAAGCATCAGTTGTAAAGTTGTGAAGAGATAGAGTTGTTAAACAGTGAATAGACTTATTTGAGTAATGTTCTAATCCATATTATGGCAAGAACTACTCAACTAAGTAAAGAAAAAAATACTTAAAGGAATGAAGGTCGATCATTTCAAGAAAAATGTCAAGAAGTTTGAAAGTCCTCAAGTGCAGTCACAAAGACAATCAAAAACGTTATGATGAAACTGACTTTCATCAGGACCGCCCAAAGAAAAGAAGCCCAGGAGTTACCTCTGTTACACAGGATAAGTTAATCAGATAACAGGAGCAAGATAACCTTACCCCAGATAAATGCTTTACAGTTTGTTTATCAAATGTTTAAGTTACTACATGATTCCTTATAGGATCCTTTATAGTCTGGGTGACTTCAGTATTAATTTACAATGTAGGGAAAATATTTTTTTCTATGTTATATTAATATGCCGCAGTCTTTTAATAGGCAGTATGAATTGCCAAAATACTACTTATAATTTCTCTTTAAAATGATAAAACTGCATGTTCATGCTGTTACATTTTTAATATTATGTGTGTGGCATTAAGTAAGTATGCAAGTAAAATGTAATAGAGGTGTGTGTGCATGTGTGTGATATTGAAACAGTACAAAATTGCACAGCTGTTCTGTACTGATATTGCAGCATGAAGCATCATAATCTCACACTGACGTGATTATTGTTTTTTGCCTTTGTGCTAATCTGAAGTGAGCACAGTGGATGAAGGTGAGGAACACTTACTGATGGTGTTCTCAAAATCATTTTCAAAAGCCACTTGGGTTCATCCAGATTAATCTCTCTATCCCTCTTCCCCTCTCCTCAATCTCTCCTTTCTTCAGAGGACGACATTCTGGCTATAGACGTGACGTTCATAGAAGCAGGTATGTTTGGACTGGGTTGTGTAAGAAAGTGATCATATTTGCATTTTTTCAGCTTGATGATTTTAGTCCTCCGTTAACACTAAAATGTTCTCTCCTCACAGATGAGGAAGCTTTTGAATCCGGTAGGTAAGTCCTTCCTTTTTAGAGTAGACCATTGTGAAATTAATATAAATTACATTAATATGATATTTTAAACTAATTTTTTTTATTAAAGTTTCATTTGAACCCGGATGTTGGAATTTCCTGGTTTCAAGTAGGAAATTTGTACCTGAATGCTTTAACAGGTCAGATTTACAACTCTGCAGAAAAAAAAACTTTTATCAAGCAGTGATATTATACAGCTTATTATTCACATATCTATGTAACTCATATCTATGTCTCATTATCTCATGATCTCATGTGCAAAATACAGCTCTGGAAAAAGTAATTAAGAGACCACAAAAAATTATGAGTTTCTTTAATTTTACCAAATTGAAAACCTCTGTAATATAATCAAGACGAAGATGGATGATCACAATCATCATCAAACCAAGCTGAACTGCTTGAATTTTTGCACCAGGAGTGGCATAACATTATCCAAAAGCAGTGTGTAAGACTGGTGGATAACATGCCAAGATGCATGAAAACTGTAATTAAAAAACAGGGTTATTCCAACAAATATTGCTTTCGGAACTTTACGAATATGAACTTGCTTTCTTGGCATTATTTGAGGTCTGAAACTCTGCATCTTTTTTTATTTCATCTATTTCTCATTTTCTGAAAATAAATGCTGACAATATTTGCATTTAGAATTTGGGAGATGTGTTGTCCGTATTTTTTTGAATAAAACAGCGATTTATGATATGCTGATTATGAAGGAAATTGCCATGCAACATTGAAACTACACATGAAACTATGGTAATATAGTGATTATTGTTATTTTTAACAAGGAAAATTATTTAGTTTGACAGTTTCTTTGGTGGCTTGTGCTGCCATCTTGCCAGTGATTCTCATAGCTCTCTATTTGGAGTGTTTTTTTTTTTTTAAATCTCAGTTTGAAGGGTCATGTAGCTCTAACACTTCCCCCTCCAGCCTAACAAGAATCAGAGCACCCTAACCCTAGATGTGAATGTGCAAAACAGAGGTGTAGAGCTAAGTGGTAGGGCCAAGGGCTGAAATGGGATTGGGTCCATGTCTCATTAATGTGACTGAAAAACCTGTACCCTAATATTTTCTACTGCTCATCATCTTCACCATGTATCTTGTCTTGTCCTGCATGCTGACTGAGAAGAGGAACTGAGGGAAGGTGAGAGAACTGACCAGTTTGATAATCATTAGATTTCTACATGTTTGCTTTTTTTCTTTCTTTCTTTCTTTCTCTTTCTTTTTTTCTATTTTACTTTGTCTTTCTTTCGATCTATTTTACTTTGTATTTTTTTCTTTCTTTCACTTGATCTATTTTACTTTGTCTTTCTTTCTTTCTATCTATTGCTTGCTCTCTATTTCTTAGTTTGACATGGAATGTGTTTGTTTCTGGTTTCCAGAAGAGAATGAGTTCAGTGCCACTGTTGAGGGAATTTATCTAGGTAAGTAATCATGTCATTTTCAATCCAAATTAGAGCTATGAAGTCTTTAGTTCTTAGTTTAGTATCCTCTATTCTAGAACGTTTATTCAGGGTAATCAGCCTGTTCTCTTCACCGCAATGCAATAACATATATTAACACATATAAGAACAATAAACAAGTTTTAAAAACAATCAAATGCACGATCTGTTAGTAGGTTTTGCAACAGTCACAATATGGGGTTTACGGTTCGGTGCACACAATTACACAAAGAATGCACAATACAAACTATGAGAGTAGATATAGTTATTATACAAGCCAAAAGCTTAAAGTTGCATGCCATTGGGTTTACAATGTATTGTGAGAACTTCAGGGGTTATGGGGAATTGCTATGTTAAACTGTAGTCTTGCCACATTTAGAGAGGTTCCGACCTTTGTGTACTGATACATCCATGTCCCTTATTGGTCATTTTTACACCTTGTTCTGGCAAAATGTAGACACTTCGGCACTGGACAGTTCTCGCTGAAGCGTAAAGTTTTATACATTTTCACTTTACCGCCATTAAAAAAAGAAAAGCCTCTCACAAGCATTGTAATATTATTAATATGCAAATGTGTATCTTTTTGTTTTATATAAAGTAGTATAAATTTTAAATAAGCAGTTACTTTATTTTGTTACAAACATTATTGGTGTGCAATCTCATCATGTAAAATCATGTAACCAGGAAAAGTGTATTAATAAGTAATAAGGATTTTCAATGTTTGTGCGAAACTGTTCATCTGGAAACTTTATATGAATGCAAATTAAACACATGACAAATTTTACAGATGGTGACGCATTAGAAGTTTTCTTTAGGCCAAGCTACACTATTATTTTTGTCTTCCTCCCTTAAATACAGGGATTATACAGGTATATTTTTTTGGTCAAGTTACACCACTAATATAATTTTAGTACATTTAAACACCCATTATTAAAAGCTTAGTCTTAAGGAGAAGAAAGTGTGATTGTTACACCTTAGCCCATGTCTGTCTTCTGTTTCTCCCTTATTTTGTCTCTTGTGCTCCTGCCCCTCTGTTTACCTGTCATGTTTCCCAGCCATGTGCTATTGTTGTGTTTGTACCTGTCTCCACCATAGCTCCGCCCCAACCCTGCCCTAGCTATTAGTGTTCTCACCTGTGTCCTGTCTGTAACCCCGCCCCCTCGTCATCCAAGCCCAGGTGTTTCTCACTCTCCTCCTGTATTTAAGCCCCTCTGTTTGAATGTTCAGTGTCGAGTCTTTTGTATCGTTTGTATCCTTTGTATCTTTTGTATCTTTGTATCCTTGCCGATCGTTGTATCCTTGCCGTTCGTTTGAATCCTCGTCTTCCGTGCACTCTGGTTTTGTGTTCCTAGTTCTAGTTTATCCTTGCCTTGTTTTCTTTGTAGTTTTGTGCGTTACCCGAGTTTTGTTTACTGTTTTATTTTATCTTGTTTGTTTAATAAATAATATATTGCACTTACGTCCATCCCTCCATCTCCCGCGTAACAGTGATTAATTGCAAGAACTTTGTTGTGATTATTCCCTGAAGTCATCAATTTGTTTAATCGTTTGATACCACTATAAATAATACAGGAAACAAAGTACGATTTGTTTAATATTAAGAATTCACTTTTACCTGAAGCTGATTTGACAGGACTTTATTATAACAGGTCATATTGCTGGGCTGCAGCATTGTGAATGTTAATTAGTAAAGGGAAGGGAAAAAAGGCTGTATTTATTCAAATTCACAGTGGTATTGTAACTGTGCTGAGAGGTGTGTGGTTTGTGTTCCTCAGCTGGGTTTAGGCGGAGTCTGCGACTGTGCCGTCGACGGAGGATCCAGGGTGGAGTATCAGGCCTGTCCTGCTCCCTGCGCTGCCCGAGCAGCTGCTACAGCGCCCTGGCCAACCCCTACGAGGAGGTAGTGCGCTACCAGCGCCCACCAGAGGACACACACCGCCTCATCGCCCTGCTGGGTGAGACACTTCATACAAACAATGCATAACAATACAGTTTACAGGATTTATTCTGATTGAACTGAATTGAAAAAATAATGTTAAATAAGTATTAAGAGGTATTATTAGAGTTCCAAAATGGGTTGAAAAAGGATCCATTTAAAATTTTCTTTAAAATATCAAGCCATTATCTGTCATTTTGGGATAACCACCCCAAAGTTACTTTTGACATCACACTGCAAAAAATCCATTGGCAAAAACTAGACAAATGTATGGAAATTGAGATGTATGTTTATATTTAGCAAAAAAGGGATAAGCAAGTAATATTTCTTAAAATAAGCAATCACATCATCTCAAAATAAGTGAGGTAAAACTTAAATCAACCACAAATCACAGATTTCTTTGGTCTATATTGGACACAATAACCAAACTAACTTGACTTGTGATTTTTGTGCTTTCTTTAATATTAATCACCTTATGAATTACTTCATACACTCTGTTCAAAAAACATTTAAAAAACTGGCTCATAACATGTCAGACATGCCAGCATTAATAGGATTGGGGATTGTGTGTCCCCTCAATCCAACCCTGATGCCACTTGTGTTTCTTTTTGTGTAACTTTAGTTAGAGTGTCTTTTCAGCTACAGCTGTATTTTAGCAAACCTATACACTGTGTAATATCTGTTTTATTGCTTTTTTATATTTGCATTGTTCATTGTAATCTTCATGTTGTTTTTAGGGAGACAATTTCAAGATCTGTCCAGGGACAATGGATGAAAAATAGCCTTTAGGCTAATTCTGGTGCATTTACAGTAATGTTAATTAATGTACACTGTCCCTGTTAAATAAACTATTAAAAAAATTTACAATGCTTAGTAAGGCAAAAATTCCTATCAGACAAAAAAAAGTTGTTGTGCAGCTTACCATGATAGGGTGGATACATGCATAACTGAAATATAAAATTCAAAAGCAGTTGATCTGAAAAATATGACTTCTGTGTAGTCTAAAGTCTTTAAAATGGCGAATAATCAAACTAATTTAAAAAATATCAAATTTCTTTTTGAAATTCATGTTCAAAGCATCGTTTAAGACTGTATTACTGTCTTAGGCCCATCTGGAGTTGGTGTGAATGAGTTACGCAGGAGACTAATCGAGATCAACCCAAAGACCTACCAGGGAGCCACACCACGTCAGTACAGATACACACTGACTCTCTCATATCATACAGCTGTGTTGGGTCCTGTGTTGTGTTTTTCTGTAATTTACTCTATATTTCTCTCCTTTAGACACCACACGGCATCCGAAGAGTCACGAAGAGCCGGGTCGGGAATATCACTACATCAGCAAAGAACAGTTTGAGAACATGGCGTACAGCCAACGGTAACTCTGCTCACCTACAGTGCAGAATTTAACTCTATTTTCGCTATTTTATGTATTAATAATATTATGTCGTTTGAGAGGAAAAATTCACACAGGGCAGTATGCATCAAGAAGCATTTTTTTAGGCTTTTTAGACACACTTGAAGAGGCCAAATACACTTAAAAAAGGGAAATGTCTACTGTCTATGGTAGGTTAGACAAACAATTCACACACTACCCAAACCTGCATTATTGATTCACGTGGTATATCAGTCAAAAACACACTCGTATTAGAGTCAGCATTTACAGCTATAAACTGCAATTTGGCATGAAGAGAGTGGCCAGCGGTGCACAATGGGATAGCAAGACACCTTGCCCTGTTGCCCCTTCTCTCTATGCTCTTAGCCTTTACATAGACAGGCTGAAGCTAGTTACTGACAGTCTCAAGTATGATTTATATGTCAATTATTTTTACTAATACAGTTGCAGAGGCTTGCAAAAGTGGATGTTTCACTTACTGGAATGGGGTTTTAAAGACAAATATACCCCAAATTATAACTGCTCTGTGGTTGGTGCGTGGGCTTCTACAACTTAAAGCTAAGATTAGATCTTTAAATACTTAATGCACTTTTTATTACTCTGTGACTGAATTGGACTTTTTCATAAGATGAACTGAAAAGCAGTCTCTGATCGGCCACTTTGATGTGTTTATTTCCTCAGTTTTGTGGAGTATGGAGAGCACAGAGGTCACTTTTATGGCACCAGTGTAGAAGCAGTGAAGGACGTCCTGGCTTCTGGGAAGATCTGCATCATAGACATTGAGCCTTATGTGAGCCATAATATTCCCATTTTTTTATTAAGATAAATACATACTGGAACAGTTTCACTATCATTTTTATGTCTAATCTTTTCATATTTTATTTCATTTTACACTTAAAATGAGTAGATGTATCACTTTACCTAGATGCAGTGGATCAGCCAATACTTTTGATAGTTGATGAATGTAAGCGTGAGATGCTAGGCTAGGCTAATACTGCTAATAATGACTGGAGTCTGTGAACACTGCTCTGTTGTCTGCAGGCTATAGACTCGGTTCGGACTCATGAGCTGAGAGCGTATATCATCTACATTAAGCCTCCTCCTATTGAGCAGCTGAAACGAACAAGGGTCAACTCCCAGCTCATCACCAGCTACTTCACCACCCGACCATTCAGAGTCAGTCTGCCTTTCTTTCTCTTTCTTTACCTCTGTATCTGTCTGCCTATCTTTCTTTTCATGCAGTCTTCTTGCATTCCTAGTTTCATCTTTTATTTCAATTCAATTCAATTAAATTTTATTTAAATAGCGGTTTTGAGAACAAATGCTGTAAAAAAAAAAAAAGCAGCTTTACAGAGAAACAGGTCCAAGCCTCTTGTGAGAAAGCACCACAGTGATTGTCCCATCATTGGCAATTTGTCTACTCTATCTATCTATCTATCTATCTATCTATCTATCTATCTATCTATCTATCTTTTTTTTCCTTTCAAGATGTTTTTTTTAATCTCTTTTTTCCATTCTTATTCCTCCTTACCATTCTTTTCTCTCTTATTCCCTCTCTGTGTCTCAGGATGAGGATTTTCAGGAGATAGAGGAGGCAGGCCGGCGGATGGAGCAGCAATACAGTCAGTTCTTCGATCATGTGATTGTGAATGATGGCCTGCAGGCTTCCTGTGTGCAGCTGCTGACCGTGGTCAGGAGAGCACAGGACGAGCCGCAGTGGGTTCCTGCCTCGTGGATCAGACCATCTGACCGGTTCTGATGATAGAAGAGCATGCTGAAAAGCTGCTATCGTGCAGCGTCACATTACATGGGAGTGTAGGTCCCTGAGACTGGGGGCCACAGCAGTGCTTGACTTGGTTTTTCACCTGCTCTAAGAATCCTGGGTCTCTGCATCTAAACCAGGAGTCACCAGCACTGCTCCTGGACAGCTACCATTCTGCAAATTCAAAGTTCAGACACATAGATATCTGATTTTAGAGTCCAGAGCAGTGGTCACCTGTGGTTACCACGATGTGGCTGCAGATTTTAATTCTAAACAATCAGCAGCACAGCAGATTCCACATGTTTACTTGAAATCTGATTTGAGCATCCACACTCAAAACAGGTTTCCAGCATTTGTGGAAACCCAATTGTAATCCCATTTCAAACCACCTATACATGTGGTTTGGATTTGATTTGCAAAAAAATGTTGTGCAATTTCTAGATATGCCAAAAACAGATATGGGCTGTCAGCCTAAACATACCCTTACATACTAAAACTGGTCAACTGATCAAGAACTCTTGGAGGCAGTAATTAGATGGATCAGATGAAACCGAAACCTCCAACCACTAAAGTGTTCTGGAAGGTAGATCCAGCTCTCCAGGAGCAGGGTTGGTGACCCCCAATTTAAACAGGCCAGCCTCTTAAAGAGAGGAATCAGGATTGTGCAGTGCTGAGTTTCTTCAGAAAGCTCCCAGGTCTAAACAAAAGCTGGTTTGGGCTGTTGGATTTGGTGTTAATTTCTTTAATAAATTCAACTCTTATTTATTGAATGTGGTTATTTGTCTTCTTTTGTGCATTGTGCCGTTTGAATTGCCGTAATGTGATTCAGCACACAACTACATGTATAAAATAAAACTTCCATGCTAAGAAAACAGCATGACAAACTTAAACTGAGTAATCTGATTGACCAGCTAAGATTTTGACAAGCATATGGTATGTTTTCGTTTGATGGATTAGCTAGTTTTATGGTTGACCAGAAAGACCAAGGTAGTTAATCAGCATGACTAAGCAGGTTGAGCAGCAAGATCATGCTGGCTGAACATCAGGACCAACAAAACAAAGCTGGTTGATCATCAGGATCAGCAAGATCACGCTGGTTGACCAGCAAGACCACGCTGGTTGACCATCAGGACCAGAAAATACACATTGGTTGACCATCAGGACCAGCAAAACAACGCTTTTTGACCATCAGGACCAGCAAAATCACGCTTTTTGACCATCAGGACCAGCAAAATCACGCTAGTGGACCATCAGAACCAGCAAAACCACGATATTTGATCGCATAGACTGTATATAGCTGGACAGAGCATCGTCTCTCAAAAGTGAAGCCACCACAGTTCAGGCGCCCCCTGCTGTTTGGTTTCAGAAAGCTGTGTAACCCCACCCATCCCCATAGGTTTCAATGGCAAAACAGAAAACTTTCAATCACGTTTTTTCTAATATACTGTAATTCTACCTCCTTTACAGCTAGTGTAACCTTTGCTTATATTGTCAAATTTTTATATCCCCACAGAACTCATTTTTAAAAACGTTATTCAGCTCTATTAAAAAAAGGTGTGGTTATTGTAAAAGGGCTGGTTATGGGCGGGACCAATAACAGACCGTCAGCTCCGCTCCGCCCCGCTCTGCAGTCTGTGACCGCGAGGCAGCCCTCAGGGGCGGGGTTATTCAAATAAGTAGACTGTGTGTCCACAGTCTTTCTCCCTCCTCTGGTCTCTACTGTGCAGACTCGGGTATCAGGATCACCAACATGGCGGAAGATTTTGGCTTCATTTTCATTGAATGAATGGGAACGGCGACACGACGTCCATCTTTTTTACAGTCTCTGATTGACCATCAGCACCAGAAAAAACACATTGGTTGACCAGCAAGATTAAGCATGAAGGATTAAATGCAACATTTAACATACCCTAGTAAAGAGCTGTTTACACATGGAATGACCAGCATTAAACTAACTAAACAATTGTGCCATTATGCTCTGATAAGCATAAATATAGTTCTAACTAAATAAATATTCGTGTGCGCATTTATTAGAAGCTTTACGTTAAATGTCTCCCCGTGTGCGCAAATACTACAAGAAATGTGTCAGTGGGGCAGAGGCTTGTATCCAACGACAACAAATAACGCTGAACGCCTTATGAGCCAGCTAGCACTGATATTTACTGAGAAATCTTTTAGATTCTTCTCTACTTAAAATTTGAAGGCTTTAAGCTAACCCTACCTAAAAGCTGAGCTTATTTAGAGGAGTACAGCATGGACACAGACATCCTGAAGGTAAGAGGAAGAACCCTGCTAATGTGAACACACTAGCTGCTAATGTGAGCCTATATTTAACTAACGTTAGCTGTTGTTACATGGACATTTTATTTTTTAATATAAATATAAGTTAACTGGATGATACAGCGGGAAAATGTTTGCGTGATCTTGATTTTTGTTTTATTTAGGCTCAGAGCACAAGACGAAGAGATCTTCCCCCACTTTCACATGTAAGTAGCTATAAAGTTTTGCATGAGTGTAAAATGTACTGAATGAGCTATTAGTTACTAGCTAAAATAGGTTAGATATCTAGCTAGCTAGTTAACTAGTTAGTTCAGTCAGTGAGCTAGTTAATAAGCCTAAAACCAGTAACTAAAAGTATACAGCTCTGAAAAAAAATAAGAGACCACTTCAGTTTCTGAATCAGTTTCTCTGATTTTGCTATTTATAGGTATATATTTGAGTAAAATAAACATTGTTATTGTATTCTATAAACTACAGACAGCATTTCTCCTAAATGCAAATTAAAAATATTGTCATTTAGAGGATGTATTTGCAGAAAATGAAAAATGGCTAAAATAACAAAAAAGATACAGAGCTTTCAGACCTTAAATAATGCAAAGAAAACAAGTTCATATTCATAAAGTTTTAAGAGTTCAGAAATCAATATTTGGTGGAATAACCCTGATTTTTAATCACAGTTTCGTGTGTGGCATGTTCTCCTCCCTTTACACACTGCTTTTGGATAAATGTATGCACTCCTGGTGCAAAAATTCAAGCAGTTCAGCTTGGTTTGATGGCTTGTGATCATCCATCTCCCTCTTGATTATATTCTAGAGGTTTTCAATTTGGTAAAATTTAAGTGCTCTCCTATTTTTTCCAGAGCTGTATTAGCATCCTAATACTTAGAGTGGCTCAAGCAAAATTTCCTTTCCCCCAAAATGACTAGCTAACTAATCCAAGGCTAGCTAAATTTAAATAAATCTTAACCAATAACCATTGAATAACTTTGTCGTCATATCACTATATGAACTAAATATTTTGAGACTTGAGACATTCCCTTAATTACTAAAGTCATTCTGATGAGCCCATGGGGATGTATGTGTCACAGACCATTTAAAAGTTGTGGAAAGTTCCATACAGCACTCTGTCCTTCACATTAACTAATGAAGTCCCTGTGGGATCCAGACTGAATATCTTGAGAGAAGAACAGTGTGTAAATGTGTTTATGTTAGCTAGCTAGCTAGTTACCTCATTTACAGGATATAACAGGGTGTGAGCTGCTGGATTTAAAACTAGCTTCATTTAAATATGTATTCCAAACATTTCAACAATTAAACTGCTTTAATTAAATGTTTAACGTTCCATATAACTAGCTCTAACATCTTTAGAACAAAATGTTAGGAAATGGTTGTGTCATTTACAGTATGTTACATCTGGACTTTAACATATTTACAGTAATTTGCTCTCTTTTAAAAAAAGCTCACAATAAAAAAAAAACAAGAATGATTCTTTAAATTAATTTAAAAGATTTTGTATTAGATTTTGTATCAATATACAGAACTGGGATTATGGGTCCATTTATCAATGTAATAAATCTTCCACTCGTCCCTTAACTAAACACGTCCTCTAAACTAAGGGAATTTTCAAACAAATACTGTGTAACAATTAATATTTTTTGAAGATTAACTCTGAATTAACACATTTTACAAATACAAAAGAATGTTAAACTTTACTTTAAAGACCTTCTTGTACGTTATAAACAGTTTTAGTTTACGTGTGGGGTGTTTTTTCATAAAAGTAACAGTTTAACGAATGGACGGAATCGAGTGTCAAACTGAGGAAAATATTACATTGAGGAAATTAATTGTTAAACAGGAAACGATTTACTCTTACAAGCCAACCTGTAGCTATTAGAATGTGTAATGATATGTTATAATGTGCGATTAAATATAGGCCAGCATGTGGCAAGGCTACAGTCAATGTATTAAAGGAGGATGTAAATAAATAAATAGACAAATTGTCTCTAAATATTATTTTTAACCATAATATTTTAAGATGGGCTCTACAGAGGTTTATTTGGCTTTGAGTTTGCCATTTTAATGCACAGATTTCTGTATTTATTATATTTGAAATAGTTACTTTTTAATAAATAAACATAATTCATAAATTCCCTTTTTTGTGTTTTGCACAGTGAAATTGTAAAAAAATATATTCATGTTTAATTTAATTTCTATCACTTTTCACATAAAACAAATCTGATTGAATTCAAAAATATTTAATACATTTAAATGTCAAAAGTTGAAACATCTTTTAGACATATTTAAGTTTGTGGATTTGACCACAATGGCCCTAAAATAATATTATCATATTTCATGGTATTTTCGCGATAACGATACTCTTGGTGATATGATAAAACACTTAATAAATAAAAAAATCAAGAATACACTACTGTAACAAAAAATAAAATGTTGTTATAACATACATATTGCATACTCCCCTAACTGAGATCATAAAAAATACAAGAATTTAATCAGATTTGTTACAGAAGTCAATAATCCAGAATGTTATGATACTAATAATGCAAAAAAAAAAAATCTCCATATATCCAAGATTAAAGTAAAATGAATTCTACTGGACAGAAATAATTTGTCTCTAGTAGATATATACTGAGAGATGAGAGCAGTGTGAATTTTTCTTTTGCTAAAAACAGCAACTATATATATGTGGTTAAGGACTGACTGACAGTCTGATCCTGACTCTTGAGTAACTGTCCTGCTCTTTGTAGCTAATCCTGCTGCCTAACAGATGTCTTAGATTTAGCTCTGTGCTAATCCCTACTATATGTGCACAGACCTGTGTGTGTTTGTGTGTAAGAACAGTAGTGGAAAGATCTCACTGTCCTACTGCTCAGTGGGATGGCGAAGAAATCACTGGTGAGTTTTTTTCCACAGAGTGAACATCCCTAGATATGCTGTAGAGAGGAATTTGATTGGTAGTTGGTGCTGAATAAGTCTAATGTTTTATTTGTTTATTTGTTTTCTGTTATCTATGTGCATTCTGTAGCAAGAAGATACTAATTGTGCATTCAGTGAAACTGAATTCTATTACTTGATATTCAAGACCGTTTTGTTTGTCTTTTTTTTTTTGTTGTTGTCCCCCCCATCCCCCCCCCCCCCCCCCCCCCAAGCGAGGTCCACGTGCATTACCATCTCTGCCAAGGTGAGCTTCTCTACTACTAACAATAGACACTATAGTAATACTGTTTACTACCTTCTACACAAACTTCCAGCAGGCTGGGCTGGAGGATGTGGCCAACATTTTATATTGCAATATATTTTCTAACTCCAATTTCACTATTACCGATATAAAAGAATACCTCAAGAATACCCGAAACAGTTGTCTATACCTACAAACTTATGAAAACTTAATTTGCCAATTAATTTAATGCACCCTGTAATGATCAGTCAGTATTGGACGCAACACCGGTTCTCTGCTTTGTTTGGGGGGGGCAAGTAGAACATAATAGGTGGGCATGTTGATAGTGATATTGATGTTTGAAGCAAGGAAAGAAAAATGTTGCCTGTGTCTTCAACAAAAAATGATGCATTATAGAGTTTCCAACAATGTATATTTAATGACTGAAGCATCTATAGAATACATGCAGAGGGGTATCATGTTAAGTCTGTTAACAGACAGGGGTATCATGTTAAGTCTGTGTTAGGAGAGATTAGCTACTACTAACCAAGTTAGTAGTTTGCTTAACAGTTAGCTGCTAATACTACTAATTAAGCAATAAAAAAGTATTACAAGCCAGTAACACTGAGCAACAAATCACCACAGTTTTGCAAACGGTACCTTGTAGGAGTCTAAAGTTTAAACTGTAAGAAGTGTTTAATTCGCCCTTGTATATCCCTGCCTCTCATGTTCATACTGACAGGACCTGTCATACTGAACCAGAACGTCTCCAAACAGTCTGCCGCTTTTATAATACTCAAAGACCCAATCAGAAATAAGCAAGGAAATATCTTCACGTTGCACAGCAAAATTGTTTTTTAATGATTGGTTCAGAGATTTTTTTTTATTTTTTTATTGATTTTAAAAATAGTTGTTGCTCGCATTGTGCTTGGGCGTGGGCCCCCCCAAGCAGAATGCCCTCCCATAACCGGCCCTGGATGGACGCTGTAAATAATGTATGCTAAAATATTGGTAATTTAATTTCTCCTTTGTTCTAGTATTTCTTGGTATTAAATTACTGCACCGCCATACAGCTTGCTAACACATTCTCTTTTTTCATGGTTTTCCATCTTCATGCCTGCTCACTGAGAAAGTCAAGACACAGCAGGTGAGTGTCCACATATTGTATTCATCATATTCTTCAAATAGGCTAAATAGTTCCAGGACTCCGTGGGTTCCATGTCTAAAAATAAATAAGGTGTTACAACATGTTATTTGAGTGATGCCATGAGAAAATTATGTTTTGGTTCCACTAAGAACCATGATTGTTTAAAAGTGAAGAACACTTTGAAGGTTTGAAGAATCAAAAGGGGTTTCTCTGTGGCAACTTTTATATCAAGTTTTTTTTTACCTTTAAAGGTTCTTTTTACTTACATACCTGTTACACAACCCTAAATTAAAAAAGAGAGATTGACAGAATTAGCAGAAAAATGTTTATTAATTTAAAATTGCAAAGACTTTGGATATTCCGCCATCTGCAGTACATAATATCACCATTAGATTTAGATTGATGAATTGCTGCCCATCTCTGTGTCTAAAAAACTCTGCCTTAAAAAATGCTGTTAAGATGTGTGAGCTGGTCAGAATAATGACCTAGATTAAGTGTTGATGTAGAAAATGTTTTATTTTTTTTATTAAAATTTTTTGTTTATTATTAATGTAAAAGTTTTTGGCACAGGCTATATGTTTATGCACTGCGGCGTGTCCATGTGTGCGTAACGAGCAGGGGTGGTTTTCTGTTGCCAAGATAGCAATGCGCCAGAAATTTACCTGAATGCACCTCATTTCGAGACCACCAAGGTTCTTTGTTCTATTGTGAGTAACATTTGGGTCCATGAGATTGCTGAATCACTGCAGTGTCACTTTTTTTTAAACTTGGGGTTGTAAAAACATGATTCTTGATGGAACCAAAAGTGTTTCTTCTACAGCATTGCTCAAAAAACCCTTTGCAGGACCTTTAATTTTAAGATTGTCCAACCCTTGTCCATACATTATGAACATATACATATATTGTATACATTATGCTTTAATTCATTTTAAGGTATATAATCTGTATTCTCCTCTCTGCTGTCCTCTTGCACAGATGAGATGCCAATTCCAAGGGCCAAGAAGAAGAAGCCCAAGCGGGAAGTGGACACAGAGGGAGTCGAGGGTCCTGAGGGTGAGCTCAACTAGGGCTGTATATTGCTTTATAACTGTTGTATAGGGGCAGTGAAGGTAGTGAAGAAGTAGGTATTTACTGTTTTATGTGTTTTTCACGGCAGGAGATGCTGGGATGGAGATGGGGGACCTGGACAGTCACCGGCAGTCAGAGAGCCAGGAGCGCTTATCCCCCGAACCTCAGGAAAACCCACCGCAGAGGAAGAAAAAGAAGAAGAAAGCCCAAATTATCGGTGTGTTGTACTTACATCACATTACAGTCTAAGGACATATTCACACTTATAGCTTGTTTCATCTGGGCTGATTGGTCCAGCAGAGTAAGGTGCTGCCACTATGATCTGAGGATCATCTGTTTTAATCCTGGGTAGATGAACTTTAGAGTAGTCAGAGTGGGAGCCATTATGCTCCTTCTCTTACTCACTGAACACATCCCATCCAGGAGGTGAGAAAAAATTCTGCCCACCCACACTTAAAACGGATTGGCTCACTTACAGACTCTCTGCGGAGAACAGGCCAATCAGAACCCTCTTTATGTTGCATGCACTTAATGAATATGCACACGAGGGGAGAGCCTTTATCTCCCTCTCCTTCTCTTTCACACACTCGTTCTAGATTCCGGGAGATTTGTATATGTGTATATTATAATTTCTGACACCATATTCCAGCATCAGCATCTCAGACAAATACAGATCCATACGTATACAGAGCCAGTCGATCTTTCCATCTCTAGTTGTACAATTTGTTTAACGCTATGTAGAAAAAGTACAGTGAACAGTGTGTGGTTATGGCAGTTCTAAAAATGTATGTACCTATATGCGCCTACACCTGACTTTTCCACTTGGTAATTTTTCAGATCCAGAAGGTGACCAGACTGACCTGGTGCAGAACGGAGACATGCCTGACCAGAACACAGACGAGGAACCCACACGAAAACCCAAGAAGAGGAAGTGAGTCATATAAAAATAAACAACAGTTCTATGAATTATATTTTATATTTTGCTTTTCTTGTAGTGGTGGGCGATATAGCCCTAAAATAATATCACAATATTTCAGTGTATTTTTGTGAAAACGATATGGCAATATGACAAAATATTTTAATAATTTCAAGAATATACTGCACCAAAATAAATGTTCAAATTTTACACATTCAGCATAAACATAAATCTGTAAATCTAATACTTTTGCCTCTGTAATAAATTATGAGTGCATGCACTTCAACTGGAAACATACAGCTCTGGAAATAATGATGAGACCACTTCAGTTTCTGAATCATTTTCTCTGATTTTGCTATTTATAGGTATATGTTTGAGTAAAATGAACAATGTTGTTTTATTCTATAACCACCGACAACATTTTTTTTCCAAATTCCAAATAAAAATATTGTAATTTGGAGCATTTATTTGTAGAAAATAAGAAATGTCTGAAATAACAAAAAAGAACTTTCAGACCTCAAATAATGCAAAGAAAGTAAGTTCATATTCATAAAGTTTTAAGAGTTCAGAAATCAGCATTTGGTGGAATAACCCTGGTTTTTAATCACAGTTTTCATGCATCTTGGCATGTTCTCCTCCACCAGTCTTACACACTGCTTTTGGATAAATTTATGCCACTCCTGGTGCAAAAATTCAAGCAGTTCAGCTTGGTTTGATGGCTTGTGATCATCCATCTTACTCTTGATTATATTTCAGAAGTTTTTAATTTAGTAAAATCAAAGAAACTCATAGTTTGTAAGTGGTCTCTTATTTTTTTCCAGAGCTGTATGTAATTATACAAAAAATGCTCTTAGAACTTGACATTAAATAGAAAAACAAATGCAAAATTGACTGCTTTAAAAATAGAATCACACTAAAATACATTATAGCATTAAAGCAGCCCTATTTGCTAAAATGTTGAAATATTGTTAATTGTCAATTACAATCCCTTAATGTTCTCATCTTTTTCCCCCCTTGTTGCAGAGTGAAACCCAAAGTGGCAGACATGCAGTTAAATAACGAGTTAGCCGTCGAAGATGATGACATCATCACGGACGCCCAGCCCCCTATTCCTCAGCATGCTCTGTTCTCGGCCCCTCACGGTCAGAGTCAGCCCGTGGCCAAGGTGTTCATTGAGAGAGGACGTAAGTTCACACAAATATAGATCACTTGTGTGTTCAGGAATTATTGTTTTATGATTCTAGCTATTTTTTTTATGTTTTAGTACTGTTATTCAGATTCTGATTAAACCTAGTTTTTAGATTATACTAATAGCTGAGGCTAGAATCTGAAGCTTTAATATGGCAATAATTCAATATTAATATATTATCACAATAAAATGTTTAAATGAAGTTGATTTTTTAAAATATTGGAAAATATATTATTTACAGGATCTGTAGCTGATTAATTTTTCAGAAGTGTGTTTGTACAAATAATCAATTGTGGGCATTATTTGCTGTTTTTCTGGTGTGTTTATATTGTTCATATTGATATCAGAATTATATCAACCAAAATTAAGAAACATTTTGTAGTATAACTTTTTGGCAATATTGTCCAGTGTGAGCAATCTGTGAAATATGTGTATGAGCCAGTGTGTTTTTTCTCAGGTCGTTTTCAGCCAGCTGAACGAATAGACATGCGCAAGACCAGCGATCAGCCTGAACAGAACTTTATGGACCTTCATTCGATGTGGACCACCAGAGACGTGTCCATGAGAGTGCACCGCGGCTTCAGGTGTGTACCCACCCTATAATATACAGGCATGCTGTAGTACGTTTAAAGTAGTGGAACATACATGTAGCATTTTTACATATCCGTAAATTTAGGGCCCTCTCTGGTGAAAACAGGTAATTGCACAGAACATGCGTAAGAATCATTTTAAACTGGGCATGTGTGATGCGGTCTCCTTTTAGAGCGGATGAATCTGATTCCAGGTTATGTTCAGTCAGAAACTTCACTCCTTCATTTCTTTGTTTTTACTATGAGTAAATGAGCTTTTTAAGGTCTGAGTTTCCCCTTCTGAAGTCTCCATTGCTCCACCAGCCGCTTGAGTTCAGTAAAACCATATATCCATATCCTTTTTTGAAGGCTGTACGTGTGATGTTAGTACGTAAAGATGCATGACGTATCCAGAAGAACTCCAGAGAAAAGCGAACCAACACCCCAGTTTTAGAATGAATAGATTAGGCTTAGCTGGGATGGTCCCTCCAGCACACTGGTACCATTTAAACACAATATTTTGTACCTTCCACTTCCACTTTAAAATAACAAATTCAAAATGATTGCAATATGACACTTGGATAAAAAAACTCCTTTATTACTTTACCATGTCAGTCCACATGATTCCTTCACTGCCAGTGACAGTTCTGTATTTTTTTAAGCTTGTAAATGCATGTAAAAGTGCATCAAGTACAATTGGTGGTTGCCCAAAGTGCTCAATGTGAGTTTCACTTCCTGACTGTAGGGGGAGCCCAAGAGCAAGAAATATCAGTTCAGACATAACGCTATTTGAAGTAATTAATTTAACTTTTTGAGAATGCCTATACAGGAGGTCCACAGTGAGCTGTCTCTGCTCTTTCACAGGGTGATAGGCTTGTTCTCTCATGGGTTCCTGGCTGGTTACGCTGTATGGAATATCATCGTGATGTACATTTTGGCCGGGGAACAGATGAGCACTCTACCTAACTTACTGCAGCAGTACCACACACTGGCTTACCCTGCACAGTCCCTCTTCTACTTCCTGCTGGCTCTTAGCACTGTTTCAGCCTTCGACAGGTAGACCATCTCAATCTATTCATCACTTATGAACATTGAACTCTTAAAAATAATCAAAAGAACCACTGAAGATTCCATAAAGAACTGTGTTTGTAATAAAGACAAGTGTAAGTGTGATAAATTGTTCTTTATAGGGGTGTGACGAGACACTAATATCAAGAGACGAGACAAGACACGATACACGGTACATGAGAACGAGACTAGATTTAAAAATAAAATTTTAAAATGAAAAATGGCTTGAAAACTAGAGTTTTATTTGACAAAATCATATAACGCAAACTTAACAGACTGGTTTCTCTCACACATTGATTCTATAAGAAATAGAAATAAGAATAAGATTAAAAAATAAAAATAAAACTTATATAGTGCAAACTAAAACCAGTCATATTAAGCCTATAGTTTGTGGGTTTTTTTCTCCTAAATCTCTTGTAATTTAACTATGCAGAACCATAACCAGTCATATTAAGACTATGCTTGAAGTGCAAACAGAGACAGAACATTTTTTTTTAAATACAGTACAGTAAATGCCTATGAAACAGTCACGTATACCATTTACTCGTCACACCCCTGGTTCTTTACCATTTAAAATAGGGATGCACCGAAGCGAAGCATCATTAATAAATGTATACATTTTTGCCATTTTATTTGTCATTAAATAAATTAAATAGTGTATCATAGGCCTGGACAACATTTCGATATCGGTATTTATCGCGATAAGAAATGTTTCAATAACGGTGATATCATTTCTGTTATATATCGATATGTATTATTTACAGACAGGCGTTTTTTAGCGGCGTCAGTTCACTGCAGCCCTGAACATAGCCGGGCTACGTCAGTGCGTGATGACGCAATCATACAGGCACGTAGCCAGATAGGCTAGGCTAGACTAGACCTGGGTCGCCTCCTCTCCGCTCCGCACCTAAAATCTCTCGCGATGAAGCGAAACCGGCCCTAACCGAGCGGATCTCAGCTCCGCTCCGCATCTAAAACCCTCCCGCGATGAAACGAAACTGACCCTAACCGAGCGGATCTCAGCTCCGCTCCGCACCTAAAACCCTCCCGCGATGAAACGAAACTGACCCTAACCGAGCGGATCTCCGCTCCGCATCTAAAACCCGCCCGCGATGAAGCGAAACCGACCCTAACCGAACGGATCTCGGCTGCGCTCCGCTTCTCTCCGCTCCGCACCTAAAAACTCCCGCGATGAAACGAAACCGACCCTAACTCGCTCGTTTTCATCGCAGGACATTTTAGATGAATGAACGCATAGTTGAGGGAGGCAGGTCTAATTCAGTGGTTCGGCTTTCAAAGGTTTGATAAACTTCAGACTTAAACTTGCTCCAAATTGTTCTGGAGAGTGGAGCCGACCAGCAACAGTAATACATCCGTTCCTCAAGCAGATTCACTTCCTTATTCTGGCTAAAACACTTTTGTAGTTTATGTTGTATCTAAGTTATTTATAGTTGATATAGGTTTGTTTATTTGACAGGGATATCATGTTCCCTTTATGTATATGAAGCCTTTTTCTATTCCCTATTCTGGTTGAAGCACTTTTGTTTTGATCTGTTAAATATGTTTACAAAAGAATAAGAAGCTCTGCCTCTGTTGTAATGTAAAGTTATTTATATTGGTAATATGTATATAGGCTATAGGTTTATGTTTGACAGGGATGTCATGTTTTTATTTTGCTACATGCAATTAAAAGTGAGCATTGATTTATTCTGATCATTTTTTATTTCTAAAGTATTATACAGTTTTTTTGATGGGAGGCTTTAAAGATTTCAATTTAAAATTTCAGACAGTACTGTACAGATTTCCATTGCAGGGATTCTTAGCAGTTTTTCTGAGGCCTTCAAAGTATTTATATTGATATCGAAATTATATTGTATCGACCGAAATTAAGGAATATATCATGATATAATTTTTTGCCATATCGTCGTGCACTAGTGTATCATATTTTTTGCATTGTAAGGCAAAAAAAATCCTTACACGTAAAATTGACAGCACGCCTTATAATCCGGTGTGCCTTATGTATGAATTTTACCAGTCAGGTTGTAAGGAGTACAGCATTATAAAGGAGTTTCAGTGAAGTTTCTCCAGCACCAAGACTGAAACAGTATTAGCATTAGCCCTTGCAGCGCTAGCTCTTTCGCTGTTCAGAGGGGAGTATATCAAACTTTAGCCTGCATGTTTACTGTGTTAAAACAAGCTACGTAGGATGAACCTCTAGCAAAACAATTAAGGGACACGTACGGAATTGCACAGTAACCTAAAAATAAAAAAGGGTTTAGCCTCCACAATCCACCACAATTCTAATAAACATATATATTGGAAACACTGCAGTACAACTAAAAACAAACTGGTTATTGTCCAATATAAATTATTCAGCCTTTTCACTTATTAAGCCGAAAACCAAGTGTTTCTTTTCCCTTCTTTTTGGCAGAATAATTTCTGTTGCCAAAAATTCTGTGCATCCTTAGTTTTCAAACATATGCAACAACTATGGATCTTTGTGGTACCAAAAGTGGTTCTTCTACCTTTAGAAGCAACTTCATTATTTTAAATACCAAACATCCAAGTATGTAAATACTAGTGCAGGAAGCCTGTGTTTAAATCTCTTCTAAAAGAAAAAACCTTCCCTTCTTTTAGAGTGAACCTGGCCAAAGCGTCTGTGGCTTTGAGGAGCTTTCTCACTCTGGATCCAGTGGCGCTCGCCTCTTTCTGTGGGTTTTCATTTCTATGCCAAATTCATTAACCAAAACTTTCTGTTTAAATCTATTCACATATGGATGTAGAATCTAACTGTTTTTTCTTTAGTGTATTTCTCAGCCTTGGTCCTGTCTCTAAGTCAGCAGATGACCAGTGATCGCATCAATCTCTACTCTAACATCAACGCTTCACTATGGTGAGTCTTTAATTTTATATGCAAAGATGTTAAAAGTATTCATATTCATTACTTGGGTACAAGTAATGATGTAAAAAAGAAAACTGTAAAATCACTGATTTCAAAACTTATATAGTTTAAAAAAATAATTCTAAAAGCCATAATGACAATTATATAAAAATGTTAATGTTGAAAAATTAAGGGAGGCTCTAGGCTCCCTGGATCATCTTCATACGAGGCTACATGAGTATGCTATGTTGTTGCTGGAGTGTGGGTGTGACGTGTGCAGGTGTGATGGATTGCGTACAAACCAATAGGGTGTTGAAACGGTATTTGTTTATACTTCTCATCCAACCACAATCAAATTCACTGGATAGATATTTTTTTTAACGATAAGAAACTGGAATCAAAACAAGCTTAACTACATGAGAAACAAACAAACAAAAAAAACGTAATGCTGCAATTTTGCATTTCTCCATTAGGCTGCCTGAGTCTGAACACAGTTCACTCTACCCCTGGATCATAGTGAATCTGGTGGTCACCTTGTTGGTGGGCTTGGCCTGGGTGTTGGTGTCAACCTCTCCAGATGTAGATTACACAGAAGGTGAGTCCCCTGTGGAAGTTAAGAATCAGAACTGTTGCTCCAGCATACCTTAACAGATTTACAAGTGAATGTTTTCCTGTGATATTAAAACATCTCAATGCTTTTATGTACAGAATTCCTGATGGCGATGGAGATTGAATATCCCAGAGCTGAGGAGAAAGACATCACTGCCTGAGATGAAGCTGCTTAAAAAAATTACTGTGGGCCTTTTTTTTTGTTTATTTTGAACACTCGTACAGTGTATTGCTGTAAATAAAGCTTATAGGATGATTTTAAATATTTTTTTTAATCAGATTTAATTCTTGAACATTGTGGATCTGCAAAATATTAGAATTGATATTTTACTAGATGCTGAAACCAATTTCTGTAGAAAAGGACTTAAATGCATGTAAATGTCCTTAAATTAACTTTCTGTACTTAGTCAAAAGTTTCAAAGACCCAATCTTTTCTTTCGTACCCCTTCGCCTTGTTTTTGAGAGTTACAGGAGGAAGGGGTGAAAGCCTTCCCCTAACAATTGGGACAACCCTTCAAGCACCCGATACGGATATAAAATACAGCAGTGTGCACTAAAGTTAAGAAACCTAGCAGCAATTAATAATTGTCCTTACCTTAATTCCTCTATGAGGGAACTGAAAATAGCTTTTATTTTTTATTTTTTCTGTTCCACCTGTAGGGTAATTTACCAGAGCATGACTTAAATAAAACTCGGATGTGAGAAATCCCAGAACATGAAATGATGACCAATGAGTCAGAGCTTAGAATTTAAAATATATTAAAGTTTACTGGAAAAATAGTTTCAGCATTACAGATATATATAAAGGAACAAAAATGAATAGATATATATTAGAAAAGAGTAAAAGTACAGCAACGAGTCAACACATAGTGTAATAAAATCTCGATAGATCAACACATTCACAACCCGGAGAGGGAGGGAGAGAGAGGGAGAGGGAGCGAGAGAGAGGGAGCGAGAGGGAGGGAGGGAGCGAGAGAGAGGGAGGGAGCGAGAGAGAGGGAGGGAGCGAGAGAGAGGGAGCGAGCGAGAGAGGGAGCGAGAGAGAGAGAGAAACTGAAGCCAGTGGAGGGACAGAGAGAACTCCTCAGACTTCATCCAAGCAGTATAATTTGTGCAAATGACATGTGACTGGACAGAACTTATTACGTCAGCAGAGTCCAGTTAACAGTTTGTTGCCCAGTTCCAATGACGTGATCAGCCCCAGCCTGTCTGAGCAACAAGTTCTTATTAAGGGTTGCTGTCTTTGCCCTTTTTGCTCAATTTAAGGTGGAACGAGAAATCTAGAGAGATGAACTAATCAATTTAGCAAGAAGAACTACTATCAATTTAAATGCTTGCTCATAAAACATTTAAATTACATATTAAACTAAAAGTAGAATATGTTTGTTTCTTTGGTTGCTTCTGCTGCCATCTTGCCAGTGATTCTTACAGTCCTCTGTTTTGAGTATGCCTCTGAAAAATCTTCCCCCTCCAGCCTAACAAGAATAAGGATCACCCTACATTACATTACATTACATTACATTACATTACATTTGGCAGACGCTTTTGTCCAAAGCGGCTTACAATATTGAAGTGCAAATAATAGAAGAGGTTAAGTACAAAAATAATAGAAGTTAAAAATAAAACATCTATAGATAGGGCCTTAAGGAGGTCAGAGGGAAATAATGGGATAGAGGAGTAGAGAAGAGGAAGAAGGAGATGAGGTTAGAATTAGTTAGTTTGTTAGAGGTGTTAGGAGAGTAAGTGCTCTTTGAAGAGCTCTGTCTTCAGGAGTTCCTTAAAGATAGCGAGATCTACCCCTAGATGTGCACAATCAAAATGGGTTTGGGCCAAACTGTTGGAAATAACATGGTTGTACCGTTATAGGCTCAAATATTAAGTAAAAATATTTATTAACATGCACCAAGCAACTTAAAGTGGGGGGGGGGGTTCTAAAGGGGGGCATCTCAAAACAGGGTGCACAGAGACTTCTTGGACACATTTAAATACCTTGATATTTTTATGAAAATGACCATTTAAAATGTCTACATTAATAAAAACATCTTCAAAACTAAAAATCTATATTTGTTCTTTAAACATGTGTATGTGGGTTTGAATAAATTTGAATAAAGTTGAAGTCAATGACTAGAAAAGAACAGCTTGAAAGCAAGATCACAAAAACCCAAAAGGAGGCAGGAGATTGACACAAGACAACTTTATTCATCATAGTCTTGTTGTCTGAAGAGGACGAGGTTTTAACCGCCGTCTCCAGCAGAGAGCAGCAGTAAGCAGTCCACAGATGCTCAACACAGCCAGTGCAGCTACTCCAACCAGACCAAAGCTTGAATCCCAAGACCCTAGACAAAGAAACCCAGAAGCAGTCTTCAGTTCTCGTAAAGGAACAGGACATAGTTCCATAGTTCCTGCTAGATTACAGCCCTTACCTTCATTACTGTCCCCTCGGCTTTTAGCTGAAACTGGCAGGTCAGAAAGGAGGATGACCTCCTCACTGGACACTAGGACCTTCTCTAGATCTTGTGTTGTTGAAACTGCTCTCTCTGAAAAAAAGGTAGCTTTTTAGACAGTAACACAAAACTGCTGTAAATAAAGGCATTATTGCATTTTGTAGTCTTCAGCTAGCATGATCTTTAATGACTTGGGACCTATCCACACTTAAGGATTCCTTCAAGAAAACCACATACGGCCCTTTAAAACACTGGAAAAGATTTTTGAACTGGTGAACAGAATGCAGATAATGCGCAATAATTCAGTAAGTTGTGTGCCCTCTAGCGCACAATACTTCAATAATGTAAGTGACCTTATTTGGTTGACCTTCCAATAGAAAAGTGCTTATGCATCAGAAACATGACCAATTATCATTTCACAAAAAAAATCTCTGATTCTAATCAAGGCTAGAGAGCTAGTGGTAAGTGTAAAATTTGCTCTGGGTAAAAAGCACCACACAGAAGGTTAAATTCAATGTGAAAATTAAGATTTGAATACTTACTGTAGTGTAAATACTCTCAATCCATCATACATGGTGCATCATAGCTTTATTAGTGCTTTGTTTTTCTAAGGATGCACCAAATAGGCAAAGAAGGTCTTTTTAATAATTTGTTTGACAGAATATTATTATTTTATTATTTTTTTTTAATAAATGCAGTTTGTCTGCATGTGTATGTGCATTTATTTGCCAATATAGTGCAGGATCACTGCATATTTTAGACAAACTCAAGTACACGCCTACCCACACTTAGGTCAAACTTACTTGTTCTGCCACAACTTGGTTCACAGGTGTCCAGAGCAGAGACTTGACACACTGCTGTGGTACAGTGGATGAAGATCTGAAACATCAAAAGATCAAAAGTTATTCTGTTCACACTCTACAAGTTACACTTCAAGTAACAGAGCCCATGTCTTCAAATCTGGACATCAGAAATCAGTAAACTGTCCTTTGTAATTTGTTTTGTGCGACAATACATGGTCAATAATTGAACTTTTAAACTTTCAGTAATTAAATTGCCGGACAGTTTGCCGTCTGGGATCTTGTAGATTTTTTCCTAAAAATAAAGCTATTTAGCTAAGGTAATGCTTTAAGGAGAAATCGGGAGTGAAATAGACTAGGGTCGTCGTAAAACAACAAGTACAAACTTATCAAATAGCCCAAAATTACTATTTTTACACCTTTAAAAAGCTTCAAGCAGCTCCACTCTTCACTGGTAAAGTTCTGATGGGCCTGAGAGCTTTGAAAGTGCACAGGTAGTTTATTATAAAGACTGTTTATATACACAGTAGCTCAAAGTAGTTCTCCAGGCACCACCATCTTAAAATTAAGTCTTGGAATATTGACTGAATAGTATGAATAAATAGGTAGCAGCGAATTTTTAGCGTTCTGTGTTAAAGCAGCTTCACACAAGGTTTCCTCTATCCAACTTGTTATAACAGGTTCACACTACATGACTGAGTCCGTGGTTAGACTCTCCATAAACGGCTCTGGTAAAGCAGGAGATGTGTTTTGGACCTGTGGTTCTCTTTCTGTGATCCTATTGGCTGTATGTAGCTGCCTGCTCTTGACTCCTAGTCGCCGACTGAGTCGGATATTAAACATGTTGAACATTTGCTGGGTATCTGCGACTTGTCAGCGATCAGTCAGCGACAGGTAAGCAAGGTTGGTATTATCTCCCCTCAAACATACAAGGATATACTGGTATTTTCACGGACATCACTACTAAATATGCATTTAACTTGTCTTAAGAACTATTTAGATTAATTGCAGTTGATCTTTTTCTTTTGATAGATCAACACCACTAGTCAAGATACTTAATCTTAAATAAAGATCATGAGGGCCAAGGGCTCAGTATTCTGATAATGACCCACCTGTTCCTGTTGTGGAATGAGGGATGTTTGGTCCACGAAGGCAAACATCTCCACAACAAAGCGCTTGTAGTGGGTTGGGTACTGCAGGCCAGAAGAGGGGCCAACTGGAATCACAGTGGTCTGATAACGGTCATCTTCATACGGGCACCTACCAGAGGAACAGAAAGAACCTGAATATATGCAGCAAAGGATTAAAATGTAGACAGAAACTGACTGAAGTTTGCTTACCCATTAACCAGCAGGTCCCACTGAGTCAGGCTTAATGGATTTGGGGTGGAAGTGGCCCAGCAGTGGCTCAGCACCAGGGCGATGCTCGGGTCTGTTCTCTCCAGCATGCGCACCTCCACATACACTGGTTCCCTCAGTGCCTTGGTGACAGGGTAATCTGCCTCAGTGTAGTAGGAGCTGTATATGTCCACTAGATACAAAACATTTAACACCATTATAGTTTCCAGATTTCCAGTTTTAATTCCATGTTTCAGACTGTTTTTAAGCTCTAGATAAAAAGTTTAAAGTATACCAAGAAGCAGTCCATCATCCAAAACATATTTTATATTTTATATATTCCACACGTGCTTCTTTAGTTCATAATTGGAGACGCTAAGCTAGTGTTGCCAAAACTTACCGTAAAAATCCCAAGTTAATACTTGCTCAAATCCACATACAATCTTTTTAAATAAAATAGGATTATTAATGAAGATAGATAATTCTTTTTAATCCTGTTTTATAGCTCAATTAGTCAGTGTAAGACACTGCAGTTCCACACAGCGTTCATTCTGTAACAGCAGATTCTAATCCATTTTGTTCATTTTCCTTCTTTTAAAATATATTGTTTGAATCATGTTTAATTCGTATTTATTTCTTCATTGTTTATTTCTTACATGTTTTTTTTTTATTTTACTTCTTTATATTTTCTTATTTGTAAAGCTCTTTGAATGACCGTTGTGTATGAAAGGTGCTATAAATAAACTTACCTTGCCACCAACAAAAGCTTTGAGAAACAGGGATTGCAAATAGCTTGTAATGTATAGTACCAGTCAAAAGTTTAAACACTCCCTTTTATTTTGTTTCTAGCTTGCATTGTAGATTAACAATCAAGACATCAAAACTATTAAGGAACACGTATGGGGGAAAATGCTTTATATATTTTAGATTCCTCAAAGTAGCACCTTTTGCTTTAATTTCAGTATGCCCCACTTTCCTCAATCGGCCTTAATGGAGTACCTAGTGTGCTTTTCCTTCACTCTTTGCTTCAACTTGTCCCAAACTACCTGGTGTTGGGTTTCTGTCAGGTGTTTGTCCTTCATAGCTTACATCTTTAATATTAAATTGACAAACGTAGTAAATACAAATATATAATACATTTTGTGTACCAGATTTTAACAGATGCAAGTTATCCAGCATGTGATGACACTAAACTGCACTCCATATCCCCAAGCCTAAAGTATAAATGATAGTCGGCCAATAAAAACTGTATCCAGTAGATACATAGGTAATAATTGTAAGTTTTCCCCTTTTGTTCCAAACAGCTAAAACGTTTACTAGAGGTGGGCAATTTTTTTTTTATCATAAACACTGATCAAAACAGCAAATTTCATTACTAAACATGTAATTGGCAGTTCAGGGATCTGATGCTGCTGGTAAATTCTGACAGATCACACGTATTGAGAAAATATTTAATATTGTGATCATTTACATAATTAATTAAAAATTTCCTCCCAGGTTGTTGCACACCAATGTGTTTAATTTGGCTTACATGGCATTGCACCCTATTTTGTGACAGTCAAGATCAGGGGAATTTAATTTAAATGTACTGAAGTCAGTCAAGAGAAAATTCTTGTCACGGTCCAGATCACCACAATGTAACTATGAATCGGTACCACATTCTGTATATGGAAGTAGCCTTGTCATTAGATTAATATTGTGTTGTCAAAATAACAGTACAAAACAATTCCAGTTTGGAGTGAAAGTTATATTGAAATGTTTAACAAATACTAAAATGTTCATGTTGAGGAATTTAAGATTTAAAAATATAAAAGTGTCACTGCAAAATAAATAAATTAGTGTCACTGCAGTGCTGAAAATAAACCACCACCCAAATATATGCACTGTGGTGATCCTGTGGGATCCTGACCACTGAAGAACAGTGTGAAAGGAGGATAAAATACACAGAAATAAAAGGACTACACTCTGTATTAAATGTTCAAACTACAAAAAGTGTTCTATACGATCAATAGAGCTGAAAACTAATAATGAACAGGTGTAGAAACAAGGTGGTCATAATATTAGGCTTGGTCAGTGTACTCCCTTACCATCAGAGCATCCTTTAGTGACACAGATGCCATTAGCAAGCCTGAGGGCCACTCGTAGGGGACCCTGCTGAAACACTGGAGCTGGTGCAGGAACAGTGTTCACATCCACCCTTAAAGCCTCCACTGCTGTAGCCAGATATCTACACTGGAAAGTTAGCCTGCAAAACAAACAAGAAAAAAATGTCAGAACAAAAGATTAGCTGAAGGTTAATCGATTACACTTCAATAAAGGACACTTACTCAAACGAGCTGTCCCTTGTGATGGCACCATGTTGACCGAATCCAACTTCATATGAGGACGCCATCATGTTCTCATAAACAACATAATCACCATCAACCTGGAGGGGGGTGGATAAAAGTAGTTGAGTTTAGCCAACCTCAATACCTTTGCAGCACCACCTCTACTACTGGATTGGAAGTCATTATGGTTATCAGAGCATTTGCCTGCTTAAATTGGTAGCGTTTATATATTTTAGTATAGATATTTAAAACAAAAAATAAAATAAACTGATAATTACATCAATAAACTTACAGTACAATATGGATATGACATGACTTCACATCAACACTGGCTTTTCTATTTTTCAAGAAAAGCCAGTTGCTGTGAATGAGCCTGTTTTCTATTGTTTTATTCGGTTTAAGATATTTCAGTGAATATTCTTAATGAAAAGTTCATTGCTCTTTAAATGGATGGAGGGTTTTTATGATTTTATTTTAGTAGCAGCAAGTTCCAGTAATTGTTTATCGCAGTTGTTTAAAGGCCACTATATTGACCAAACAAAAACAGATTATGGAAAGTAGGGCTGCCACAATATAAGAATCATATCTAAGGACTCATCACCACACCTTCGCCCTTGTCCCACAGGTCGTCACTGGAAACTGGTAGATGGCGAAGTCAATATTACTGTCGATGGCAGTGCAAAGTTCTCCACCGGCCTCCAGCAGTCTGATGTTGTCCAGGCTGATCCGAGGTACGGTGGTGTCTCTGGCCACAACCACCACAAACTGCCCGTCTTTGGTGCACTGTACAGTGACTACATAAAAAAGGAGCTAGTTAAACAGGCCCGAAACACTAGTGTTAAATTAAGCAAGATGTTTAAAGGGGACACTATATATTATTTTTTTTACACAGGTTAGACTAGGACTTGTTCTTTACACAAAACCACACTCAAAGCTCTTGTTTGTTTTAAGTCCCTTTCAGCATGAGCTATTTAAGGGCTCCATCACTTCCATCCAAATAAGCTGTTGCTGGCCACACACCATGTTTACACTGAGCGTTTATCACACGTTAGTGTTTTGAGTTTCGCCATTTACCACAAACTAACAATCTAGTTTACATCTGGTAGTTACAGATCCCTCCATCAGATGAAGCACTGTGGTTGTAAATCAAACATAGTGAAATGGCAGATCTGGGTGGGGATCTGAGTTGAAGGGTGGTGCCAGGGTGGATCTATGCACATTTCCTTATTGCGAAATCACAATAACGGAGTCCTCCAAACAGCTCATAGCATGATTCCTGACACCAAAATCCTTCAACTGATTCACAGACAACTGATATTTCATGCTTACAGATGCAGAGGAGACCTAGGTGGAAATATAAAAGCATGCAAAGTTTGCATGTCCCTGTGGCACACCTAAATAGTACAAAAATTGTTTTAAAGACTTAAAATGTACCTTGCTTTCATAAATCATTCTAATAATTCTGAGGGAAAAGATTGCATGAATTTTTTCTAACTTGATACTTTAGGAACACCCAATTGGTCTTTACACCTGCAAAAAAAAAAAAAAAAAAAAAAAAAACTTTCCTTCTCTCACACTGCAGCTCAAACTGCGTACATTCACAACACAACCTGAACATTCTAGAGGAGGTTTGGCCAAAACTGAATACTTATGGACAAAATAATGGTTAACAACTGGAAAAAGTTTGACTTGTTTTGCAATCACTGACATAGGCACTTTATAATGGAACCATTTTCTATTTTAATGGCAGAAGTGCAGGAGAACTCCGGTGTGAACTGGCTTGGGGTGTAGTGGAACATGACAATGAAACTTGTCAAATAGCACACCTCATTTACCCACAGCATTCCAAAATACATTGTTTTTAGCCAATGCTTACAGTGCTAGTGATATTTGCATGGGCAACGCTATGCCCCTAAAATCACTAAAAAAAAAAAAATTACACCATTAACAAATTCAAAATAGCTCCACACTTCACTGGTAGAATTCTGAGGGCCCGGACATTTAAAATGAGGCACTGAGAACTTTAAAAAGTGCACAGATAGATATTAAAAACTGTTTATACACAGTATCTTGGGGTAGTTCTCCTAGCGTGACTTCAACTTGAAAGGACAAGGGAGCAGATTGCAAAATCAATTCAGTGAAAAAGCATGAATTCCCGCTGCTGTAAAAACCTAATATTCACTAAAAATCTAATATTTCTAATACTTTCCAAGAATCAATTTTGTAATGAAGTGTAAAGTTTGAGCTTGTTAATGATGTAGAAATATTGATTTCTTTGTATGGCCAAATTTTTCTGTACAGTAAAAATGCAAGTAAAACTAGAAAAGGCAAAGTTCGTGAACGAACTTTAAGTTGGCTTGTCAAATAGTTACTAAGTTGAGTAGTGTGTGTGTGTGGTGTGGAGTGTGTGGGGTGTGGAGTGGGTTGTGGAGTGTGTTTGGTGTTGTGTGTTTGGAATGTGGTGTGGAGTGATGTATGTGTGGTGGAGTGTGGGGTGAGTTGTGTGTATCAGGTGTGGAGTGTGTGTGTTATGGAGTGTGTGTGGTGTGGTGTGTAGAGAGTGTGTTGTGGTGTGTGGAGTATGTGTGGTGTGGAGTGTGTGTGGTGTGGTGTATGTGTGGTGGAGTGTGGGGTTTGTGTCAGGTGTGGAGTGTGTGTGGTGTGGGGTATGTGTGGTGTGAAGTGTCTGTGGGGTGGAGTGTGTATGGTGTGGGGTATGTGAGCTGTGGAGTGTGTGTGTGGTATGGAGAGTGTGGGGTATGTGTGGTGTGGGGTGTGAAGTGTGTGGTATGTTTGGGGTGGAGTGTGCGTGGTGTGAGGTATGTGAGCTGTGGAGTGTGTGTGTGTTATGGAGTGTGTGGGGTGTGGGGTATGTGTGGTGTGAAGTGTGTGTGGTGTGGGGTATATGAGGTATCGAGTGTGTGTGTGGTTTAAAGTGTGTGTGGTGTGGGGTATGTGTGGTGTGGAGTGTGTGGTGTTGTGTGAATTGTGTGTGGTATGTGTGGGGTGGAGTGTGTGTGGTGTGGGGTATGTGAGCTGTGGAGTGTGTGTGGTTTAAAGTGTGTGTGGGGTTTGTGTGGTGTGGATTGTGTGTGGTGTGGGGTATGTGTGGTTTGAAGTGTGTGTGGTGTGGGGTATGTGTGGTGGAGTGTGTTTGGTGTGGGGTATGTGTGGTGTGGAATGTGTGTAGGGTGTGGTGTGGAGTGTGTGTAGTGTGGGGTGTAGACTGTGTGTGGTGTGGGGTGTGTGTGGTGTGTAGTGTGTGTGGGGTGGAGTGTGTTTGGTGTGGGGTATGTGTGGTGTGGAATGTGTGTAGGGTGTGGTGTGGAGTGTGTGTAGTGTGGGGTGTAGATTGTGTGTGGTGTGGGGTGTGTGTGGTGTGGAGTGTGTTTGGTGTGGGGTATGTGTGGTGTGGAGTGTGTGGGGTGGAGTGTGTTTGGTGTGGGGTATGTGTGGTGTGGAATGTGTGTAGGGTGTGGTGTGGAGTGTGTGTAGTGTGGGGTGTAGACTGTGTGTGGTGTGTGTGGTGTGTAGTGTGTGTGGTGGAGTGTGTTTGGTGTGGGGTATGTGTGGTGTGGAGTGTGTGTAGTGTGGGGTGTAGACTGTGTGTGGTGTGGGGTGTGTGTGGTGTGGAGTGTGTGTGGTGTGGGGTATGTGAGCTGTGGAGTGTGTGTGTGGTATGGAGTGTGTGTGGTGTGGGGTATGTGTGGTGTGGAGTGTGTGGTGTTGTGTGAATTGTGTGTGGTATGTGTGGGGTGGAGTGTGTGTGGTGTGGGGTATGTGAGCTGTGGAGTGTGTGTGGTTTAAAGTGTGTTGGTGTGGGGTATGAAGTGTGTGTGGGGTGGAGTGTGCGTGGTGTGGGCTATGTGAGCTGTGGAGTGTGTGTGGTTTAAAGTGTGTGTGGTGTGGGGTTTTTGTGGTGTGGATTATGTGTGGTGTGGGGTATGTGTGGTTTGAAGTGTGTGTGGTGTGGGGTATGTGTGGTGTGTGGGGTGGAGTGTGTTTGGTGTGGGGTATGTGTGGTGTGGAATGTGTGTAGGGTGTGGAGTGTGTGTAGTGTGGGGTGTACACTGTGTGTGGTGTGGGGTGTGTGTGGTGTGTAGTGTGTGTGGTGGAGTGTGTTTGGTGTGGGGTATGTGTGGTGTGGAATGTGTGTAGGGTGTGGTGTGGAGTGTGTGTAGTGTGGGGTGTAGACTGTGTGTGGTGTGTGTGGTGTGTAGTGTGTGTGGTGGAGTGTGTTTGGTGTGGGGTATGTGTGGTGTGGAATGTGTGTAGGGTGTGGTGTGGAGTGTGTGTAGTGTGGGGTGTAGACTGTGTGTGGTGTGGGGTGTGTGTGGTGTGTAGAGTGTGTGTGGTGTGGACTGTGGAGTTTGTGTGGTGTGGAGTATGTTTTGTGTGGAGTGAGTGTGGGGAGTGGACTTTGTGTCATGTGGTAAGTGTGTGTGATGTGGGGTGTGAAGTGTGTGGTGTGGGGTATGTGTGATGTGGAGTGTGTGTGGTGTGGGGTATGTGTGGTTTGAAGTGTGTGTGGTGTGGTGTATGTGTGGTGTGTGCGTGTGTGTGTGTGGTGTGGGCTGTGGAGTTTGTGTGGTGTGGAGTGTGTGTGGTGTGGGGTATGTGTGGTGTGGAGTGTGTGTTGTGTAGAGTGTGGTGTGGTGTGTGGAGTGTGTGTGGTGGGGTGTATAGTGTGTGTGGGGTTTGGTGTGTGTGGTGTGGGGTATGTGTGGTGTGGGGTATGTGTGGTGTGGAGTGTGTGTTGTGTAGAGTGTGGTGTGGTGTGTGGAGTGTGTGTGGTGGGGTGTATAGTGTGGTGGGGTGTGGTGTGTGGGGTTTGGTGTGTGTGGTGTGGGGTATGTGTGGTGTGGGGTATGTGTGGTTTGATGTGTGTGGTGTGGTGTATGTGTGGTGTGGTGTGTGTGTAGTGTTGTATTGGTTCTGGTGTGGGTTGTGTTCAGCAGTCTCTTCTCCATACAGATACAGTACTGAGGAGCAGGGCAGAGAGGGGGGCCGTGCGCAGGATCGGCTGGTGTGTGTGAGATGGCCAACATTCCGCCCATTCATTCCTATGGGGAAAGTTCGTACGATAATTTTACGAAAACCGTAAATCGTATCGGTGAGATCAGCATATCGTCTGAAACGTCTTTGCAAGTTCTGTATGTCTTGTGAATTTCGTGGTTCTAGCTTGAAAATTGTGACTTTTAGAGCAGTTTGAAAAAAGTGTGAATGGAAGTCTATGGGGAAAAAAGTGACTTTGACGGAACCATGCTAGAACCCTGGTTCTCCGATCGCTTAGAAAAGCACAAGCAACTTAAGTGGCTATGGGTTCTACCATCTTGTGAAGTTTGGTGGTTCTAGCTCGAAAACTGTAGGAGGAGTAGCGTTGAGAAATTTTAGCGTAGAATAATAATAATAACTAGAAAAGGCAAAGTTCGTGAACGAACTTTAAGTTGGCTTGTCAAATAGTTACTAAGTTGTGTAGTGTGTGTGTGGTGTGGAGTGTGTGGGGTGTGGAGTGGGTTGTGGAGTGTGTTTGGTGTGGTGTGTTTGGAATGTGGTGTGGAGTGTGGTGTATGTGTGGTGGAGTGTGGGGTGTGTAGAGAGTGTGGTGTGGTGTGTGGAGTATGTGTGGTGTGGAGTGTGTGTGGTGTGGTGTATGTGTGGTGGAGTGTGGGGTTTGTGTCAGGTGTGGAGTGTGTGTGGTGTGGGGTATGTGTGGTGTGAAGTGTGTGTGGGGTGGAGTGTGTATGGTGTTGGGTATGTGAGCTGTGGAGTGTGTGTGTGGTATGGAGAGTGTGGGGTATGTGTGGTGTGGGGTGTGAAGTGTGTGGTATGTTTGGGGTGGAGTGTGTGTGGTGTGGGGTATGTGAGCTGTGGAGTGTGTGTGGTTTAAAGTGTGTGTGGTGTGGGGTTTGTGTGGTGTGGATTGTGTGTGGTGTGGGGTATGTGTGGTTTGAAGTGTGTGTGGTGTGGGGTATGTGTGGTGTGTGGGGTGGAGTGTGTTTGGTGTGGGGTATTTGTGGTGTGGAATGTGTGTAGGGTGTGGTGTGGAGTGTGTGTAGTGTGGGGTGTAGACTGTTTGTGGTGTGGGGTGTGTGTGGTGTGTAGTGTGTGTGGGGTGGAGTGTGTTTGGTGTGGGGTATGTGTGGTGTGGAATGTGTGTAGGGTGTGGTGTGGAGTGTGTGTAGTGTGGGGTGTAGACTGTGTGTGGTGTGGGGTGTGTGTGGTGTGGAGTGTGTTTGGTGTGGGGTATGTGTGGTGTGGAGTGTGTGGGGTGGAGTGTGTTTGGTGTGGGGTATGTGTGGTGTGGAATGTGTGTAGGGTGTGGTGTGGAGTGTGTAGTGTGGGGTGTAGACTGTGTGTGGTGTGGGGTGTGTGTGGTGTGGAGTGTGTTTGGTGTGGGGTATGTGTGGTGTGGAGTGTGTGGGGTGGAGTGTGTTTGGTGTGGGGTATGTGTGGTGTGGAATGTGTGTAGTGTGGGGTGTAGACTGTGTGTGGTGTGGGGTGTGTGTGTGGTGTGGACTGTGGAGTTTGTGTGGTGTGGAGTATGTGTGGTGTGGAGTGAATGTGGGGAGTGGACTGTGTGTCGTATGGTGAGTGAGTGGAGTGTGTGTGGTGTGGGGTGTGAAGTGTGTGGTGTGGGGTATGTGTGTGGTGTGGGGTATGTGTGGTGTGGAATGTGTGTAGGGTGTGGTGTGGAGTGTGGGGTGTAGACTGTGTGTGGTGTGGGGTATGTGTGGTGTGGAATGTGTGTAGGGTGTGGTGTGGAGTGTGTGTAGTGTGGGGTGTAGACTGTGTGTGGTGTGGGGTGTGTGGTGTGGAGTGTGTTTGGTGTGGGGTATGTGTGGTGTGGAGTGTGTGGGGTGGAGTGTGTTTGGTGTGGGGTATGTGTGGTGTGGAATGTGTGTAGTGTGGGGTGTAGACTGTGTGTGGTGTGGGGTGTGTGTGTGGTGTGGACTGTGGAGTTTGTGCGGTGTGGAGTATGTGTGGTGTGGAGTGAGTGTGGGGAGTGGACTGTGTGTCGTGTGGTGAGTGAGTGGAGTGTGTGTGGTGTGGGGTGTGAAGTGTGTGGTGCGGGGTATGTGTGTGGTGTGGGGTATGTGTGTGGTGTGGAATGTGTGTAGGGTGTGGTGTGGAGTGTGTGTAGTGTGGGGTGTAGACTGTGTGTGGTGTGGGGTATGTGTGGTGTGGAATGTGTGTAGGGTGTGGTGTGGAGTGTGTGTAGTGTGGGGTGTAGACTGTGTGTGGTGTGGGGTATGTGTGGTGTGGAATGTGTGTAGGGTGTGGTGTGGAGTGTGTGTAGTGTGGGGTGTAGACTGTGTGTGGTGTGGGGTGTGTGTGGTGTGGAGTGTGTTTGGTGTGGGGTATGTGTGGTGTGGAGTGTGTGGGGTGGAGTGTGTTTGGTGTGGGGTATGTGTGGTGTGGAATGTGTGTAGTGTGGGGTGTAGACTGTGTGTGGTGTGGGGTGTGTGTGTGGTGTGGACTGTGGAGTTTGTGTGGTGTGGAGTATGTGTGGTGTGGAGTGAATGTGGGGAGTGGACTGTGTGTCGTATGGTGAGTGAGTGGAGTGTGTGTGGTGTGGGGTGTGAAGTGTGTGGTGTGGGGTATGTGTGTGGTGTGGGGTATGTGTGGTGTGGAATGTGTGTAGGGTGTGGTGTGGAGTGTGGGGTGTAGACTGTGTGTGGTGTGGGGTATGTGTGGTGTGGAATGTGTGTAGGGTGTGGTGTGGAGTGTGTGTAGTGTGGGGTGTAGACTGTGTGTGGTGTGGGGTGTGTGGTGTGGAGTGTGTTTGGTGTGGGGTATGTGTGGTGTGGAGTGTGTGGGGTGGAGTGTGTTTGGTGTGGGGTATGTGTGGTGTGGAATGTGTGTAGTGTGGGGTGTAGACTGTGTGTGGTGTGGGGTGTGTGTGTGGTGTGGACTGTGGAGTTTGTGCGGTGTGGAGTATGTGTGGTGTGGAGTGAGTGTGGGGAGTGGACTGTGTGTCGTGTGGTGAGTGAGTGGAGTGTGTGTGGTGTGGGGTGTGAAGTGTGTGGTGCGGGGTATGTGTGTGGTGTGGGGTATGTGTGTGGTGTGGAATGTGTGTAGGGTGTGGTGTGGAGTGTGTGTAGTGTGGGGTGTAGACTGTGTGTGGTGTGGGGTATGTGTGGTGTGGAATGTGTGTAGGGTGTGGTGTGGAGTGTGTGTAGTGTGGGGTGTAGACTGTGTGTGGTGTGGGGTATGTGTGGTGTGGAATGTGTGTAGGGTGTGGTGTGGAGTGTGTGTAGTGTGGGGTGTAGACTGTGTGTGGTGTGGGGTGTGTGTGGTGTGGAGTGTGTTTGGTGTGGGGTATGTGTTGTGTGGAGTGTGTGGGGTGGAGTGTGTTTGGTGTGGGGTATGTGTGGTGTGGAATGTGTGTAGTGTGGGGTGTAGACTGTGTGTGGTGTGGGGTGTGTGTGTGGTGTGGACTGTGGAGTTTGTGTGGTGTGGAGTATGTGTGGTGTGGAGTGAGTGTGGGGAGTGGACTGTGTGTCGTGTGGTGAGTGAGTGGAGTGTGTGTGGTGTGGGGTGTGAAGTGTGGGGTATGTGTGTGGTGTGGGGTATGTGTGGTGTGGAATGTGTGTAGGGTGTGGTGTGGAGTGTGTGTAGTGTGGGGTGTAGACTGTGTGTGGTGTGGGGTGTGTGTGTGGTGTGAACTGTGGAGTTTGTGTGGTGTGGAGTATGTGTGGTGTGGAGTGAGTGTGGGGAGTGGACTGTGTGTCGTGTGGTGAGTGTGTGGAGTGTGTGTGGTGTGTGGTGTGAAGTGTGTGGTGTGGGGTGTGTGTGTGGTGTGGGGTATGTGTGGTTTGAAGTGTGTGTGGTGTGTGCGGTGTGGGGTGTGTGTAGTGTTGTATTGGTTCTGGTGTGGGTTGTGTTCAGCAGTCTCTTCTCCATACAGATACAGTACTGAGGAGCAGGGCAGAGAGGGGGGCCGTGCGCAGGATCGGCTGGTGTGTGTGAGATGGCCAACATTCCGCCCATTCATTCCTATGGGGAAAGTTCGTACGATAATTTTACGAAAACCGTAAATCGTATCGGTGAGATCAGCATATCGTCTGAAACGTCTCTGCAAGTTCTGTATGTCTTGTGAATTTCGTGGTTCTAGCTTGAAAATTGTGACTTTTACAGCAGTTTGAAAAAAGTGTGAATGGAAGTCTATGGGGAAAAAAGTGACTTTGACGGAACCGTGCTAGAACCCTGGTTCTCCGATCGCTTAGAAAAGCACAAGCAACTTAAGTGGCTATGGGTTCTACCATCCTGTGAAGTTTGGTGGTTCTAGCTCGAAAACTGTAGGAGGAGTAGCGTTGAGAAATTTTAGCGTAGAATAATAATAATAATAATAAGAAGAATAAGAAGAACAGTAAGTTGGCTTTTCCAAGCCAACTTAATAAGAAGAATAAGAAGAACTATAAGTTGGCTTTGACAAGCCAACTTAATTAGGATGGAGATTTTAGCTAATTTTGTGTCAAAAGTTTTACACAAAAATAAAATCTGCAATCAAAATTACAGATTATATACATATAAAAGGAAAACAAATGAAGCAGAAGCAAACAAGAGACTCCAGAGGCAAATGACTTTAAAAATCCACAGAAAAAAGCCACAAAAATAAAAGGAAAGACTAGCAATATACAGACCAGGATGCAAACTACAGGGAGTATTGGGGGGAGGGGGGGGGGGGGGGCAGACCCCTAAATGGGTAAAAACAATATTTTTCAAACACATAATTGCAAAGAATAATAAAGCAAGTGCATGTTAATATTTTTCTGTTTTGAATTTGCAAAATACAATTTTTATTTTTATTCTTAAAAATTTAATTGAGATTAGTTTTTTTTTGGTGTTTGCATTTTTTGTGGCACAAAATTAACTTCATAGATTTTACTCTAAACTTTAAGTTCCATATTAAGTGTTTGAATATGGTGTAACTCATCAAATAATACTCAGTCCCTCTATACGTAAATACTGTTGTCCTTTGATGGCCACTAATCACTGCCTTTAACACAATCAAATAATCTTACTTTAGAGTGCACACCATCATAGATAATTTATTGCAAGAAGGGGCACTCAATCACTTATTTTACCCACAATAATTGAGTAACTGTTACAATTTTAGTGTGAACGTAGAACATACCTGTCAAGTCTCCCGTTTTGGCCGGGAAACTACGTATTTTACTCCTCTTTCCTGCCGTCCTCCCGTAGTAGTATTTTCCCGTAAATTTCCCGTATTTTATTAAAATTAAAAAATATATATTATTGGAGCTGCTGATGTTAAAACATACATGCAGCGATTTTTCTAAAAGAAAGGTAACGGTAGTCTAATCATGGAAACTGATGAGATTTTTCTGATAGCTGCTTAAAAATACTCCGAAATAAAACACACAGATTAAACCTTTTAAAATAAATAAAAAATTACAGCTTGTGACTCAGTTTAACTAGAAATGTGGAGAGGACCGACATTAACTGAACTGATCAGGGGTGGAGTGATCAAAAGGAAGAAGTATTAATTAAAAATTATTGTGTGTCCCTTAGGACTAATTTTTACTGATGGAATATATCTGGTCCATGTCCTTTTAGTAAAAGCTCATAATACCATTTTTAGGTCACCAACAGTCATTTTGCAGAATTTGTGCACTCTTTGTTCAATTTTAAATCCATTAAATAAATAAAAAATATATCATATAAAAGAGTGCATTTATTACAAAAAAAGACATGAAATCTTAAATAATAAAAAAAAGATATAGAAAAGGGTTTTTAATTTGGCTGTATTAAAAGAATGACATATGTAGGAATGTCCACAACATGTTCAGATTCTGATAATCTAATTGTAGTGTGTAAGTGGTTCACATGTGGTTATTTTAGATTTTTTGTAAACCTGTTTTAAAATGTAAGAGATACTGAACCTTCGTTGGGCTGGTGGGACGGCTTTAAGCGGACAGAGGAAAATATCCCTTATTTTTAAATCTAAAACTTGACAGGTATGACGTAGAATCAGAAAATGTATAAACTATGATTTTACTCAAAGGCTCCATATGGACACTCATTTTAAATTCACCCGGGGCGCCCTCAAGTGTCTGATAAAAGCTACAGAGATTCTGAAGTGGAGACTCGCTGATAAAACAATAAATAAATAAGAAAATAATGAAATAAATGGAAGATTAGTTGGGTTGATGATGTGAAATTACTGGGAAAAAGAATCCTCACCCGTTTTTCCATAGTAGCACAGGGGTCCATCAGGAGCTCGAATATACTGTCGAGTATCGTAACAGCACTCCAGGGCCTCGCAGTCAGCCGGGCTGATCCCGGGCTCCCCGCACTCCACCCGTGAGGAGTCCTCCACCGCACAGCGCTGCGGGTCCCCGCGGTCTGGGAGCTGCTGCTGGGCTGGGGGCTGATAATACACGCTGTTCGGGGAGGACTGGAGGAGCGGGTAGCCGCCGGGCTGTATCGTGTCCTGTCGGAGCTGCTGTGGAAAACTGGGTAAACTGTTACCTCTGGCCATCTGCCACGGGTCCTTCTGCTCCTGAGCTCTACAGAAAGCAACAAACGAGCTAAATAATGTTATTATAACAACATTCAACATCTTCTACTGTCTAACTATCTTTAACCTAGTTAAACAAAGCTTTACACCAACCCTAACAGAGCACATTTAAAGAGACTCTCATGAGTCACTTAACAACAGCCCCACCTGTCAATTTAGGCACAATTAGGCTAATTAGGATTTTACCATTTCTGATTGGCCAATAGTGAGAGCTGAGTCAACATTAAGTGCTGATCTGCTAGGAGGAGGTGTTCAAGCTCACAAGGCCCAATCCCATTTCACCCCTTGTCCCTACCACTTACCCCGCCCCTTCTTTTGGAGTGTAACCAGTCAGTGTAACGTTTATCAATTCAATTGTCTGACAATTTAAGGCTAAATTCGAAAATAGAAAATTGAGGGTAAACCATATTTATTATTTAAATCTTACCATTTGTTGTAGTATAACATAAATGGGTTTTCATCCATTTTTCGAATTTGAATATTTTTGTACATCACAACTAGAATTTCAGGAATTAAAAAAGAATCTTGTCTCAATTTTCAAATTTTATCATCTTGTAACAAAAGTAAACTGCATTATACTATCTGATTATGTTAGTGGAAGGCAGAAATGAAAACTAAAGATTGGGGGGAAAAAAACAGATACATTTCTTTTTCACCAAAGTAAATAATAAAGTTTATAAGGGTCAAATATTATTGAGATATTTTCAGCAACAGCTGGAGTTCATGCATTTCCACAGAATTAACTACCTCTTAATCTACATCAAGGTACTGATAAACAGTGTTTTTATTAAACTACCTGTGAACTTTCAAAGCTCCCAGTGCCTCATCATAAATGTTAGAGCCCTCAGAATTCTACCAATGAAGTGTGGAGATAATTTGAGCTTGTCAATGGTGTAAAATAGTAATTTCTTTGCATGGGCAATGCTATGCCCCTATCACCAGCATTGAAAGCATGTTGGGAGCATCAACTAAAAGCACTGTATTTCAGAATGCTGAGGACGAATAAAGGTGCGATATTTGACAAAAGTTTGTACTTGTTATTAAGTTTACCCACAGGCGTGTTGTGGGATTAAACCATTTATAATATAAATAATAATAGCATTTTAGCTGATATTAAGCCAGCAAATATCAATCGCTTTCGTGAAGGTGAAAGAACTATCATCACTTATCACAATAAACATAGACATGTATTTTTGTCAATATGAATTACAATCATATCAGAGATTATGAATATGACGTAATCCCAGAGTTTAGAAATAACACTGCTATAATTGTTTTCATACAGGTTAGAAATGTATTTAAGAAAATAAGATGTGGATACACGATGTTTATTTATGTGTAGTTATTTTTTATATTTAAATAAGCCCATCATATGGGCTATGTGGATGGATCTATGCTCTCGGTAATCGGTTGTTTGGGTCTGGTTTCAGCAGTGTAATCGATTGCCAGGCTTGAGATGGGCAGAGTGCTGTATACGTGGTGAAGAGCTGTGAACAGCTAACGGCTAATAAACTGGCTGGTCTACAGTCTCTCCGTGTGTAATTCTGTATTTATGAGGAATTGTGAGAGTTTTGAAGAGAAGACATGCTGGATTTCGCTATTTTCGCGGTGACGTTTGTTGTGATCTTGGTGGGTGCTGTGCTGTATTTGTATCCGGTAAGAAGTTTTACATCGTTTGTTGATTTATTTATTAAGTCTGCAAATATTTTGCATTTTAGTTTCATTAACTAACTTAACCAGTCCACTCAGCAGCCCTAGGTAACTAGTTATGTGTTGACGGCTCTGCGGCCTGTGTGTCAGAAACTGTACATTCTGAAGGTGGAAGCAAAAAGTTCTGGAGAAGGAGGGTGTTGTTTAGTCATTGTTTAATGTCAGCTCCCTCTCTCTCCTCTCTGTTCTGGGTTTATTCAGTCTTCTAGAAGAGCCTCCGGAGTGCCAGGCCTCAATCCCACTGAAGAGAAGTGAGTAACAACACAAAACTTAATTTATTTCTGTCTCACTCACTTTCTTTCTGTAGAACTCTCTCACTCTCACTTACACACTGTCTCACTCTCTCTCTTCTACTCTCTCTCTTATTTTCTTTCTGTATCACTCTCAATTCCACTTTCTCACTCTCTCCTGCACTTTCATTTGTCTCACACTCTCTCCCTCCCTCACTGTGATGACATTTATTTGTTCAGCTAAGGAAAAACCTTAATTAGTCTTAAAATGTCTTTCCCATCTCCCAAATGTATTTTTACAAAAAAATGTTTTTATAAATAAAATTGTTATTTCCAAAAACGAACCAACAAGATTATAGCTCAGAGAAACACTGTTTACAGGTGCCTTCATTACCTGCTTTTACCTAGCTGCGTCTGTACTGATAACCACAATTGAACCCTATTTTGAACCCTGTAACCACAATTGAACCCTATTTTCAGTGCACAGCTGTTGCTTTTTGTTTGTGCGAAACTGCTAATAAGAAAGAATATTGGTTGGATTTCTCAAGTTGTACTACTGTACAATTCTCTAATGTGTCTGGATAATTCTTGATGCTTCGACTCTCTTTTTTGTTGTTCTTTAGGGATGGTAACCTACAGGACATTGTAAACAGGGGAAGTCTGCATGAGTTTCTGGTTGGTCTTCATGACCAGTTTGGTTCAGTGGCATCCTTCTGGTTTGGCCGGAGACCAGTAGTGAGTCTCGGCTCGGTTGGCCAGTTGCGACAGCACATAAACCCAAACCGGACCAGTAAGTACAATACATGTGGACATCGGTTGTGTAAAACTTGATAAATTATGTATGTGATTAAACCAATGATCCAGTGCTATTGGTCTCTTTTGCTTCATGTACTTCATCCTCATTTGTTCTCAAATATTATTATTTTTTTGATCCCCTCCTTTTTTCTGCACCCATTATCCATTCCTTATCAGCTCAACTGAGCTTTTAGGAAAGCTTAGTCGTTCTATATTAATAGACTATGGCCCTGAGTCTGTTTCTCTGTAAACTGTTTCTCCTTTTACCCTGATCTTAAGGACCTCACAGGACAATCACAGGGCAGGTATTACTTTGGTGGTGGGTCATTCTTAGCACTCAGTGTTGTCATTTGTTTTGTTGGCACGAGTGGATCAGACACAGCAGCTCTGCTGGAGGTTTTAAACACTGTTTCCACTCACTGTCCACTCTTGATAGTGCTGAGATTGACCCAAAACATTAAAAAAATACCAAGATAAAAAAAGGATATAAGATAAGTTACTGGAATAGATGTGTTCCATTTATTACACAATTAAACCAGTAGGGGGTTGTGTTAATCTTCTTTATGTACTGTACTTACTGCAAGCCAAAATAAAGTATGCTGCTCTGTTGTAGGGTATAAATATCTAATTTGTCTTTTTGTTCTTTAGCGGATTCCTTTGAGACAATGTTGAAATCATTGCTTGGGTACCAGTCAGGGACAGGCGTAGGAGGGACAGAGGCACTGATGAGGAAGAAGGTTTATGAAGGTGCCATTAACAAAACACTGGAGAGTAACTTCCCCCTTCTGCTTAAGGTACAAGTGTGAACACTTATTTTTTTCTTTCTCAAAACTGATACAATGTAAATTGCGATGTATTAATGCAACTTTTATGTTAATAAGAAGGTTGAACGAGGTTGTAAGGAGATGCGACAGAGAGAAAATAGGGCAACAGGGAGAGTGAGGGTTACAGTTGTAGAGTAGTAAGGTAGCAGACCTCACTGTCCCTATTCCAATAATGTTTGGTGACAAGCCCAGCTGTCAGCCACTAGAACTTTGCGCTAAGTATTGCTCTTTTGCATATGTGTGTCAGTTACACAGCAGTAACAGATCAGATAAATGTAATACAGCTCTGGAAAAAATTAAGAGACCAGTTTAGTTTCTGAATCAGTTTCTCTGATTTTGCTATTTATAGGTAGCTGTTTGAGTAAAATGTACATTGTTGTTTTATTCTATAAACTACGTACATTTAGTCTGCAGCATTTCTCCCAAATTCCTGATAAAAATATTGTCATTTAGAGCATTTATTTGCAGAAATGAGAGATGAATAAAATTACAAAATAGGATGCAGAGCTTTTAGACCTTAAATAATGCAAAGAAAACAAGTTCATATTTATAGAGTTTTAGGAATTCAGAAATCAATATTTGATGGAAAACCCTGGATTTTATTTAGATAACTTTATGCCACTCCAATAAAAAAACTTAAGTTGTCTCTTATTTTTCCAGAGCTGTATATGGGTCACATTTAAAAAGATTGTGTGAACAGCATAAAATAAACTTCGGATTTGGTGAGAAAATCGGATTTGGAAGCTTTCTCATACTGTGTGAGCATAGCGTTGAGTGATGCATTTGCTGATAAGTTAAGAGATAGAGATTTGTGGACTGAGGCAGTGAAGAATTATCACAGAATTCTACATAAATTTGACTGTTCCCTATTCCAGTTATATAATAACTATGCTTATCTGTTGCTCACTTGCACTATGTTTATTTGCACTTGCATTTGTTAACATCATCTGCAACTTTCTGTAAACAATATTTAATCTAAACCTACCTCTGGATATATTAGGACACATTTAAATTCATATGTGTACAGTATAGATTTTATTTATCTCTGAGCTCCTAACACTCTTCAGTGCTCTTTATTTTTTTGTACTTTTAACTATATTATTATTCTATTTATTTTTTATTGTACCTTCATTCATAGTGTAATATTTGTCAATAGTCTGTGAACTGTTACAAGTCATACATGTGTTGCTCTTACCAAGCCAAATTCCTTGTGTGTATAATATTCTTGGCAAAATGAAGTGATTCTGATTCTGAAAAATATGAACTACCAGGGTCATGGCAAGTAATTTTTTTTTAGGTAACACATTTCATAAGGGCAGTTTAAAATGCTTAATTAAAAATAGTAGAGTAATGTAAATTTAAATTTCAGATGAACTTTTATTAGAAATGTATTTCATTTATTTTCAAATTTGCAGCTTGTTGAAGAATTGGTTGGAAAATGGGAGTTATATCCCAAGTCCCAGCACACCCCACTCTGTGCTCACCTGCTGGGGTTGTCCATGAAGGCGGTCACTCAGCTCGCCATGGGCAGTCGCTTTGCAAATGATACTGAGGTCATTAACTTCCGTAAGAACCATGGAGCGGTGAGTATATCTGTGATTATTCTGGGGTTGTGTGAAGAGATTATGTATTTTGTATTAACGCTAATGTTAATTGTCTTTATTATATTTGTGATGAGTAGATCTGGGCGGAGATTGGTAAAGGTTTTCTGGATGGCTCTCTTGAGAAAAGCTCCAGCAGAAAGGCTCATTATGAATGCGGTGAGAACAAAGACTGTACAGACTGTTTATTCATCAATAACTTAAAGTTGCTTTTATTGTTATGAGTTTTTATATGATTAATATAAATAAACCAAAATTTTCCTTCTAAACATTTAATAACTTTAGTACTATTTTGTGCTATGTGTGTGCTTTATCTACAGCACTTGCTGAGATGGAATCTGTGCTAAAATCTGTAATTAAGGAGAAAAGTGGACGTGGTTCCAGCAAGTCAACTTTTATGGACTCTCTACTGCAGGCTAATTTGTCTGAAAGACAGGTGATGATTAGGGATAAGTATTGGCAATAACTTGGTAATACAATACATATACACAAGGGTTATGATGTAATATTTTGCAATAAGTTGCGATACTGTAAGCGATTCTTTAAATAAGATAATATTTATAATTTTTTTTTATTTAAATCAGAACAGTGGGACCTATGGGTCTCTGAGTGGTCCAGCAGTATAAAGCGCTGACATTATATATGGGAGAACGCTGGTTCGAATCCCGTTCATGCAGCTTGCCATCAGCTACTGGAGCCCTCAGAGAGCACAATTGGCCTTGCTCTCTCTGGGTGGGGAAATTGAGCTCTTTTTTCCTAATCACTCCTAGGGTCTGTGAGCTAATGTACCAGAACTGAGTCGCTGCGCTTTCCTCCGAGCGCACTGGCTACTCAGCAATGCTGCGACTTCACATGTGTCTGAGGAGGCAATTGTTAGTCTTCATGTTCCGTGTGTTGTGGCATCACTAGTGATGGGGATATCCAGAGTAGCCCCTGAATGAGCATTGGGATGTAACAACACTGCTATGTAGTGGGCAGGGTTATTCTTACATATGAACTTATACTTGAAAATGCATAATGTGTTTTTAAAAAGTCAATACAAAATCTATTGCAAAATCAAGATTTTTTCATTCCCCTAGTGATGATGCATTAAATCAGTTGAGCTTAGAGACTATTCTACATGCAGTTTGTAAATCATGCCACAGATGTTACTTCAATCAATTTGAGATTTTGTATATTTTTTTTTGTATATTAAAAATTTTCTTATAAGGAGTGGTTGTGAAATTGTGTAATGATTAATTGTAATTAAACTAACTTTGATTTCTGTAAGTCATGGCAATGTAAAACAGTATGTGATGTCTATAACATCAATTCATTTCACAATCCAAATTGATGACTGAGTTTTTTTTATATCTAACACTGATGATAATAAATTGGTAAAGTGATAAATCTGTGTCTTAGACTTACCTCTGGCTTCTCTTTAAGAGGGGATCTAGGGTCTCTTTCTAGAACATCCAAGAATTTCATAGCTATTTTTGTCAGTTCGTACTGTCTTCATTTTTTTGAACTGAGCTTAGTGTTCTGTTTTTACCCCCGCAGGTAATGGAGGAAAGCATGGTATTCACCCTCGCTGGCTGTGTCATCACTGCAAATTGTAAGTAGCTGTTGCTTTTCTCAGTTCTGCAGTGTTTTTTAATTTTTCACTTTTTTCTCCTAGAGCTCTGCACTCTGCACTGCAAGCGAACTGTTGATGTTGCATCTAAAATCACGTATTTCCATTTCTTACTTTTACAAATATACATTGTCTCAAAGGACAATGTTGTAAAAATCCTATTTCTTTGATTTGATTTGAACTTGATTTTTGTTTTTTGTAAAGTTGCCAGTATACGGTCATTGTTTGACAGTTACAAAATGTATGTATGTAATTACAATCATTTGGTCATAGACATTCAGATTAGGGGTGTGCGATATCGTATCGTATGAGACTAAAATAAAATATTATGAAATAAAACTTTCATTCTGTGATTAACAGTTATATTGTTTTGTTATTTACTGTGAAGCTTTAAGGTCACTTTTAGCCGTACTGTTTGTTTGCAGTTTATATGAATGCAATACATATTTTGCACTTTAGTATTGTGTTACATTACTTTATTTTTGTTACATTATTTATTTTGATACATTATTATTTTATGCAAAATCTGTGTTTTTGTAATTTACTATTGTTTACAAAAGAGACAAATGTTTGCTTTTTTCAGTGTTTATTCATATAGCCAAGTAGACCATTATCACATAAATACCCTAAAATATTGTGATATTATTTTAGGGCCATATTACCCGCCCTTTAATCAGACTGTCTTTTTTAGTCTTGCTCATACAAGTACAGTCAACATGTTGTTATGTTTATGGATTTATATAAATGATCCAGAATACCTTCTAAAGCTATTTTCATATATTTATAATGTAACATTTTTTCTGTTCCCTGTAAAGTTGCCAATATGGAGATACCACGTCTTGGTTTGACTGTGACAAAATGTTTATTACTGTGGTTTGGTCATAGACATTCAGAGGTTAATTTCTGTAATGTAAAAGCTTTATTTTGATGTTTATAAATGATTATGCACAGTTGTAATGGTAATAACAGAGTATCATTAACATATGCTGCTACAGATTTGTTCATCATCTTCCTGTTTGACCTAACTCTATTGTTCCCATCCTGCTTTTGTGTGCTTATATTGTTTCCTCCCAGTGTGCATCTGGGCTGTACACTTCCTCTCTATATCGGAAGCTGTGCAGGAGAAACTGCATCAGGAGTTAATAGATGTGCTGGGGGATGGACCTGTCTCCTTAGACAAAATTCCACAGCTCAGGTGAGTTTTGATCATGAGCTTTATACTGTATATAGCCCACGTAAGCTTGCATGCTGTCATTACTGTATAATAGTGTCTTGCTGTTCTGCACTCTGACCTCTAGAGGGTACTTTTGTCTTTGTTTGGATTCCCTGTCTATAACTGTAGTATTGCTCTCTCTCTCTCTCTGCAGATACTGCCAGCAGGTTCTGAATGAGACTGTACGCACGGCCAAACTCACCCCGATTGCAGCCAGACTGCAGGAGGTGGAGGGGAAGGTGGATCAGCATGTCATCCCTAAAGAAGTGAGTATTCTACATGCCAACATTCTGACAGTTTTCTTTTTTTATATATATATATTTTACTAGGGATGTCACAATTAAATTTGTTTGTTGTGAGTCCCGATCCGTTACAAGTCCCCAAAAAAAAAAAAAAACACATCCAAGTTGTCAAAGAAAAACATACCATTTTATCACAAAAAGTCTTATATTGTACTAGCCTGTACTTCTTAAAGGATAATAATGTAAAAATATATATATTTAAGGCTATTTTTTATTTACTTCAAATAAACTAAAACATTTAAAGCACCAGTGCAAATATCAAACAGTGTGCATATATACAGTATGTGTAATCCAAAGTGACAGCTTTAACACTTTTATAATGGGTATGTAAATGTAAATAAAAGAATCAGCATTAGATTGGTGAAATTTTAATTTTAGATTTCTATTAGTGGTGTCAGTCACTTAAAAATGTATTGTATTAATCATCGCAATATTAAAATCATTATTCATATATTATGTTTGGGAGAAAGTAATAATAGTGTAGTGTGGTTTAGGCCTGGCAAGCTAGATTAGAGCTTTTTACTGTATTATAATGTCTTGGGGTAGTTTTGATGCTTTTAAAATGAGAATATTGTAATGTTTTGAGTTTAACTGAAAGTTTAATGGAAAAAAAATTGTGTGTGTGTGTGTGTGTGTGAGAACAGCCCTAGCGAGTCAGATAGAGGCTGAGAGTCTTCAGCACAGTAGTGACGTGTCAAAAGTTTGGAGGAAGTGTGGTTGAAAGTAAGGCCACTTATGCTCTCTCAGGGCTCCAGTAGCTGATGTCAAGCTGCATGAAAGGGATTTAAACCAGCCATCTCACGATCATAGAAGCAGCACTTTAGACTGCTGGACCACTTGGCGCTGGACCCATGGGCGTGGTAGTGGGGGGAAAAGTGGACCTGACTACCCAGGGCCAGAGTAAGGAGAGGGCTCATGAAAATCCTGATCCCCCCCCTCCACCATTTTTACATGCTCTGTAAAAACAAATAAATAAATAAATTAATTAATTAATTAATTAATTAAGGGAAGTAGCTAAGACAAACTTGTGCAAATTATTAATTTTGCTGTTGAAGTTCACAGATATGTCACATGCATTAATGTTGACAGCACTAGCATGATCACATATCTGAGTATGTCTAGTGCAAGTTTACCCTCTGGAAAATGCTGTTCCTCGATTTTAAAGATTGATTGATTGTTTTTGTAAATTATATTTTTAGTCCATTTTAGGTAGATAGTCAGTGAATCACCTAACATAATATTTCTCAAGATGCAGTGTAATTAATTTTGTAATTATTTACTCTAATTTGTTTTCTATCAATCAGACCTTGGTCATCTATGCTCTGGGTGTGGTCCTTCAAGATGCAGACACGTGGACATTACCATACAGGTGAGTGTATATGCATATGTGTAGTGTAAATACAATAGTATTTATTATGTCTGAGTGTCTGTCCATGTAATTCTACCTCTACAGGTTTGACCCAGATAGATTTACGGATGAGTCGGTTATGAAGAGCTTCTCACTGTTGGGATTTTCAGGAAACCAGGCCTGCCCTGAGCTCAGGTAAACACAGAAAATGCATAAATGCTAACATAACTTTTGCATATATCCAGCCTATTCTGGGCAATTGCTGTTAATACTGTGTTTACACAAAGTGTAATACAAAGCTTTGAAGCAGTGTTATATGAAACCCTGTTTGGTTGCAGACAAAAGTATAAAATTATCCTAATAGGATGTAATCTGTTATATCCTGTAAAACTGTACTGTACTGTAAGAGTCATTATAAAAAGTGTCACAGTAAATATCAAAACAAATACAAAATAGACTGCTTGTAGGAACAATAAAGCTATTAATACAAAATGGATTTATTTATTAGTTTATTTATTTTTGAATTAATGTATGCTCCGTAATAGCAGCACTGTTCTGAAAATACCTGTAAACTCCATAGGTGGTGCAGATGGTAAAACACCCTCAGTAAATGCTGGCTTCCTCTTTTCCACACACAGATTTGCCTACACAGTGGCTGCTGTACTGCTGAGCACCCTGGTGCGCAGACTCCGGCTACACAGAGTGGAGGGCCAGGTGGTGGAATCCAAATATGAACTGGTGACCACACCCAAAGATGACACCTGGATCACAGTCAGCAAGTGGAACTAAACCAGTACACCTCAATCACAGCCACTCCCAAAGGACATTTTCTTGAGATCACTTTGGAGTCTCCATATACTGCCCCCTATTACCGGAAATCCAGATATGGTTGTGTGATGATTTAATTCCTTCCAGGGTCAGTTTCTCAGACCGGGATTAAGCCTAGCTTTGAACTACATTTTGCATTTTGAATGTATATTGTCTTTTAAAAGTTTAATATAGTCTGTGACTAGGCTTAATCTCTGAGTCTAGGAAACTGTCCCATAATGTTGGTAGAGACCAGTATTGTGGCTCAGAAGACTTGTGATTTCTAATGTGATTTTGATTAGAATTTTTGATTATTAGAATGTTCAATGTTATATACATGCTTCTCTTTAGGAAAGGAATTTGGATTTGGACCCACACGTCTTCTTTACAGCTATTTTTTTTTTTACTACTAATGATAATAATAATTAAAAAAAAGATTTTAACAGATTGACTCTTTTGTTTGTGAATGGTTGCAATATGGCCAAATTAATTTAACATACACTGCCTGGCTACAAAAATTAAAAATCGCCACCTGGATTTAACTAAGCAAATGATCTGGGATCAACAGTATGTGTGGAAAGAATGAGGTCAGCTGACTACCTGAATATAACTTACTGAATATAGACCAGGTTATTCCATCAATAGAATTGTGAAAGAGTGATTCAGGGAGCATGAGATCATCATTTTTACACATGGATTGTTCACCATAGAGTCCAGACCTTAACCTTTTTGAGAATCTTTTGGGGTGTGCTGGAGAAGACTTTGTGCAGCGGTCAGACTCTACCATCATTAATGATGCAAGATCTTGGTAAAAAATGAATGCAACATTGGATTGAAATAAATCTTGTGTCATTGCAAAAGATTATCGAAACAATGCCACACAGAATGCATGCTGCAATCAAAGCTAAAAGTTGTCCAAGGTGTGACCTTTATTTGGTGGCACCTTTTTTAAATAAACATTACTGATGCTGGAGGTATTTTAAAACCCTAAGACAAGGCTTAGTTTTGAAAATAGTGACCAAAGACTCGTTTGGCTCAACCAGAGCATTCCCATTTTCTGCCAGTTTTTTTACAAGACGTTTAAACACTGATCTGAGGATTTGCTTGCATTTAGCCTCAGTTTTACAGAGCTCCTGTGTTCAAGAGAAGATGTTTTCTTTTTCTCTAGCTGAGGCTTGTCACTGAGGATCCCAGCCAATGTGCTCATATGGGGTTCACAAGGGCAATGGCTCTAAGTGGGTTTTTATATGAATGTTGTTTGTTTTTACTGTGACCCGTTTTGGCTCCACATTCGGGCCCCGTCAGTACAGCCCTTTTTATCTCACATGGTCCCATCTAGACAGGGTTCAACCCAAATGAAGCCCATGTTTAACGCATCCTGGTCCCAACACTGACAACCGTATGTGTCCATATTGGGACCACATCCATGATGGAACCAAGTGAAATAAAACATGGGCCCGATCTGGTTGTAAACTGCACATAAAATCTACATTAGACCCATTTCAGATTAAGGACTGCTAGAATGATGAGGCAGACTAGGGTCAGCTTCCTAGCTAGCTAACTTTATATTGTGTTAAAATTTTTATATTAAAATGCTTTCTACATGTTTTATAGGGTCTGTGAATTACTGCTTTGTACAAAAATCTAAATTGACACTTTTCTCATTTTTCATAACATATCTACGACAGGTAAATTAGATTTAGTAAATAGCTTTAATTTTACTCTAAATTTGGATACACAGATTATATCATTAATAGTATGACATGCAGTTTTGTTGAATATTTGTGAAATCTGGTGAAAAATACTCTAAATAGATAGCTAAATATATTGCAGAACAACAGAATATCGCAATATCAGTTTTTTTCCAATATCGAGCAGTCTTACAGATTAACCCATTTCAGATTAAGGTTTACTGGAATGATGGGGCCCATTTTTTCATTAATGTGCACTCCTACATGGGACCTATGACAGATTAAGGAACGCTGAAAAGACAGGGCCCATTTTTCCAATATCGAGCAGCCCTACATGGAAGCTGTTACAGATTAAAGGGGGCTGGAATGATGGGGCAGTTTTTCCAATATTGTGCAGCCCAACATGGGACGTGTTACAGATTAAGGAGTGCTGGAATGATGGGGCTTATTCTTCCAATACCGCGCAGCCCTACATGGGACCTATTTCAGATTAAGGTTGGTTGGAATGATGGGGCCCATTTTTCTAATATCATGCATCCTTACTTTAGATATAGGAGGAATGAAATAATGGGACCTCTTTCAGATTAAGAATCTGAAAATTAAGATTTTTCCAACATCTCATAGCCTTACATCGGACCTATTTCAGACAAAGGAGGGATGGAATGATTGTAGCTATTTTTTCAATATTGGGCAGTCCTAGACGGGATCTGTTTCAGATGAAGGAGGGCTGGAATGATTGGGCCCATTTGTGAAGCCCAACTGGGTCCCAGTAAAGAACAAGCTCATGATCCACCTATGTTACTCCCAATGATCATGTTGACTTGGTAGCTTCCCACTCTTTTATCAGTGTATTTCTATTGACAGTACAGCTTGCTGACTGTGTGGACGCCTGTATCAAAGGAGTAGATGAAATTAGCTACTGAACAGAGGGTGTGTCCTCCTGGATATATGTAGTAAGCTTGTGTTGGTGGTGTAATATAGCAGGTAGGTAGGTAGCTTGCTTCCATTAGAGCAGCACATCTGCCACCCAGCGAGGGAGAAGGCTGCTGGGCTCCTGCGCACTTCATCGCTCACGCATCGCCGAGGCGGTGGTGAAGATGTGAAGATGGCGGAGTTACAAATGCTATTGGAAGAGGAGATTCCCGCTGGCCGAGGCGCTTTGCTGGACAGCTATGCCAATTTGGAGCGAGTGGCGGAATACTGCGAGAGCAACTACATACAGGTAAAGCCTGAAACAGACGGTGTTTACTGCGGGGCTGCAGGCGCTGTTTTACCGGAGCGCTCGGCTCGGCTTGTGCGAGTGTAGTACTAATACTACTACTAATGCTGCTACTACTGCTGCTGCTGAGCTAACTCTAGCTAGCTAGCTCTCTAGCACATATTTTCACACCAGTGTTAACGTTTATTAGAAGTATAAAGACACATACGTGGAGCTCAGAACTATGCCACATTTGTAGTACATATTCGTGTTAGTTTAACTCCTGTGTTTGGAGCTTCTCTACATGTTATAAACACAGCGGTTACCGAGCTCAATAGCTAGGCTAGGCTGATTAGCTTGTGTGTTAAGCTAACCTAGCTAGGTTAGCTAGCCTGTCCGCCTCCGTTTCCTTCAGCTTGTACGGTGATATTGAGCCGGGCTCTGTTTTATAGGTTAACTCACAAGCTCGAAACACGTACTTCAGTAACGTGTGGTTAACGTTCACTATGCGCCTTTTAAGACTAGCTAGTTAGCGTTAGCTACCTAACGTTAAGCTCCAGAGAACGTTAGCTATAGCTATAGCCAGCTAAATAGCTACGCTAGCTTCGTTAGCCGCGTCCATAACTGTCGATATTTGTCTCAGTCACGTCTGACTGGCATAGCGCTGCCTAGTTATTTCTCAAGCTCGCTTCAGTGTGAGTTTTCTGCCTAGCTAACCTTAAATCTCGACGTAAGTGTGTGTATTAAAACTTGAGATAATTACACACGTAATTCCAGGTTGGGTACCGTGTGTTTCTGGTACATTACAGGGCTGTAAAACAGATAGATGAATGCGGCTGCTCGCTGCCCCTCTGGCAGAATGACTTATGATTCACTCTGGAAACTGGAGAGTTCAGAGCTCCTCTGTTTTTGCCTACAAACTATTTTTGGAAAGATGCACAGAACTGAAAGACTCCCGCTTCTCGTTTTGTCCTTAGGAAAATAGGTGGCTACCCAGGGGCTTCGTGGTTTTCTTAATGTTGTGTTCCAAGCACACAGTGCCCTAGAATATGGTCCTAATGTGTGGAGCTTCAGGATATGGACAAAACAGCCTGATTTTGCACAGTGCTGTTGGTTCCATGGTTCCTTAAGGTGATTTAGCTCAGGCTGATACTAGGACTGGGAGATTAATCAAGTATTTTTATTAATTGAATTGCTGTTTTAATGCGATTTTCAAAATGGGACAATCTGCATCTTTACATATAGAAGCTGCAATATAAGTACATAGTAGGGGTATGCCATATCATATGCAGTAATATTGGCAAATTGTTTTACACAATAAGCAATCCATATCGTGATATTCTTGAAAGCAGTATTTTGTTTTTGTTTTGCTATTTACTGTACTTGTTGTTATTAATTATTTAAATGCATGTACTTTAGTTTTGTGGTAAATTTTTATTTTTGTTACTTTTACTATACAAAATTTGAGTTTTGGTAAGTTACTGGTTGAGAATGAGAAAAACTAAATGGTTAAATCTGTTATATTTATATTAAATAAAAGTTTTTACTGCAAAATTGATTTAAAAAATTGCCCAGAATATCATTACCACAAAAATACCCTGAAATATTGTAATATTATTTTTAGGGCCAAATCTCCCACCCCTAGTAGATGGACATTTACTTGGAAAATGGAAAATTCCTTTATGTGGCAATGATTTTAAGGTTTTCCTTAATTTAAAGTTTTACTAAAATTAAAAAACGTTATGTTTGCACCATGATTACTATAAAAGCTGCATGTAAAGTTGAAAGGGGCTGCCTTAAAAAAAAATGAAAATGAAATTAAACGTAAAGGAAGCAATAGCTTGTGCTTTACAATGTTTACATAACTGTTACGTAAAAACAAAAAAAAAAATTGAAAATCGCTCACATATATAAGGAAAATAGAGATTTTTTTTTATTACAATATCGCCTAGCTCTTGCTGATACAACTATTGTCTATGTATTTGATAATAAATGAGAACCTTTTATTAGTGGACTTGACAGTTCAACACAAGTGATATATATGTAGCAACACACTCTAAATTCATCTGCCTCATACTGATAATTAAACAAAAAAAAATTATCTTGTCATACTGCTATAATTGCAGATCTTCTAATTTATCTCCTACAGTAGCGATGTGATTAATACTGATCGCGGTGATGTAAGATTAGAAAATGGAAAGGGCAAAAAAATCTGTAATGTTGCATATATCAAACAGGTATCTTAGCACCTTTGCTGAAGGGTACGATTGGTAGCCCGAGTACCTGGGGCGGGTTATATTATATGAACTAGATTTTCAGTGAAATAGAAAAATGGATGTATTTGAGATGCTTGTTAAGAGACCATATCTCAGCATGACAAATGCATTGCAGACCAGGGCCATACCACAAGGCTACATATGTGGATCATGGCAACACTGTTTTTTTTTATTTTTTTTTTATTTTACCCCATATCCCCACCTCCCTATGATTCCTAGATGTCGCTTTTACATTGTGGATCATTTAAGCTCCAGAGTTCAGTGTTATTTTCTGCCTGTGTGTGGTCTGCGGTTGTGGCTTTTCTGAAACTCAATATTTCCTTTTTTAACCACATCCTTGTCTCACCTACTGAGGTCATGTTTTTTCGTAGACCAGTTTAAGATGTTGATATTACTAAGGAATTAATGCAGTCGATCATCCAGGAAAACTGCATTAATCCTATTTTACAACAGGAGATGCTTGGCTAATGTTGCCAACAAACACTAGGCTTGTTAAGAGATGAAATTTGAAGGTGAGGTGATTTACTGTTTCACAGGAGTGTCTTTGTTGTTTTATTGCCATTTAAATCAAATCCAGATATTAATTCGTTTTGTGCAGGTAAAATGTTGTGGTTTTGGGCACAGTAAGAGTTACTTTAGTCTGCAGAAACAAAATTAACTTAAAATTATGCCTGTGGCTTAATGGTGGAACCATTCTGAGTAACCTTTTCAGTTTTAGACTAGTTGTTTAAATAAGGTCTAATTATTCGATATTTTAATCTAGTCTACATAGCTTTTTGTTTGTATATATTTTGAGGCAAGTAAATTAACATTTCGGTGTATATGTATGTAGATACAAGTGTGTAAGAGTCTAAATATAGTATTTGTTACAAGTGTTAGTTTATCGTCTTCCATTTAATACGTTTTATTTGATTCTTTACAAAACTTTGTATTTAATTGGACTGATTAGAGGTGTGAAAATGCAGCTGATTGTGCAGCTGATTTCACATAAAACGTCCTTTTGGGACAGAAGATATTCATTCATTTCTTGGTATATGCAAAATAAGGAGCAGTTCAGTGCTGAAGTAACTTCCAGAATGAAAATGAATTTTTTTTTAGTTTTTGCTCTACCATAAAAAAAAATGGTTTTTGATTGTAACTGTTTTAGCTCTGCTCATTAAACTACGACAGGCTAGCCATACCTGTGTTAAAGCATTAAATCTTACAATTTTCACTGCAATATCTACAGGGGTTGGACAATGAAACTAAAGCACCTGGTTTTAGACCACAATAATTTATTGTCCCGACGGACAGTTCTGGTGGAAACAGGAGAGTTGAGGTGCACATTGAATTCTGCCGTGATTTGGGCAGCCGTGTTTTTATGTTTTTTGGATACAATCCGGGTTAGCACCCGAACATCCCTTTCAGACAGCTTCCTCTTGCATCCACAGTTAATCCTGTTGGATGTGGTTCGTCCTTCTTGGTGGTATGCTGACATTACCCTGGATACCGTGGCTCTTGATACATCACAAAGACTTGCTGTCTTGGCCACAGATGCACCAGCAAGACGTGCACCAACAATTTGCCCTTTTTTGAACTCTGGTATGTCGCCCATAATGTTGTGTGCATTGCAATATTTTGAACAAAACTGTGCTCTTACCCTGCTAATTGAACCTTCACACTCTGCTCTTACTGGTGCAATGTGCAATTAATGATGATTGGTCACCAGGCTGCTCCAGTTTAGCCATGAAACCTCCCACACTAAAATGACAGATTTTTCAGTTTTGTTGTCCAACCCCTGCAGATAGCATGCTATGCTAAAGTTGGCTTCTTACTTACTACATTTTATTTATTTTTTCAGCCAGTCCTTTAAGGTTCTCATTGATTATCAGCTCCAGCTTGAATGATTCTCCTAATTACGCCATATAAATTGTGAATAGAAACCAAGGGAAGTTAGATCAGGACTGGGGTGGGTGTAAGATTGATTAGGCTTCACAGCAGCCCACAAGAGACCCTCGGATTGGAGGAGTTGGCCTTTGGATCAGTATGACTGAGGGCAGCCTGACATTTAACAGAAGCTGGAGAACAGTCTCACACTACTGGTCCACTCGGTCTACTTGTCTCAGTGCATGCTTTTTACTTCAATGGCATGAGCTGCTGCAAGCCGCGGTGCACAACTGGTTGTGTTGTGCCGAGAGGAGACGGAAAAGTTCAACTTCATGGAAAAAAGTATGGTTGCTGGTCTGCATCTAGCCAATGGAAGTAGAGTGGGGTGGTACTCCACACTAGGGTTGGGCGATATGGTAATAATGTTTTATTATACAGTACTATACAATTTTAAAATATTAGTACAGTTTTCAAAATACAGTATTTAGCAAAGAAAATGACAAGCAGACAAAATGTATCTGCATCAGGAGATGATAAGATACTGACTGGATATAAAAACTGCTATTTAGATAATGTCCTGTTTGTGTAAGTATTATATTGTACTAGCCTGAGCTTCTTGAAGGATAATTATTGCTTACTATATATATTAATGGAAACAATATATTTTAGGCAATTTTTACTAATGGTGCACATATTTGTTTTTAAGCTTTTAATAATGGGTATTTAAATGTAAATTAAAGAATCAGTGTTAGTTTGGCTAAATCTAAATTAAATTATATTTGTTAGTGGTGTCAGTTGCTTAAAAATGTAATGTAATGTAATGTATTAATTACCAGTATATTAAAATCCTCTATTGCGTCAGACCCATGAAGCACCACGCTATTGCGTCTGACGGAGCAGACACTCACCATTTATAAATGAATAGGATAAATCGCTGTGCGCTGACGCAATGGAGCAGTGTAAACGCAGCGTGAGCGCATTTTTTATAGCATAAATATGTGGGTGCTACCTGACATGATATGTCGGTAATTAAATTAGTCTGCAATGCAGTTGGTTCACTGCTGATTTTTAATTGCTTACTTAAGACCTATCCAGATGGGATTAGTTTCTCAGGGGGGCGTCTGTAAAACATTTTTTTTTTTTGCTTTCTCAGTTACATGACATCGCGTTCAGTAGCTCCTCGATTTCCACTCGCTGTTGTGTTTACGTGGATCTCTGTGGAAATGCCCGCCCAGAGTGTAATTACGGTCTGTAGCAGTGGACAAATAGCTATTTTATTAAGTGCGAGGTGACAAAACTCAGAGATGTGACTCCGAAAGAGAAAAGGAGGAAAAACACATACATGGTCCTTCTGGACGGGAATTAAAATCATTGAGGACCCCCACCCTAGAAGAGAAAATTACCTCAAAAACTTCCTGAGAAACGAATCCCGTCCGGATAGGCTTTAGTTTCTGTGCCTCCGCTGACTTTCTTTTTGAAATGAATATTAGATCTGAAATATATGCAAATTAACTTAATGATTTCAAGATGATGCATAGGGGAGAAAAAAACATCAAATCGTCACACTGAGCGCCTGATTCGACTGACCAAATTCTGAGTCAGGTACAGCCCTGAATACAGTAAATACAGTAAAATTGTCTCATTGCTCAGACCTATGCCACACATACACAAACATCACACACAGATGGGGGGGCTGTCTTTTGAATCAGTAGTTTTCCTCAGCCTTCTTTACGCTTCTCACACACACGCGCTCCCTCGGTCCCTTCACATCATTTTTTTGGCGTTCAGTTTGCCGTTGAATTGGGATGTTGTTGCCATGGTTACGCCGACAGTAGATGATTGATGGCTTCAGCCATCCAGTAAAGCACACCCTGAGGGGGGTTTAATGATGGGAGCCTCTGCTGTGATTGGTTACTGCAGTGTCTATCTTTATGGTCTCTCACACCGAGCAGATTTGTCATGAATGAGAGAGAGAGAGAGAGAGAGAGAGAGAGAGAAAAAGAGAGAAAGTGTATGTGTAAGGGAGAAAGAGAGAGGAAGGTGGGTGTGAAGCTACTGATAATTCATTAATTTATTTATTTATTAAATCTTTCCCTTTCCCCCCCCCCCACCTTTATCTCTGTGATGTTGGCTTAGCCTGCTTGAGAGGTGCAACAAAGTGATCTATTGCCTCTTTAGCAGTTTATGTAAGTGGACATTACAGGTTTCATGGTTGTTTTTACACTAACGATTTTTTTTTCTCTGGACCTGAATATGCTTGCTCTGTGGGTTCAGTACATTTGGTCAAGTTTGAAGGCTGTTTTGGAGCCTGTCAGTGGTTCAGAGGTTTGCTTTGAGCAGACTCTGGTGCGGTCAGCTGCAGGTGTGGAAGCTATCCAGTCCTGGTGCCGTGTGTGTGGTTGTGTAATTGGTTCATTTTGTAATATCCAGTTATTTCATTACTTCCCTTACCATCCGTATATAGTAATAAATCAACACTGTGGTATGATAAGTGGTGCTATAATAAGCTCAGCTTTTTGGAATGAGTGCAGGTACTGGCAGCATTAGGGCTGCAACTAATGATTATTTTGGTAGTCAACTAATCTGATGAGTATTTCTGCCATGTCTTAAATCTCTGAATGTCGTTTAAATGTCGAAAGTACTAATATTTAGTAAGCAATCGTGTAATATTTTGTGTTTCGGCAGTTTTGGAGACAAACTAAGTTGAGTGTAAACTGTGTGAGTGAGCCATTTACCCATATTCCATTGCGCTTCTGTCCACAACACTTTGTGTAATGCAGTACTGTTACTGTTACAAATTAAGGATAAGTCCACAATGAAATTTGTGGTCAGTAAATTAAAATAATTGGTATTGTCGATTATATCGACAGCATGGTAGTACACACTTCTCACGCCGGCCTGCATGAATAAAAAATCTCATGCCAAAACTGCTGCTGGTTTGGGGGACTTCCTTTCCAGTAAAATGCTGAGCATCCCAAAACCTGTTCCTCACCACTTCAGTGTTTGTATTATAGCAAAATAACAAAAAGCAAAAAAAGTGATGTATAGAACTGTGTAATTGATCCACGATTTGAATTAAATTCTCTTTTGGATTGAGCCTCTTCTCAAGGACAAGTGTGAATACGCCCTCACACTCAAGCTGTTGATTTATTTCTATTAAATCATGTCTCTTTAGATCAGAAAAGTTTTTCTGTTGATTCTTGGCATCATGGTGATTGATGATTATTAATATAGCTAATATTAAACTTATGTCTCTTTCTCTCTTTCTTTCTGATTTCAGTCTCCAGATAAGCAGAGAGCGTTAGAGGAAACAAAAAGCTACACTACTCAGTCTCTGGCCAGCGTCGCCTACCTGATCAACACATTAGCCAACAATGTGTTGCAAATGCTGGACATCCAGGCGTCTCAGCTACGCCGAATGGAGTCCTCCATCAACCACATCTCACAGGTAAGTACACGCACTCACCTGTAATTACTGAGCATGTCTGACATTTTGTGTAGTGTTGATGTCCTTCAGTAGACCTTTATCACAGCTGCAGCTTTTTCACTTTTTACTCCTTTAAATAGGTTTAGAGCAGCAGTGGTGGGACAGCAGTTAGAGCACTAATGTATGGGTTTGGTGGGCAGTTACTGTTTTGCCCACGTGTGAGGCCCTTAACCAATCCAGGCACGTGTTACACGCTAGTAGGGGTGGGCAATATTATATTGTATACAATATATTGCGACACAGAAATATCATGATATTAAAAATCCATATTGTTATAATAGGGATGTTTTGTCTTAAAAGTAGTTTATTATTTACTGTGAAGTTTTAAGCGTATTTATAGTGTAATTGTTTTAGTTAGCAGTTTATATTGTCCCTGTCCTATGAAAAACTTCTCAATTTTTGTTCATTTTTAGGTTACTACATAATTTGAACAGACAAACTGTCCCTTACACTGTGCCAAAATTTCTTAGTGCATAGACCAATAGAAACTCTTCAAAATGACCTGAAATAAACTCTTTTTACATTGACTTCCATTGAAAGTTTACACGTTTTTTTTCTGTTTTGGAGATCAGTGTTTTTCATTGGACAGCGACGATATGCATGTACAAAATATTCTGCAAGATTTTTTGCTGCATTATATTATTTTATGCTGTATTATTTATTTTGCCACATTATAATTATACTGTTATACCATTATACTTTATTCCTGAAATGAATGAATTATTTAAGTTTTCCTATATCGCCAAGTATATCGTTATCGCAAAAATACCCTGAAATATTGTGATATTATTTTAGAGCCATATCGCCCACCCCTACACGCTAGTGAGCCACAATGATATTGTGGATGTTTAATGTCCCCACTGTGGGACCAATAGCGATTAATTATTATAATAATAATTATAAATAATTAATAAATCATTTAATTATTACTATTGTTGTTGATGTTTTAACTTCTGCCTGCACCATAACACAGAGCACTCCATTCAACACTAATGTTTATTCTTCCACCTTTAATGAAAATAATCACATGAAGTCTAACAATTGTTTATAAAGGATGTTGCAGAATTACTTTTGATAAAAAGTTATTAGGAATTTGTTGACACATCTGACTTACTGAATCATTTATAGCACCAGGCTTCTTGCCCACTGTAACTTGTCCTGATTAACTTGAGCTGTGTTCCAAAGTGTAGGCAGCGATCCAGGTTGGGGGCAGGTCTTGAGTAGAGCTTAGATGAGACTCAAAAAATCCAGCCCAACCTGGCCTGAGCCCACACGTTCTGCCCGAGCCTGATTTAAACCCAACATTTGCAACACTGAACAAGCATAGACCTATTTATTTAAAAAAATTGGTTTATTAAGAACCGACCTCCCTGTCTACTTTAATATAATTAACATTAATGTTTAAGAATATAAAATACTTTCTGAACAATTTTTTTTTTAAAGCATACAGCCTAAGTACGAAACAGCGGTAAGGCTACGTGTCGTCTTTTTGCTGTGGAATGCTAGGAGCATGCTGAATTAACACACTCTACGAAGCAGACACACGTGTGTTATGATCAACAACTTGACGTAGCTCCATGCCTCAGACTTTCCTTCGCTTTGGGTCAAAGTTAGCTCACCTGATGTCATTTTTCTCCTCACTTCCAAAGGCTTCATTTTCAAGTCAAGTAGTTTTATTGTCAATGCTGCATATGTACAGGACATACATAGAATTGAAATTACGTTACTCTCCTTCCCAATTTTACAGCAAGTACAGATAATGGATAATAAAGAAAAATAAAGAAAAAGGGGAGACACTATGTGTACAATACAGCAGCAGGGACACAGACATACATGAGACAGAACAAGGTGCAGTAGTGGTGGGGGTGAAATAGATATATAAATAGAAATAAAAAGAAATAAATATAAAATCTAAATCTAAATGAGTGGGAGACACTATATGTACAATACAACAAAAACACAATAGACATTTGTGAGACAGAAGATAATAGTGCAATATTAATGGTGATTAAGATCAAGTGACAATATAAATAGAACCCGTATAACAGTAGTGCAATGTTGTATCTAGCTTTATATATTTTGTTGGTCTTGCTACACACAAGCTTGTGTGCGTAATATGGACAGGTGGAGGAGCTGCTCACTGCGCAGTTCCAGAGCTGCATGATTAGAACATAACTTGTTATATAACTTTTGCAACTTGAAACTTTTTTTGAAACAGTTTGATATGTTACTTACTACTATATTGTGATTTATTATGCCATAGCTTTATATAAAATTAAAAATATCATTAAAAAACAGAGCCAGACCCGCCCTGAAGAAAAAAATAGGTTTTTTTTATTATATTCCTAGTCCAATTATTAAATTATTATATTTAATAATAAAAAGGATAAATTACCATAAAAAATATACAGTGTTTCTAAACAAAATCAGAATACTGGATTGTTCGTTGTAATGGTCTCTCCTTATTTAGTAAACAATACTTTGGGTTTATATCCATATATTGTATAATAAATTGATTAATGGAATAATTTCACCAGGCCTATTGACCACCTACATGATACTCTGGTGGTCCTCATCAGACCAGGCGGGCGACTTTCTTCCCTTCCAAGTTCTAGTTCAGACTCTTGTGAATCCACTGTAGGTGCTTACAGGGTTGTACAGAGGTTGACATTTGGCACTTTGACTGACCTGTGTCTGTACAGCTTCATGTAGAGCAGGCTGGGCTAAACACTGATTACTTGGTTGCTTAAATTGGAGCACATATCACAAATGTAATTAGTTGCAATTCATTTATTTATATACTGTGGATATACTCTTAATTTCCACTTTGCTCTGCTTTAGACGGTGGACATCCACAAAGAGAAGGTTGCCAGGCGTGAGATTGGCATCCTCACCACCAATAAGAACACTTCTCGCACGCACAAGATCATCGCACCAGCCAATCCTGAGAGGCCTGTGCGCTACATACGCAAACCCATTGACTACAGCCTGCTGGATGATGTAGGCCACGGAGTGAAGGTAGTGCTTACTGACTGTGTCTTTTTGTGCGTGTGCGTTTGCGTGTGTGTGTACTCGTACATGCTTTTCTAAACCTCTTTACACTAACAGTTTGTACCTCTCTTATCCTTTCTTGTCTGCTTCCTAACTGATTGTAGTGGTTACTAAGATTCAAGGTAAGGCTTGGTATGGGATTTTGTGTCTGTGTGTATGCATGTGTGCGCTGTATTGTAACAGTTTCCTCTTCAGTATCACAATATTACATTTATTTATTTATTTGTTTATTTATTTTTCCCAATTTACATGGCCAATTACCCAACCCACTCATTAGGACTCCCCTATCACTAGTGATGCCCCAACACAAGGAGGGTGAAGACTAGCACATGCCTCTTTCGACTCATGTGAAGTCTGCGCACTGTCTCTTTTCAAACTGTTGCTGATTCAGCATTGCCGAGTAGCATCACAGCGCACTCTGAGGAAAGCCAGCGACTCTGTTCCGATACATCAGTTTACAGACGCCTTATGCTGATCAACATCATTATTTGGAGTGATGTGGGTAGAGAGCGCCATCTACCTACCCAGAGAGAGCAAAGGCAATTGTGCTCTCTCTTAGGGCTCCGGTAGCCGATAGCAAGCTACATGAACAGGATTCGAACTAGCGATCTCCTGAAAATAGTACTTTTATAATATTGAATATTGAATGTTCATCAGCTTTTTTAATGTGTTTAATTAAAAATGTTTTGGTCTGGACATATTTACTGTTCAAAGTAAAAGTTTCAGTTCTCTTTGAAGTACTAACCATCTGAATAAGGACCATAATTATACTAAGTATTTTTGAGACATTTTATTGTCAGCTAAAATTCTTAGAATTTATCTGTTATGGAAAGATAGTTTGGCTATCTATCAGGTAAATTATGTGATGATATTTCTCCAATTTAACTGTTTCCTTGGCACAATACAGAAGCCCTGAATGATGATGCATTACCAAGTTTAAAGGTTAATCTGGCAGCTAACCCCACCCTCGAACGATATTGATGATCAGCCAATCAACAACAATTGGTGATCTGTGATTGTCCCCAAAACCCCTGTTCGTACATCTCCAATATACAGCTCTGAAAAAAAATTAAAGACCACCAAAAAATTGAGTTTCTTTGATTTTACTAAATTGAAAACCTCTGGAATATAATCAAGAGGAAGATGAATGAACACAAGCCATCAAACCAACTTTTTAATGGAGTGGCATAAAATTATCCAAAAGCAGTGTGTAAGACTGGTGGAGGAGAACATGCCAAGATTCATGAAAACTGTGATTAAAAACCAGGCTTATTCCACCAAATATTGATTTCTAAACTCTAAAATTTTATAAATATAAACTTGTTTTCTTTTGCATTATTTTAGGTCTGAAAGCTCTTCATCTTTTTTGTTATTTCTCTTTTATTGCCATTTCTCATTTTCTGCAAATAAATGCTCTAAATGACAATATTTTTGTTTGAAATTTGGGAGAAATGATGTCCGTAGTTTTTTTTTTCCAGAGCTGTATTTAATAGTGGTGTAACAACCTATAGCTAGCCAACAGGTAGATGTGAAGACCAACATCAGCTGTGATTAGTTATTCCCCAGGAAAACACTAGTGAAACTATGGGTGATCGATATGGACAGCTGACTGACTTTCTCGGTTTCTTAACAGATATAAACTATTTATTAGGTCATTTTTAAACATTACAAAGAATGTTTGACCATCTGTAGTTTGGTAATTGCCATTGAAATAAATTATATTTAAATAACTCATAAAAATCCCTATATGTTTAACTTTGTAATATTTTAAGTGATTATGATAAAAGCAAATGTATTCTATTAGAAAATTGGTGTTTTGGTGAAATTTGATGGTTTATATTTGCAGGTTAATGCACAGAACATGAAGGCTGGTACAACCACACGTACAAATGCCCCAACCCAGAAACCACCCAGTCCTCCAGGCCCTGGGAAAGGCACCCTTGGGTAAGCGTGTGTTTGCATTATTTGTATTACTGTAGTGATTTCAGATTCCCTTCAGCAGTTTTAGGAAAGAACACACTTTCTCTTTCTAGTGTGTTAAAACCAAGAATCCATGAACTTGCGAAGACCCCTTGCTGTGCTTACTGCTGTTTCCTTTTGCTTCATTTGGTTTAATTGCTTTCTAATATTGATCTGGAGGACTCGCGTGACGAGGCAGTGTGGGACGTGTGCTCTTATCTCCTGAACGCTTGTGCTTTTCTTCCCTGGGCAGGACTCTGTGGAGTAGAACTCGTAAACCTCTGTCATTGTCTCACGCAGCGTGTTGATTTTATGTGCTTGTGTTTTAATGCTGATGTTTGTTTCTGTTGCTCTCCCTTTACTGTGTGACCCCTTCTCATGCCCCTCCCCCTTCACACTGTCATTATGGTAACACAGCTTTCAATCACCAGCACCAAGCAGTGTTGAACTGAGATTCCCCAAGTTGAATCTAAATGTCTATTATTGTTTATTGATCTGCTTTATTTCCTTATATAAGGGTCACATTAGGGCCACAATAATTCAGGACTGTGGCCTGAATTAATAGGGAGAAATGTAAACAGTTAAGTCCAACATTGTATATGGAACACTAAAAAATATTATTAAGTATTGACAAGTAATTTAAAATAAATCAGTGGCACTGGATTTGTGACATTACACTTCACTTTTTAGGTTTCAGATCACCTGATAAATTAACTTTTGTTTTTTTTCTGTTGCAAAATTCAAGCAATCATAAAATTATGCACAGGTTTTAAGATGCAAAGTATTTTGCGTGTGCTTAATTCTCACCTTTCTACAGTTTTTCAGTAAAGAGTAACTGTTTCAGTTACACTGGCTTGCAAAAGTAGTCATACCTTTTTCACATTTTGGCACCTCACAACCACAAATTTATATGTATTTTATTGAGATTTTAAGTGGTAGACCAGCTCAAAAGTAGCACATAATTGTGAAGTGAAACGAAAATTATCCGAGTTGTGGATTTCTGCAACTCGTCCAGAGTGACCATGAACCTCTTGGCTACTTCTCTGATCTGTCAATTTGGGTGGATGGCCATGACTTGGTAGGTTTGCAGTTGTAGAATTCTTCTTTTTCATTTTTGGGTGATGAATTGAACAGTGCTCCTTGGAATGATCAACGCTTGGGATTTTATAACTTTACCCTGCTTTAAATGTCTCCACAACTTAATCTCTGACCTTTCTAGTGAGTTCCTTGCTCTTTATGATGCTGTTTGTTCACTGGTGTTCTTTAACAAACCACCGAGGCTTTTACAGAACAGGTGTATTTATACTGAGACTAAATTACACACAGCTGGAATCTATTAACTAATTAAATGACTTCTGAAAGCAGTTGATTGCACTATGGAAATGGAGCTGAATATTTTTGCACCCCACACTTTTTTTTTTTTTTTTTTAATTTTTATATGATGTTAAAATGTTAAATCATGTATCCTTTTTGTTCCACTTCACAATGATGTGCTACTTTGGGTTGGTCTATCACTTAAAATCTCACTAAAATACATTTAAGTTTGTGGTTGTAAGGTGACAAAATGTGAGAAAGGTTTAGTGGGTATGAATACTTTTGCAAGCCACGGTAGAATTGTTAGAAATTTCTAGAATTAAATGAACAGTTATCTGGAAGGTAACGTATCTAAAGCCAAATTGTGAAAAGTAGTGATGAAAATGGTGAACAAGAAGGAGTGTTTAGTGTACAATTTGGGACACAGCCACAGTGTTCAGATGAAGTAGGCATGTGCCAATGTGCTAGTTTGTAATTGGGAAGGGGGGTTTAGTATTGCTGCCATCAGTGCCTACAGGATGTTAAACTATAACCCTGCCAACCACCACCCCCTCGGCAGGCGCCACTCCCCCTACCGGACGCTCGAGCCCGTGCGTCCCCCTGTCGTCCCTAACGACTACGTGCAGAGTCCGACCCGCAACACGGCCCCGCCCCTCCAGAGCCCGGCACGCACCGCCTCCGTTAATCAGAGGACCCGCACGTACAGGTACCCTCACACTCAAGCACACACACACAATCAGTATCACACAATGAACACATCTCTCCTGACACCTGTTCTCTCAGTCACATGATTCATACAATCATACACACACACACACACGTTTTACAGCCATTTGTATTTTGAGACTCTTGCCAGAGGTCACTTTCTCCTCTCCTTTGATCACTGAAAACAGGACAAGCTGCCCCTCCTTCCACACCATCTACCTCCTTCCCATCCCTTTTTTCAGTCTGTCTCTTCACCTTCCGCTCCTCCTGGAGCTCTGTGTGTGTTTGTAAACTCTGTCCGTCTTTGTCGGTTTGTCTCTCGTCTCTGTCTGTGTGTCTCTCAGCAACAAATAACAGCCTCTCACTAACTCTCTCTTTCCTTCTCTCTTCCACTTTTTCTCTTTCATCCTCGGAGCTTCTCATTCAAGTTCAAATAGCCATAGCTTCCTTTTAAGAAGACCTCTTGCTCTTGCTCTCTCTTCCTCTCTTTAGCTTGCTCTCTTTTTGACTCACTCCCTCTTTCTCTCCGTTTCTATTTCAGTCTTTTTCTTCTTCATCTCTTTGCTGTTCGCATCCTGAGCTGAACAGCCGATTTTTATTCTAAGTCTCTCAGGGGATCGAACTGAAGGGAACCGCGAGTGCAGCCTGTTAATAAGAATGTCACAAAGCACACTGTTTCTGTTTTGTTTTTTACTTTTTATATCAGCTTGTTGATACCTCGACTGATGAGTTTTCTGTGAAATAAGGCATGAATACTCTCATAAAAATAGTTGCACGCAGAGGGAAGTGTGGGATTGCAGTGCTATTCAGGAAGATACAGGTTACAAGTGGCAAAAAAGTAAAATATTTACACTGATATTAGCAATATCTATTAAGCTTGTTATTGTTTATCAAGGATATTATGTACTCAGCTTATCAACAAATGCATGTGTAGAGCTGTCCATGAGGGGATGCTTAAAGCGTGACTCTAGTAATGGAGTAAAAGGGAATTGCACTCCACAACCTTAAAAAGCCCAAGAGCAAATTCAGCAAATAACAGTTCTAACATAATGCTGTGTTAATGTGAAATGTATTGTAAACCTGTGTTTCAGCATACTTTTTATATTGCAGCTTTGTGTGGTGTAGTTTAAAAACTAAAGATGTACACTTGAATTCCTCACATATCCAGTGTCTGTTTGGTATATTAGTAGCATCAAAATGGCTGATTTTTGTTAATTAAAATAATAAGAATTAGAAAAAAAAATCTTTTCTTTTTTGCCCAGTGGTAAGGGATTCACACTCAAAGTGTGACTTGAGCAGCACTGCTAATGTAAATCTATGATTAGAACAGCCCTGCTGACATAAATTCTTCATTTGAGTTGCAATTCTTATTTAAATGGAATGTGCTTTGTTGTTATTTTCTGTTGTGTTCAATGATTTTTAAATAGTAGTTTAATAATAGCAAGACAAAAATACATATAGATATTATTAATTGGTAAAATGCGCCCAAATGAACGACTGACAACCAGTAAAACAAGTAAAATTCATCCAGTTATCTATAAATGAAGAGCAAAGTTTGTCTCCCACCTTCAGACATGGTTCATATCACCACCACTGTGAACAACTCTGGTTGGAGCATTTCATACAGTTATTTTATTTGTTGACAATGTGGTGGAATTCCCTTTTAATAAGTTATTCCTTCTGGACTGAATAACATTTAATTTGGTCTTCTGGGGTCAGGTAAATCCAAACTCTCCATCAGTAGGAAATCCACATCAACTTTCTAATGAAATATTTTATCAAAATATAATTTTGGTAAATGAGTGCCTGGTTACAGAGACAAAAAAAATGGCTGTGTGATTCTACCTGTTATGTTCTCTGTTTCCCTTTCTCTCTTTCTTTTTCTCTTTCTCTCTCTGTCTCTCAGCAGTGGCAGTAGTGGAGGCAGTCACCCCAGCAGTCGGAGCAGCAGCAGAGAGAACAGTGGCAGTGGGAGCGTGGGTGTGCCTATTGCTGTGCCAACCCCTGCCCCACCTTCTGCTTTCCCAGGTAAAAGCACCACCCTTTCTGTTACTTTGCACAATTTTACATTTTATATACACAATTTACATTATGCCAGACAAGACAAGACATTTTATGTGGACAGACAAGACAAGAAGTTTTATCAGGAACGTAGTAGCTGCCTTAGAGCCTGATTTATATTTATTCGTTTTTCTTTGTAGAGATTATTTATACTAAGCATGGCTTCAGTCGAGTGGTTAATGGAGGATGCAGTTTGCACAGTGCTAAAATGTGGGGTGTAAATTTCTTTTTCTTGTTATCCACTATATTAGCCTTATAGCTCCAGCATTACAAACGTATCACATTTAATTAGTTTGAATCTGATTTGTCAGTTTGTCAGGGCAAATTTGCTGCAATTTAAACAGCAAAAAGACAAAAGTGAAATCCTAAATGTGCATCAAAATAAAGACCCTTTTCTGTCTGTATTCTGTCTGATCCATTCATCACCCTCCTAGTGTTGGGGGCATTACTTGTGATGGGGGGGGGGGGTATGGGTGGTAATTGGTCTTCCAAGCTTGGAAGAAACTAATATAAAATAAACTTGATTTAATAGTGAGAACAAATAGTTATTAATTATTACTTTGTCTGCTGTTAGCTAGCTAGCTTTTGTCTAAGCCAAGTCCATTATACCAGGTAAAAAAAACTTAGTCACACTGGCGTATATTTTTGACATACTCGTCACTGCCAAGATAGTGATCAGATAGGACACGTCTACTCCTCCGCTGTGACTGATTGCAGTTCATGTTAGTATGTGTAGCATGACTGTGTTAGCCTGCATAGTCCATATTATGTACCACACATTCTAGTAATAAAATACTTGCTTTAGCAACAGATGACAGTGCTTCAATTTTGCATTTGCATTTGCAGTTTCCTTTATTTATGATTACACATCCTGATCATTTTATCATTTACTACAGAAAATATAACCCTTAATGTTCCTATAAGTGATGACTAGCTAGTTTCTGGTTATTGGTGATGCTCCAGATTTCTTCCTAGCTGTATGTGAAAAAGATGTGCAAGAAAATCATGGTGTGTGATGATCAGACTCCATAATGTTCATATGTTTCACAAGAATGAAGGGATGCACAGATGTGATATCAGATGTTGCACATATATATCAGTCGATGATGATATACACATTTATGTCTTACAAAGGGGTTAAACAACCTAGTTATGTATTCTTATAACTTTTAAAACGAATACAAATAAAGTGCTAAAATAAATGGTTTCATTTAAAGTAGAGTGGGCAGTGTTGGCCATTTGTAGTGGCATAGCCAGTGTTACTTGGTCCTTTTTCAGCATACAATAAATGTCTGCACATATTGGTTTAAAAATATTGGCCAAATTGTCAGCCAATACCGATATAATTCCGATATCACCATGCATCCCTACAAGATGTACTTTTTTCCTTTGTACACCTCTGTGTCTCCTACTAATAATAGCTAACTTACAAATTTCTTCTATTAGTGAAAATTACTTACCTTCATCAGTAACTCTCTGGTCCTGAGCTCTTCTTTCTTTCTTGCCTTACTTCCTTTTGTCTTACTATACTGTCTCTGCCCTTTGTCTTCTCCTCCTTCTTCTTCCTCTTCTCTTTTCCGCTCCTGCTATGCTATCCCTTGTTACGCAACCGTGATGCAGCAGGTACAGCCTCCGGCCCCCCGAATCCCCCAAAGCTCCCTCCCAGCATCCCAACTCCCCCAGCACCACCTCCTCCCCCCACCCCCGAGCCTGCACCCCCTGTTCCCCCTGCCCCTGTGGCCCCTCCTGCAGAGGCCCCTCCTGAGGTCCCCCCTCCCCCACAACTGCCCCCCTCCTTGCCCGTTAGTTCCACCACAAACACTGCGGCTGCTACCAGCACCCCTGCACAAGGTGAGTCCCCCCCCGTCCTGTAACTGTGCCTCCACTCAGTCTCATGCCATGCTCCCCATCCTCATTTCAGCGTTTGAGTCACGGTCAGACTGTTTGTTCATCCGTACGGTCAGCAGCTCCACCCCATGCCTCAGTCTGGCTCGGCTGGCTGAACGTGAGGCACGAGGCTCCAAGGCTCCGAGCTCATCTCACTTGTGCTTCCTTTGTTGGATCTTGTGTCCTTTTTTTCCTTGTGTTCCTCTTTTACTTTCTAATGCTGCCTTCAGATGGTTATCAGATGGATCAGTGTTTACTGTTGCTCAAAATGGATGGTTTACCAGCATATCCTGCACATTTCGGACTGCAGATAACTTAATGTTTGCTAGATAGGATGCATTATTTGTTTTAATATAAATAAACCTTAATTATTAGATCCATAAACAAGAAAGTTCTGACAAAAAAGTCTGTTTAGTCCAGGAGTGTCAAACCTGTCCACATTGGACCTGTGCATGATTAGTTATTTGAAAGGTGACCAACCTGGCCTGGGCCCGTGCACGTTCTGCCCGAGCCGGACCCAATCCGCCCCGTAAACCGTTATTATGAGCCCGAGCCTGATTGAAACCCAACAATTTTTTAGTAAGCAGAGCACTAAAACTAATCTTTTTAAAAACATTTGCGGGCTGTTTGAATGTGCAAAATCAGTTCAGAATGATGTTAATTAACAATGCAACACTGAAGAAGCATATACCTATTGTTTAAGAAAAGTGTTTATTAAAGGTGCATTATGCAAGACCTGAGTGCGAGTGTGTGAAATGGCTACAGCAGTCCAATTTCAAAACACCACAGAGAGTAGTTTGCTCCGCCCACCCCTCCCCAGCCACGAAACTTATTTGGGTTGCCAAATTCAGCAGCCTGAATCTACACAACTTTAGGACTAATAGGAGAGTACGAGCGAGAGGAGAGAAATACAGCAATTCTAAACTCTTATCTAAAACCATATATAGAGTTATATTGACTGTATGTTACACGAGGGAGAGCTAAAGCCCGGATGCCGGACCGAGGCTCCGCGATGTGTTTGACCGCTGCTTCGCGACACATCGCGGGGCTCGCGTGGTCCGACACACAGCGTGGCTCGCTCCGCGGTGTGCCGGATCGCGGCTCCACTTAAGTACCTGACTGAACTAGCTAGCCAGTTAGCTTACCTGTTCAGGAGAAAAGCTGCAGCTCTGGGTCGGTCTTGTAGTCTTTTGGAGCTCTAAGTCTCCACTGTTCGAACTCACTGCCAATATTCACTCTAGTTATATTCCTTTCCTTTTATATTGCTTTGGTCACTGAGCATTTTGAGACATGCTGAGGCTTTTTAAGCTTTTTTATGGTTCTTCCATTTTATGATATACAGTTTGTTTGCATTTAAGAATAATGGTGTCTTATATCAGTGCAGAATCTTGTATTTGCGGTAAATCTGATAATGAATGAAGGCTGCAGCAGACTTTTGTCTTTTCCTGGTTGTTATTTTCGCTCTTTTTTTTCCTTTGTCCAGCTTTTAATCAGATATGTAATTGTGTCTGTGTAATTTAAGTAAATCAGATGTGAGGACCGTGTCGGACTATGTTAGTCCTCTTTCTGCATGTATTGCATGCTTTTGATTTTGTTTTTGTTTCTTTTGCATTTGTCTTTTTATTTTAACTGCATGGATACAGAGACTACAACAGTGCGTTTGAGTGTTCTCATATGCTGTTTTGCAGGAAATGGTCCTCAGTTCTACAGTATGAACCGACCAATGACGCGACAGACCACGCCCTCGGTGGGAGGCTCTCTGCCCTATCGCAGGCCTTCCTCTGTCACCAATCAGCCAAATAACGCACCTCAGAACGCTAACCCAAACGTGAGCCAGAACCAGCTGAACGGGGGCCCACACTACAACCAGAATCAAGGTGGGTTTTTAATAAACACATACTGTATTGCTTAATACAATAAAATAGTATCTGCTTCTGTAACCCACCATCACAATCAAGGAAAACACACTTTATTCATAACTAGTCCAGTGCCTATTCTGATTTCTTTCTGTTTTTCTTCCTCTCATTGTTTTGGATCCATATTCCTTTCTCCATCCCCATATTGGCTTATGTCCCCTCCATCTCTCTTCTGGGATTGGGCCTTTAGCCCCTATGGCCCCTCCTCCCCCTACCATATTACAGATCACTCCCCAGCTGCCTCTGATGGGCTTTGTTGCTCGGGTTCAGGAGACCAGTAAGTCACCAGTTTAAACCAGAGGAGAATCTGCATTTTGTATTGATGTGTGTGTTTGCATGCAGGTGTGACAGCATGCTCATACCAGTGTGTCTGAATGCATGTGTTCTACATAAACTACCGTATTTTTCGGACTATAAGGCGCACTTAAAAACTTGTAATTTTCACAAAAATTGACAGTGCGTCTTATAATACGGTGCGCCTTTTGTATGGATTTTACTCGTCAGGTTGTAAGGAGCAGTAAACACACACTTTTTCAGTGCTATACAGAGTCCAGAGCCGTGCAGCTCCGAGGCTGAGCAGCAATAGCATTAGCTAGATGCTAACCGCTAAGCTAGCTAGCTTATTCACTGAGATCAGTAGTATCTAAATTTTACTCGTCAGGTTGTAAGGAGCAGTAAACACACACTCCGTGCAGCGTTATACAGAGTTTCAGTGCTATACAGAGTCCAGAGCCGTGCAGCTCCGAGGCTGGAGCAGCAAATAGCATTAGCTAGCTTATTCACTGTTCAGAGATCAGTATTATCTAAATTTTACCCGTCAGGTGTAAGGAGCAGTAAACACACAGAGCAGCAATAGCATTAGCTAGATGCTAACCGCTTAGCTAGCTAGCTTTTTCACTGTTCAGAGATCAGTATTTTCTAAATTTAGCACTTTTAATACTGCTGGAGCAGTATTATTAGAGTTAGATGCTAATCGCTAAGCGTTCACCGTTCAGAGGTGAGTTATCAGCCTGTAAGTCTGAGCTGCTTTGCCTGGCTAGCATTAGCTAGATGCTAAGCGCTAACTCTCTCAGAGGTGAGTTTTATCAGCCTGTAATCTGCTTGTTTACCGTGTTAAAACAAGCTACGGGGGACGAATCGCTAGCTAATATCTCACTGTCTTACCAGAACACGCAGGATTACTCAGTGTAACGCTGTCGTTTAAGTTTGGGTTAACTTTACTAGTTTAGGTGACTAGCTAGCGCGCTAGCGGATAGCTATGCTAACGCTGGTGCAGCAAGCCTTAGTGGACATCTGGAAATCTAAGCTTACTGTAAATAAACTGAAGCACGTTACTCACCCAAATAAACAGTTTTCAGGAGAGGAATCTGTGTAGATTAATATCCAGCACTCGTTTGAGCTAGATTTGTATACTGAGACGCTCCACCGGCAAGCCAACCCCCCCGGTGGGGGAAGGGAAACATGGCGCCACCCCTGTTCACTTTGATATAGGCACCCTTTCTAGTGTCACTTAACGCGCCTTATAATGCGATGCGCCCTATGTATGGAAAAATAGCAGAAAATAGGCGTTCTTTGATAGTGCGTCTTATAATACGGTGCGCCTTATAGTCCGAAAAATACGGTAGTTGCTTAGTAGTGCATTTGCTCTTATTATAAAATCATATTGTATAAATAATCATATTAATTAAATAAACAAATAAATAAATGCATTAAGAAATACATTTAAAATTTGGTCTCTTACTTTTCCAAATTGTATTTAAAAGAAAAACTTTTTTTTATTTAAAATGTCTACTAAAATGTAATCTGAGTTATTTCCCTTTGATCAACTGGAGCCATCATTGATTCCACAGATCAAGAATATGTAATAAAGTGAGTACAACATTATGATGTATGACACACTGCATATAAATAAGACATTCTGGTATATGTCAAAATACAGACTCTTTCAGGTATGAAATTTCTATTATTTTTTACTCTAAATACTCCTGTAATCACAGAAAGGACTACATATGATGATAATGATGGCTCACTAACTATATGTGTCACTCAGTTGATAACAACATGATGTTTTGTGTTTATTTGAAAATAAAGGCTGTACCAATTCTGTTCTTTTTACTCTGTATAGATATTAAAATAAATATTATCACAGAAAATGATCTTTTAATAAATAATAATAGTAGTAATAATAATAATAATCTGTAGTGAGAAGGCCAGATTAGAGGAGTTGGCCATCTGAAGGGCATCTGACAACAAAGGAGAACAGTTAATGAAACCTTGAGCCATGAGATGTTTAGTTTGAAGCCCTAACAACATTTGCACTTTTAGATTTTCATTTTATTTAATTTATCTTGAGATGTTTTAAGCTTAAATTTCAGCTCAGTGAAGCACTATAACGACTTTAAGTTCCCACCTTAAATTTGTGCTCCTTTGTGGTGGGCCACCTAAGGAAAATGTTTTAGCTCTAGAGCTCTGTGTTACTATCCTGCTTTAATTGTAAACAGACAGTTTGTGAGATACTAAGCTGAAGCATGATAAGAGATGCTGAATGCTGTATTTTGTTTGAGTGTAGAGTAAAGATAAAATTGAAACTGCTGTTTGTCGGCTCCCTGGTGATTTTGCCCTCACACTCCCTGCATTGGTAACAGCTGCGCTATGATATGAAATGTTGCGGTATTGGCAGAGATGTGTGGTGTTAGCCTGCTACTAAAAAAAATCCTAATGTTTGAGGAAATACCACAATATGTTTAATAATAATCATATAAATTATTTGAAATTATTCACTCTCTTTTCACACAAATGCCATAGGTTTTTTTTTTTTGGCCATTTTTGGCTAAATGTTTGGTGCATCCCGAATTTCTGTAGTTTGTAGTCCTTTATGACAGCAGTTCTCAAACTGTGGGTTGCATTGGGCCACTGAGTGGTTTTTATTATGCAGTATATGGGTGCTTAAACTAAACAGGTTTGAAAACTGCTGCTTCATGACGTGATTTATATTTCCTGACTCCTTTTGAAACTGTGACAGCTTGGCCAACTGCAGGAAAAAGGCTGATCTGTGATCAGTGGTGAGATCTTCACTTTGGAGCTTCAGTGCTGCTTCATTAATGCACTCCACATGTCACAGCATGACAACAGATGCTGAACAGAAAACTTCATCATTCAAATTATTGCTGAACTATTATTTCTTCACTCTCAGTCTCAGATGCACCTCCTCCTCCACCCCCTTCAGAAGAGGTGGAGTTTGTGGACACAGCGCCTCCCCCTCCTCCACCAGAAGACTACGAGGATGAGGAGGGTGAGGAAGATGAAGAGTCAGCAGTGGTGGAGTACAGCGACCCCTATGCTGAGGAGGATCCACCATGGGCTCCACGCAGCTACATGGAGAAAGGTTGCACAACAGTGTTTTTTTATTATTATTATTATTTATTTATTTTATTATAGAAATAACACACAGGACCTTATAAGCTCTTATGGGGAAGCCTTCGAGATGGAAGTATTGTTATAAATGTGAAGACTGGTCACTGTTTGAAATAGGTAGAGAAGTAACACTCAGCATAAAATGCCTGTTTATGGATAAAGTCCTGCCCTTCAACAAAAAACAGTCAGTTTACTGGTTACACTGCATGTGGAAGAGGGTTGAAGTTAAGCTCGTAGTGCTGCAGATTAGTGAAACAATCGTTCACTTCATGATACAAGCATCAAAGTTGGCACAAATCCTCTTCTAGACTAACTTTTTTTCCAAAAAGCACAATAACCATGCAAAAAACTAAATATTTATTATATAATGGCCTTTGTGGCACACAGCTTTGGGAGGGGTGCGCGGTGGGGTAGTGGTTTGTTGTCAAAGCGGCCGCCTCACTTACAGGTGTCATTCCATCGTTTTTTTTATTCATTTTAAAATGTCCAGTTGTGGTCTTTAGTATGAATGAGCCATGTGAGCTATATTGCCTCTGATTGACTAACAGCACTGCGAGGAATCAAGATGGACAACAGTTTTTACGCTTATAACAGTCTTTGCAATGTCATATGTTACTTTACAACATGTTTAATGCCCTGCTAAGTAGGGGTGGGCGATATGGCCCTAAAATAATATCACGATATTTCATGGTATTATCACGATGACAATACTCTTGACAATATGACGAAATACTGAATTTAAAAATGATTTCAAGAATACACTACTGCACCAAAATGAATATTTAAATTTTCTTATTGCATATGATGTGATATGGCACACCCCTAACTGAGATATTTAAAAATACAAGAAATTGATCAGATTTATAACAGAAGTCAATGATCCAGAATGTCATGGCACTAATAATGCGCTCTCCATATATCCACATATCTCCATATACAGTATTAAATTAAAAAATAAATGATACTGGACAGGTATAATCTGTCTCTAGTAGATATATAATGGGAAATGAGAACAGTGTGAAATTTTTCTTTAGCTAATAACAGCAAAAAAGTAGTACCCTGATGTGATAATTAGAGGTGGGTGATATGGCACGATATTTCAGGGTTTAATATCATTCACAATATTATTTTTTTTTTGGCGATATTATCGTGTACGATATGATATGGCACACCCCTACTTCTAAGTGCAGTTCAGCCACTGACCTAGAGTCTGTCTTACAGTCTCTGTGAAACGCAAAATCCACCGGAGATTCTACGTAAACCTAGTTCCAGGTCCAGAATGTAAAAATCCACCCCGGGGTTTTGTTGGCTGAGCCGTAGCAGATCCCACAATTTTTGCTTTTAACTAGTGTAAACAAAATTGTTCTAAAAATACAGCTACCTGTCTAAATTGTACCTGGTTGGTGATGTGTTACATAGACAAATTCTCACAAGTTGTTCCTTAGCTCTGAATTACTGGCCAAAGCATAAAACACTGATGTGATATTTGCACATATAGTACAGGAACGAACTGCTATGCTGTTCCTAACGCTGTTGGCTCCTGTCTGATGAGCTCTTCCTGTGACCATTTTAACCATACAGAACATTTTAAAATTACGAAATTATTCTTAAAATTACAATAACACTGTTTATCCCAATTATTTCTGGAACAGTATATTGGTCCAAAATCATCTTGTATTGACTGGCCTAGTTTGGATGCTTCTGGAATAGTTGTGTAAAAAGTTACAAAAAGTCTGGAGTTTCAGGGTCTCGATATAATCAACACAAAAAAAGTTTAAATAAAAAATAAATGAATAATTATCACCACCAGTGTCAGATGTCTCCATGCCCCCTCCCCCCCGCTCCCCTTTCTCTTTCTCTCTTTTAATTTCCTTCTCTTGTCTTCTCTTATCTTGTCAGTGGTGGCGATCTACGATTACGCACGCGACAAAGAGGATGAGCTGTCCTTCCAAGAGGGGGCGATCATTTACGTCATTAAGAAGAACGACGACGGCTGGTATGAGGGGGTGATGAACGGCACCACGGGTCTCTTCCCCGGAAACTACGTCGAGTCAATCATGCACTACGCCGACTGATCCAGCAGGGGGTGCTGTTCCTCCCTTCCTCCCTCTCTCTCTCTCTTGCTCTCTCTCTCTCTATTTCTCTCTCTTCATCTTTTCATCTTACTATTTCTCATTGATCTCAATCTTCCCTCATACACACCAGAACATACTCACACATATATAAACACACACACAAACAGAGACTGCATAACACACTGACACACACTTGCACGTGAAGCGCACACACACACATACATAAATATAAATCACTAAATACACACACATACATACATTGACGAACATTTTTGGATGGAGAGAAGTTTTAAACAGAAGGAAAGATGAAAAAGTAGTAGTCAGCTGTAGAAGTGGAAGGCTTGACTTGGCTTTGCTCCATCACTGGTGACTGGTGTTGTATGATGTGAACGATGTATGCGGTGACTGTGGCTGAAAGCTGTAAGAGATATGTGAGATATAAATATAAATATATATCTATATCTATATATATAGGCTTAAAGACTTATAAGGACCATTTTTCATGTCTTAATTTGAATCTCATAGCACCTTTCCTTCCCAGAAACACCTCCTACACATTCACAGTGCTGGTTTTTACTCCAATCGTGGTGATGACCCCTGTATGCCCCACCCCCTTAACTTGCCGTTTTCCAGGGAACTGCCTGCACTCTGGACGAATGGTAGGAATTTAATGAAGTAGAAAGGACACCTTCTGCTGCCATGGCCCTCGTTTCCACTTGGCTTTCACAGAGGAACAGCAGGGCACAAACATGACATGACCTTCTCTTCTCTCTCCTTCTCTTCTCCTCGTTCCTCGACTGCTGCAAGCTGCTGCAAGTCAGAAGGTGATGTGTCCTTATATATTGATATTGGCCTGTGACTACACTACAGTTGCTAAACTAAAGACTTTTTTTGTTCTGAGTTTTTTGTGGACATTTGGATATTAACACTACAGATAATGGGACGTTGTGCTTTACGAGTGGATTATTTTATTTTATTATTATTATTTGTTTTTTCTTGTTTTTGGTCTCCTCACTACATTAACAGCTGTATCAGTGGGATCAGTTTGAAGTCTTTAGCAGTAGGCTATACCAAAGGATTCAGACGCATGTAGATATTTTTTTTTAATCTTTTTTTTTCTTCGTTATTGGACTGTGGAGTTGTGGTGTTGTGTCATTGTGACCGAATACAACCTTAATACAACTTTAATACATCCAATCGTTTTTTTTCTGTCATTCCTCTTCATTACATACATTTTTTTTTTTTCATATTTTTTAAAATTGCTTTAATTTGTTTTGCAGTTCTCTCTCTCTTATTCTATTCTATTCTTTGTATGTATGATATATATAAAAAAAAACACTTGAAATTTTAAGCTTTGTGCCATAAAGAAAAGTGTTCATAGATAGTCTAAAATGTTTATGAAGAAGACTAACTATACAAACTCTATACTGTTCTCGCCACCCGTCATTTGTGTTCATCGGAGCTGAATATATATACATATATATAAAAACAGAAACTCTAGGTGGTGGATGTTTTTTATTTTATTTCTTTTTTCTTACTCTATTTTTGTTTTACTTTATTGTTTATGACCAACTCAGATGGACTCAAGAGATACACTATGTTACACTATGTTCAATATTCATTTTTCTTTCTTTTTTTATGATAATGGAAATATTGGTGTTGGTGTATACGAGTGGCGTAAGAGCAAAAGAACACACTCATTTTTTTCTGCAATAATGAAGGCACCATACGAAAGTTCTCTGCGTTCAATACACAGAGGGTTCTCCGCCGTCAAAGAAAGCACAAGCAGATAGATAGATATGATTATGAAACAGCACCTGAAAGACTTCAATAAAGATGAAGGGAAGGTTCCGTGGAAAAGCAGACCAGCCCAAACTTCAGAACATTCTCTCTCACACAGATGTGGCTCGCTCCACTCGTTCAGAACTGTGCCAACCGCACAGATGTTTTTCTATGAGGTACATTGATGTCTATGTGTAAAGTCTGTGAGTGAGTGTCTGAGTGAGTGAGTGTGTGTGTATGAGAAAGCGAGGGAGAATAAAGTGTGTGCCGTGTGTGAAACCATTCACCATTTGTGGATTATTGGTGACTGACTTGCTTGTCTGTGCAAATTCCTTCTTATTTTCGATGGAGGGTCTGTGGCAGTGTGTGTGTGTGTGTGTGTGAAGAGTCTTGCATGTTGATCATTTTTGTGATTATTTTTTTTTCCCTGCTGATGGAGAATAAACTGGATTTATCTAGTCTGTATACTCCTGCTCTTTGCTCATTACCAATGAATGTTATAATAAATGTAGGATATGAACAGCTCAGTGATTATATACAGCTCTGGAATAAATGAGGAGACCACTTTAGTTTCTAAATCCCGTTTCTCTGATTTTGCTATTTATAGGTATATGTTTGAGTAAACATATGTAATTTAGAGCATTTATTTACAGAAAATGAGAAATGGTTAAAATAACAAAAAAAGATGCAGAGCCTTTAGACCTCAAATAATGCACATAAAACAAGTTTATATTCATAAAGTTCAGAAAGAGTTCAGAAATCAATATTTGGTGGAATAACCCTTTTAATCACGGTTTTCATGCATCTTGGCATATTCTCCTCCACCAGTCTTACACACTGCTTTTGAATAACTTTATTCCACTCCTGGTGCAAAAATTTAAGCAGTTCAGCTTGGTTTGATGGCTTGTGATCTTCCATCTTCCTCTTGATTATATTCCAGAGGAATATATTATTCAATTTGGTAAAATCAAAGAAACTGTTCTTTTATTTAATTTTTTCCACAGCTGTATATCTACAGGACAATCTGCGGTCACGTGATGCCACTCGAGCCAGAGCTTCCAACTGGCTTATTTTGAGTAATGGGCCATCTAAAGGCCACAATATCGATCCATAGAGGGGCCAAGTATTTTTTTCACCAGTCACACCATGTTCAAACACTAAACTTTACACAGTAAAGTCAATGAACTTAATTTTGTCCCAAAAGGTTCTGATGCATGGAAGAGTTCGTACACAGTCATAGGTTGCCGTCCATCGCTGCTGGTCCTATAAACACCATTGGTTCTGCTGAAATCTGATTGGGTCTCTAAAGAGTATCCCTGTCTTCTCACTGATTTTGTCTGCTTGTAAAATTGGTAAGATTTCTTTTGGTTGAGTTAATTTTTGTGCCAAAGGTTTTACACAAAAATATATAATCTGCAAAGAAAATGTTAAGGATCAACTAGAGAAATATATCCAATATATATTTTTAAATATATTTTTTATTGTTCTTTGCTATTATGTAAAAATAATTTTGCTAGTCTTCTGGAATCTCTCATTTGCTTCTGTTTAATTCATTTATCTTTTTTGGCTTCTTTGTTTATAATCGGCAATTTTGATTGCAGATTTTATTTTTTTGTATAAAACCTTAAGCACACAATTAACTGCATTAAAATCTCTACCAATTTTACATGCATTATTTCTATAGAAAAAAATGGCAAGACTGAGTCACTTCAGGGGGCCAATCAGATTTCAGCTGGGGCAGTTGCCCTTGTGGCCCCGCCTCTAGGATTGACTGTTTGAGACTATCTAAGACATAAGCACTGGCAACCTATAAGTGTGTAGGACGCTACTATGAACCTTTCAAAATGAAGTTTTTTTATTTCCAGTGAAAATGACCATTTGGTTGAAGTTGGGAATATGTCACTAAGGCTACATTAACATTACCAGCCTGAAGTAACTCAAATCTGATTTCTTTCATGGCTATATGATGTGTCAAATCCATTTTTTTCAAATCAGTTTGGAGTCACTTTAGTATATGGATTTAAATCAGATATGTTACTAATCCATGGACATGCAACATGAATGTGAACGATCAAATCGGAATTCATGCAAATTTTTATAACACTTGGAATATAAATAAAAAAAATAAAAATTGTGGTCCAGCAGACTAAGGCGCTGCCACTATAATCTAAAGAATGTGGTTTGAATCCCAGATAATGCTGCTTGGCATCAGCAGCCAGAGTCCGAGAGCATAGTTGCAAATGGAAATGGAAAAGAGTCTATTTCCATGTGTCAGACGAGGTATGTGCTGATTTTCACCATTACTAGGAGAGTCCTAGCGAGCAGGTTGGGTAATTGGCCTTCCAAATTGAGGAGAATGTGGGATAAAATAAAAAAGGTTATCTTACCACAAGAGGGTGTAAAAATGCTTCCCCCGCTGTCGTACAGAAAGGCTCTCAGAAACTACTCTTGGGTAGTGTACCTCCTTGTGAGAGATCATTGACCTCTAAACATGATGCACTCAACGTTGACAAACTTCAAAGAATCCAAATTGTTGGACTGCAGGAAAGGAAGCATGGTCCCCTTGACCTTTTGCACTGTTTACAATGGTGTCAAGAATGTCTGGCATTTACAGCAGAATAATGGTCACCTATACGCAAACTGTGCAGCAACAGATACAAAGCCTCTGCCTATGACTTTACATCTACAAGGTGGAGCAACTAGGTCTTATAGTGGAGGACATAACGTGGAGGTCTTATAAAAACTTTAAAAAAGCAGCACTGCTGTATCTGATCCACTTATACCAGCACGTCACTGTTACTGCAGTGCTGAGAATGAACCACCACCCATATTATAGCTGCTCTGTGGTGGTCTATTCTGTGGGATCCTCACAATTGAAGAACTGGTTGAAAGGAGGATAATAATGTATGTAAAACAAATAAAATAAAAGGGGGGCTGGAAGTACAGAACTACAAAGGGTCCTATATGATTGGTGACGCAAAAAAAAAATCATAAAAATAATCAATGTATTTCAGAATTACATTATCAATTTAATTCAGTACCAACTGTATTTTGGTTAGTAAATGTACTTTTCTAAGAATAAAGCAGATGAACACTACCAACATTTGGTGTACTTCCGTAAACACCCAATACCAACACCCACAAGCTATTTTAATAACCATTGAGACAAACCAAATATGAGCTGAAGTTCACAGTCAATTTGATTTCCCCTCTGCAACCAACCGTTCACAATAACTGGAAGTGCCTACAGCTGCACCTTCAACACAAAGCCAGGTTTAGATGGTTGAAACATACCTGTAAAAGCTAAAATACACTTTTAAAAGGAGATATTTTTATCTCCAGCACTTACCCAGCACATCTACATTCTGTAAATAAAGGCAGATGAAAGAGCACATACCCACCCACACACTGTCCTGTGATCTCAGGATTTTCATTATGGGTTCTTTTAAAATTGTATTCATCGCAATTAATCACACTTGCTCTTGTTAAAAAGTGTTAAGTAATGTAGGGTTAAATGCAAACATGAATAAATGCAATATATTGTTTATAATAGTGGTGTCAGTCACTTAAAATTTTATTAATCACAATATTCTGAGCTTAATCAAGATTAAAATAATAATAAATGCGGGTTTTTTTTGCTTTTTTTAAATAATTGTGCAGTGTGGTATGATTTTTTTTACTTTATTATAATATCTCAGTAGTTTTGATGCTTTTTAATGTGCTGAATAAAAGTTTAACTGAGAGCTTTAATAGGGGAAACATAACAACAAAAAAAACAGAGCAGCAGCTGTGTGCACAAGACAGGAGAGAGAGTTATTTATGAGATTTAATATTTCGGAATAAATAAAAAGTAATCTAGAAACCTTTTGAACTTAACAGTAGCAACCCTGTGATTAACACCGCTAAATAAACAGAAGTATACATCACCAGGTCCTGTAAGTATTAAAGTTAAAAAAGAAAAAAATATCAACTTTTTCTGAAAGGAAAAAATAAGCACAGAGAGATTCAGTGGTTCAGGTTTTATTGTGTTAATCCATTAACATTTAATTGTTTGCATTATGTAAATGTTATACACATTATATTGGTTGATCAATACAACTTGAGTTCAACAGTTATAGACATTTGTGATAGAATTTAGATACACATTCAACATACGCGCTCTGAAGTATCGCATAATATTTCTGCATTGTCACGAATAACTGAAATTCTTATAGCCTGAAATTAGAATTTTCTCTTCCTTTTAAATCTTATATAGGCTAATCAGCCATAACATTAAAACCACTGACAGGTGAAATGAAAGACATATAGGGGTGGTAAGAAAATATTGGTATACTGAAGCATTGAGATATTTTGTTTTGCAATACTGAAATAATTTTCAATAACAGTGTTAATTTTTTAATTAGTTTACATGTATAGATTAGAGTCAGACCTTGGTTTATTTCAAATAGAGCAGCGACTTTTACTTGACTTTATTTATTTAAAAAAATATATAGTTTTTTTTTTTTTTTTACACAATCACAATATATCATCCTTGCTTACAGTATCACAATATATCATAATATATTGAATCATAACCCCTGTATCGTAATGCACATGGTATCGCCATTACCTGGCTACACTTTATTGGTGCCTAGGGTTCACTGATGCAATCTATGGAAGTATCACCACACGACTACAGATACCACAGGACACCTTCAGAGGCCCTTCAGAGGAGCTGTTTTGGCACAAGGGGGACCTATGCAGTAACTGCATTCAAATCAAGGCTGACATCCATCCTATGAAGAGTTTCCTTATATTTTGGCCCAATGTTCCTGGTGCCATTTTCCTAACCCTTTTTCTAACCGAGCGCCGCAAAGGATACATCAGCTGCGCCATTTTATAAAGGATCCAGTTTATAAAGGGTCCTTTACTGTGGAACATCCTCCTTTGCCAGTAAATTTCAGCCTACACTTTGGGAAACAATCTGTGAAAGGTGGTTTTAATGTTATGGCTGACTGGTGCATCTTAGAGCTTGTTGAAGCCTAGAAATAAAGCATCCCTGTTCGTCACCACGTCTTAAGAAAACATTTCAGCACCGGTTTAATATTTTAACCAGTTAAAAAACAAAGTATATCTAATACAAAAATGTTTATAGTCCATTAATGGCTATGTCCTACATAATCGTAATCTAATATCTTCCAGTGTATAATATGGTGAACTAGGCTGTGACAGAGTTTCACAGTTTAAACAAAGACAAAACAGCGATTTTATTGCCTCTTTATCAAACATATACTTTAACAAACATTCTTTATATCCCCAATTTATGAGAATATGCTTCAAAAATCATGTCCCGTAATCTGTTCTCCTTAATGAACGCTTGCAACAAAAAGTAAAACTAAAAACATCAAACGAACAACCAAACATGGAGATTTAAATCCATCCTAAAAGAGAAACAGAAAGGGATTTAAACTTACAGTTCAAACGCGCCACAATCAGCTTTTAAAAGGGCTTTTAGTCTCGTTCTCTTCCATTCATTCTTTCTCACTTTGCTTCATCATCATTATCATCTTCGCTGTACAGAAAAAAGGGACACAAAGCAGACCACCACACATGGGAGACAGGATGAGCTTTAAAAGGAAAGAAGTAGAGGTGGGCGGGGCCCCATATATAATCACTGCACTGCACGGCAGAATTCGTCAGAAGTGGTTTGTAATGCTTCTGGCAGGGGCGCCGTCGCTCTACTGCTCACAGATCAGGGTCTCCACCACAAACTTGTTCTCAAAGTGGCGAATCTTGTGGCAGTCGAGGGCCTCGCGTTTCTGAATGCCTGTGAAGAACAGATGGGTAGAGGGTGTTTACTGTGTTCAGGACAAATTTAAAAAGGGCACACGTTGTGTTCATTAATGGTCATTCTTTGTTAGATTAAATAACAGTTAAATAAACTTGATCGCTATTAATTACAAACAACGTTAGGCCTGGACAACATGAAAATATTGCATCCTAATATTTAAAGAAATTTCACACAGTAGCAGCAGATTCTCAAAAACAATAATTAAACACAAAAGATAAATACTACAAAATATGCTGCACTAATTACACTTTCTAGTCAGTGTGTTGATTAAATCTACAATACACTTAGAGGCTTATCACAATATGAACAAAAAGTCATATTGCCTAGCTCTAACTCATGCTTCCACAAAGTTGCCCGTTCTTTAAGTTGACTTACAACATACTAGAAATTATGCAGTTTCACAGTAACCAAGATAAAATGAATGACCGTTAGATCTACCTTAGTAATAATCAGTAAAACTGAAGGTAAATGAACAGTAATAAAGGAGAGTGAGTGTGTGAAATGGCTACCAAACACTGGAGAGTTTTGAGAAATTTTGAAATTTTTAAATGACCCAACTATGTTTAGGAACCTTACTAAAATTCAGGGATTCAGAAAAATAGTCAGCTTGCCCGTTACCATGGCTGCAGCACAATGTTTGTGTGCTGCTGTCTTTACCTGGCAACCCTGCGTGTGGAAATGGGATATATAATGGCAGTGGGAAGTGCTTAAACAGTGCTTAAACTCAACATGTTTCCTTAAAAGGTCTCATTACGCTAAAATAGAGCTGGGCGATATGGGAAAAAATCTTATCACGATATAGTTTTCCATATCAGTCGATATCGATATGTATCACGATATAAATCAAATCACTTTGTGTCACACTTAAAGGTTTGTTTTTATTAGTGAGAGAATAAGGGAGTGATGGAAGTTTTATCACAATATTTTTTTCTGTATCTCCATAATTATTAGGGCTGGCCCGAATAGCATTTTTTGAGCTCCGGATATTTGGCAGTAATTGGTAGCGAATATTCCAATATTAGTTTTTAAAAAAAACAAATTAATCATGAACGCGAGCCAGAACCCGAGCTTGAACGTCAGCCTGACTCAGGCGCTGCATGAACTCGGGCTTTTTTCCAATTTTTTCCAATTTTCCATGACTGAAAAAAAAACTTGGGCTATAAGCTCAATATTAAATATTTCGTTTGTTTAGAAATTATTTTATATTCTTAAACCATGTTAAATTATATTAGATTAGTAGGGCTGGCCCGAATAGCGTTTTTTGAGCTCAGAATATTGGGCACTGATTGGCAGCCAATATTGGAATATTTGTTTTTAAAAAGACGGATTAAAAACTGATTAAAGTAAAACAAAAATTGCAACTCGGCCCCTTTAATTCACCACAAAGTTTTCCAAGACCCAGCCGGAAAAAAAAAGATTTCCCACCTTTTCCTCAGCTGGGTCGGGCTCAAAAAATGATTTGTGATAGGCTGTTTTTTGGTTTGTTTGTTTAAGCACTTAGGCTTTTGTACTGCTGCAGTGCAATATTTAGATTTTATATTCTGAAATTCGTTAGGTTTTATTTCTTTTAGCATTTTGAACTTTTTTTCCAATTTCAAATTTATTTTTTTCTGTTCGTTATGTTCTATCGGTCCTTGCGTTTTTTGTAGTTGAAGTTGAATTTAATATTGAAGTTCAATATTTCTAATTTATATTTTGAAATTCGTTAGATTATATTTATTATTGTATTTTGAGCTCACTTTAGTTGGTTATTTTCCAAATTCATATCTATTTTTCTGTTATTATTAAATGTTATTAGCTTATTAGCTTAGCTTGTCATTTAGCATACAGAACTTCTCACGGATTTTTAATGAATGTTGATTTATTAATTTAAAAGCTGTACCTTATTAAAAGTATTTTAAGCCAGACAGACACTGTGTGATTTTTTAATGAGTTTATCTGCACTTTTAAATGGTTTGTCCTGTAGGAAACGCACACGATTTGTATGCTGACACTGTTGTCTGACTGAGGAGCTGCTTTCCGTCAAATGCAGCCTGTAGGCAGGAAAAAATCCAGCCAGAACCGACCATATCATGAGCCAGTTTTAAAGCCAGTAATTTAGTAGAGCATTAAACTACAAATCTGAGATGTACCTGCTGTACTTCTTAATCTCTGCCCCCAAAACGGTCCATTAACTTGCTTGACAGACGCGTCAAATCCCCCGCGAGCACGCGCGGCGCACAGCGCACCGATTAATTCATGCGTTGAGCTTTAAACGCGCAGCTGAGCTGTAATTGGGGAAATATCACAAAAATCACAGTGTGATTTGTTACATTAAAAAAAAGACCATTTTCTTCCGCCTAATCTGAGAGGAAAGCGGTGTTCTCGACCGGCCCGAGTTCATGCAGCGCCTGAGTCAGGCTGGCGTTCAAGCTCGGGTTCGGGCTCGCGTTCAGGCAGATAATCTAAATGATAAATGATTTTGTGTTTTTGCACTTGGGCCATAAGCTCAATATTAAAAAGTTCGTTTGTTTAGAAATTATTTTATATCCTTAAACCATGTTAAATTATATTAGATTAGAGGAAAGTCATTTAGACATCATTCTTAAGGTGTTTTTGTCCTGTTACCGCTCCGCAAAAAAACCTCTTCCTTTAATCCGCGCCCCACATACACATTTTTGCAGCACCTGCCCCGAGGTCCTAATATAAATTGAATTAATTACATTTAGTGCTTAAAATTTACTTAAAATTTATTTAAAACGTGCTGAACAGTGCGGCCGTTTATTCCCAAAGTACAAACACTATGGTTGTTTGCGTGTGTCGGGCCATACTCCACTATTCTTTAGGGTTTTTTGTTGCATGCATGAGAATAACTATTACAATTTTCTTAACTATTTATTAATTTGCTCCAGCGTCTTCTGGATTGATTACACGTTGTGTTTTCGTTGTTTGCCGCGCCACTTAGACGGAAATGGAAATGAATGTTTATCGAATTCTATTGCACAGGCTTATCATCGTCATCGAGGGAAAAATTATCGCGAAACAAATCGATATCGTTATATCGCCCAGCACTACGCTAAAATCTACTTTTTCTTGTTCTTTGTGAAATACAATTGGTCTCTCTGAGTTGTACATGTATGCTTCATATAAAACTGTTCTTCAGACCCCATTGTCTGCAGTAGCTAGTAAAAGAAAAGCTTCAGAAATACGAGTTGCTCAGAGAGATGTTAGGTGTCACAGGCGACACTGAACCTGGGCTACAGCATTAGGAGCTAAAGCTAAGGAAGAGTTAACATTAAGCTATAGCGGTGTCGCAGCTATCCCCACGGCACATTTTCTCAAAAAAACTGCTCACGTGGCATTTATTCATGCTAGAGACCACAACTTGACATTTTAAAATGAATTTAAAAACGATGGAATGAGACCTTTAATATCTGATGATACATCCTTATCATGTTATGGGTTGCTACAGAAAATATAATCCTTAATGTGCCTTTAATAACAATGGTTTTTAAAAACTCCCATTTACTGCTGTACAGTGTTAAGAGCTGCAGGGGGGTGATTAATTATTATATATTTACATGACTAAATAGGCAATTTAATGATACAATAAAACACATTCGCAGTTAACATGTTTAGAAAATGGTCATGGCATTCGACAGGCAAACTTGGTGATGTTACAGATATTATTTTAGTGTGAAAAAAGAACCTATAACAACCCTATGATAATACTGATAACAGGGATCATTTTGGCTACTATAATTTAGGGCTGCAATGATTGACATAATTGACAGCATCGACTATAAAAAAAAAATATTGTCAACATAGAATTTCACTATTGATGCATTCACTCAAGAGAGTGTGCATAAGTGTGTGTATGCATGCTCACCTGCTATGGTGCTCCTGCGCTGTAGTCTGTAAGTGTCTCTGCCTCTGCACAGGCTATAGATAAAGTAGCCCAGCTGCTCCACGTGCTCCACCTTCTCCGTAACAACCATCTGCTCGTGTACCAGGTAGGACTGTGGCAGGTAGGTGCCAGCCTGCACGAGAACAATATATGATTCAGACCAGTGTCACAACAATGGCAGGTTAAAAAAACAAACAAACAAACAAAACCTCATAGGCCAGAGAGATTCCTATATCTTTGTTAAGGTCATAAATTATTTTGAACCCTAATAAAAAGGTTGCACAGTGAATTGCACAAAAATAAAAAATAAAAACCCTGGACTTCAATGTATGTTTGGAACAGTTTCACGCCATCATTTTCATGCTCCAAATCTGTCCAGCATCATTATGAAAGGAGAAAAAACACCTGTTTTGGCCCTGCTTCCTCTGTTGCCACAGTTACCTTGATGTTGACAAGCAGCTCCAGGAAGTCCTTGGGGGGCATGACGATGGAGGTATTGAGAGGGATGACATAGCACTTATTTAGGCTCAGGTCCAGATAGGCAGTCAGTTTCTACAGGGACAAAAGAACATAGCGGGAGAAAGAAACGTGTGAAAGTGACTTTTTAAAAACTGATTAAAAAGATTTGTCCTCCACAAACAAAACACAATTTTTTCACAGCTTTCGTGACAGTATTCTGGAGGACATATTCTGCTTAATATTTTAAAGGTTTTACTGCTCTGACAACACCTTCAACTCAAAAAGAGGTTGTTAAAAGATATTTACAATTTGCTATTTTTGAAAGCAGTAGTTTTCCAGAGTTGGAAGGGGACATGTTGCATTCCTGCAACATCCAACATACTCATTCTAAAGACTGGTGTATACTTCTGCGTCCAGTCAATGTGTTGCCTACAGCGCAACCTGTGCGAGTGTGTTGCGCAGCTGTGCGGGTTTCTACATCTGCGTTTGTGTGCGCGAGATTCTGTGGCGCTCCACAGTTTAAACTGCAAAGGTGGGAATTTGTGGTTGAGAATCAGAGGCATAACAGTCCAATCACAGCTGATATGTAGTCTGGGGAGGTGTGCATCAGGCTATGGTGTGGAGTATGCGAAATCTCTGGCGTAGGTTCAATGTGGAGATATAAATTGGCTTTACACGCAGAGTGGTCTGGTACGTTCTCTACATTGTGACAGTATTTCATACATGAACAAAACAATACTTGATTAAGTTAATTAATCATTTATTTACATTAACCTGAATTAAAGTTACATTCTGTTTTTAAAAAATAAGACTGACTTTAATAAGCTAGTTAGATGAATCAGAGGTGTTACAGATGTGCAGAGCAGGGGGTCCCTTTATTAACTCGGTTGGAAATAGGGTTGTGTATTGGCAAGAAATGGGTGATTTACATGCATCATAATGCAGGGTTTACGATTAAATATACTGTGATACTGTAAACCAGAAGATATACTACAATTATTAAAACATGTTGTAAAATGCAATATTATTAACTTTTCACTGTTATTTATAAGATCTGTGGAAAAGAAAAGTTACATCAGCTCAGTGAGACCTGAAGAGTACAACACTGCTATATAACTGTATGGGGCTGCCACAAATTTTTACATGTAAAAAAAAATCGATACAGCTTGGCAAAACAAAATCTTAATATTTTTCCAACCCTAACAGGGAACCACTGCTTTATCTGCTTAATCTTACCTTGTTGAAGTCGTGAACGATGTCAGCGGGGTCACTGTCACTGAATTCCGGCACTGGAACATGGATAAGAGCCACTTCCTCCTCGGTCAGCACCCGGACACGCTCATCCACCCGCATGTCTGAGATTGGAGTGTCTTCTGCGCTGTCTTTCATCATGTACTGTTCCTCAATGTAATTTACTCCACAGAAGTACGTGTTCTGCTCCTGAAGAACATCGCCAACTTTAGCAGCGGCCCTTTGTTTAACCTGCACAAGTCGTAATTACCACCGGTGATATCACATGAATCATGGGGTAATTTTAGTGTTGTTTGTTTTTTAGAAATAACCCGTTTGGTGCAGATTCTTGTTCAACGGATAACTTTTGTATGTTTGCATTTCGTAAACTGTTATACATGCACACGTAAGTGCATGAAGATTTTTTGACGCTGTCTGGTCCATAAATATTCACATGATTTATAGAATGTCCTACAGCTACAGAGAGACAAAGACCCAATAATGGCTGTGGATTGAGTATACAGGAAAAATATGTGCATGGGTGAATTTGCAGTACTTTCGACTCACCTCTAGGATATAATACCTGTACAGGTAAGCTCCGCCGACAACAACTCCAGACAGCATGAGAGCCAAACCCAGGCACATGCACCAACAAAATGCCCGGGACTGCTGCCTGACCCGCAGAACCTCCTCTACATCCTACAGACATGAAGAGAGGAGTCAAAAAGGAGTGATATTAGACTTGACCTCTCAAGTAATTAAACATGTGAATGAAACTTCACAATCAAGCAGCTGGTACTGTGTGTCTCTCCACTCTTCCTCCAGACTCTGGTTCCTTGATTTCCAAATGAAATGTAAAATTTACTGATGGTCAGTGATGGTTATAGAGACATTTTTATTAAGTTTTATCAAGTCCAAAGTCAGTGCAGTGTTTCCTAGAAAATCTTACAGAACTTTATGCTTCCCTCTGCTGACAACTTTTATGGAATTTCATTTTCCAGCAGGACTTGGCACACTGCACACACTGCAAAAAGTACCAATTGGTTTTATATAATATTCTAATTTTCTGAGACACAGATTTTTGGGTTTTCATTGGCTGCAAGTCATAATCAATAACAATAAAAGAAATAAACACTTAAAATAGATCACCCTGTGTGTAATATATCTATATAATACATGAGTTACACATTCTGAACTGAATTACTTTTACTCTTTAATGATATTCTAATTGTTTGAGATGCACTAGTATACTTGAAGACTGGAAGATGTTTAATATTTTTTTTTTTAGAATATTGTAATGTGCAGAATTAAGTTTAACCGAGAGCTTTAATAGAGGAAATAAATGCTAGTGTAGTTACATATTCTACCATGGAAATGTCCCATTAGCAGTTTGTACAAGCGTTTGCGTGTGTGTGCAAGAGACAGAGCGAGCAAGTGAGAGAGTTAGAGTGAGAGAGAGTCTTCAGCACAGCCACGCTGTGTCGACAGTTTGGAAGAAAATGAAGATGACAAAAGTAGTGGATGGCTTGATGGGTAGCTTGCTGGATTAGAGGTTCTGCTAACCGGACACGCAATAAACAGCATGAGTGGCCATGAGTACACTCACACAGACAAACAAATAATTCCCTTAACTAAAGCACGAAATTTGCCGAGGCGAGGCTCCGCGGTTGGGTGAAAATTAAGTATTCTGTGTGGCCGAAATAACTGCGAGAAATGCAAGATCAAATGACAGGAATACTTTAAACAGTAACATGGAACAGTACATGAATTCTAGGAGGTCAAAATGCATCCCGTTATCCAAAATGCGTACATGCTGGCTGGTCTGCACTGTTTTTATTTACCAAGCCATATCTACCAGTCAGTCAGATCTATCTAATATAATTTAACACAAATCTTCAAAATACAAAAGCCATTGTTAGTATCATTGATTTGTTGGGGCAAGATTTTAATATGGCAATATACATTGTTCAGAAGAAATATTCTTGCAATGTCATATTTTTTCAATACTGTGCAACCTAATTTAAGGGAATGTGATGTCATCTACATATATGGAAGTTCTATATATGATGGTATGTTAATATAGAGGCAATATTTCTCAATGGCTCCGGATTTGGCTCAGTTAATCAATTAATTTTAAGAACACTGCCACAGCAACTGCAAAAAACTCCACGGTAGAAGCTGCAGATCAGAGACCATGCTCTTAGAGGGACTCTGAACATCAGGGGCAAAGAGCATGTGTGTTTACTTAACTCATCACACAAGCCATTATTTAACCTAAATCTGTCTCAGTTTTTATACCAGATTTTTGAAATCGTGACAATCATGTAACTGCCTTTGTATGTGTGAAAGCAGCATATTCTTGCGAATGTTCAGTTTAGATGACGCTTAGGTGTGGCTGTCATGTTTTAGACAAAGCCTTTTGAGAAAAGGATGCGGGAAGAATTCCAACCCCCCTCCCGTCACCCAAAGAGACAGGAAAAAACAAGTAATCTAGATAGAAAAATGAGAGAATGTAAGTGCTGCTATGTATTGTGCAGCCCCAAAAAGGGTTTCACTATCGTTATGAGTCAAAGACCACTTTTTTTAATCATTAGGAGATAAACAGTATAAGTAAAAGTAAAAGTAGTTCTAAAGCACACTTCCACATAAGCCTTGACAGTCAAGACTTTCCAATTTGGTCTGAACCAAAGCGCTAAAATTTGGTCTGACCAGAAGCAGTGTCCTCGGTCCAGATCTAATGCACTTTTCTAGATGGTTCAAACTTTCAGCTCAATTACAGGAAGTTCAGGAAGGCTATTGTTAGCTTTTAGACTAGACAATACAAAAAAAAAAAAAAAAAAAAAAAACACACACATGGCACTTAGCACCTCTTGCATCTACTGCAACTGCAGATGAACCCTTATAATTTTAAAGCGAAATAAAAGAATCTAAAAGTAATCTTGTCTCTTTTACTGTGGGATATTTGTGCCCATGAATAAGAGTTGATTTTTGCACAACACATGAAAAAGCAACTTGCCAGCCTGAAAAACATTCTGAAGTATAAAGTATAAGTAATGACGATAGGGCATAGTAAACACAACATGAACCTTGGTGATGACTCTGGTCAAGCCTTTAATATTTGGGGAAAAAAATAATAAACAGCAATAAATACAGCTTAAATGGTCCTCCTAAATCTACAAACAAATCAAAAACATTCTGGAGAAGCAGCAGGTGGAAAATGCTGAGATAATACAAGTGTGTTTACAGGCGTGAAGCCTGAGGGAGCAAGTCTTCCCATGATGATAATGATGATGTAATTCTAGAAAGGAACAGTATCATTGCTCCCCACACCAAAGAAAAGACTGCCTATCTAAGTTTCAAATAACAGCTTTGGGAAAGTCTCATATACCAAGTCTTTCCTGCTACTCCAAAATGCATCTGAGTGTTCAAAGATGGCTTCTGTACCATTATGCTCAAGTCACAATGTCTAATGTCTATAAAGTGTAATTTCTCTGTCAATTTTACCTCAGAAGCTTGTGTTTACAACTTTAGAGCTCATAAGTACATATCTTTAGAAACAACCCAAAGGTATATGCTATTGTCATGATCGAATTGTCCAAGGCCAGTGTTAGCATTATTAGATTAGCATCTGTGGTTCTAAACTAAAGAAGCAAGTCTCACATACCAAACATGCTTAGGCTCATCCGCAGCATCTACCTTAAATAAATCATGTTCATTTAGCTCATTTTTGTGTGCTAAGTCGCCTGTTCTTACAGGTGCCATTTGAAAGCTTTTCATCACACAACCACAAGGCAAGTGGGCTCTCATATTTTTCCAAACTGTTAAAGGAAACAGCAGTGGAAAAAAACAAATCTGGTTCAATCCACTGAACCTTTCCACACTGTCCGACTGATCACCTCCTTTGTACTGTCCTTCCTTAAATCTGCTCCCAAAATCAAACAACTGATGTGATACAGTTTCACCAGTCTTTCATTTACTCGCCTGGTTCGCTCCCAAAAACACACACACACACACACACACACACATTAGAGCTTAGGCCTAACAGAGACTGTCTTTGTTAAAATGATCCAAACTGGTAGGAGATTTTGAAGGGGGGGATATGGGGTCTCTGCTTTAGAGGATCAGCTTTGGCCAGACAGGCTCAGCCAGGCTTTGATCACCTGTGTGACAGAGAGCCAGGAGACAGTCCATAACATTTCAGCAAAACGAGACCACACACACACACACACACACACACACACACACACACACACACACACACACTAATAGTGAAACAGAAACAGCACACTTTGGAAATACTAACCTTTTGACCAATGACTGGTTTCTGTGTGAGTGTTAAAACTAACAAAAACAACACAGTAGGCTGTAACAAAATATTGTTAATGTATTGAGATATTTTGTTTTGCAACAATGTAGCAATTTTCAAAAACAGTACTGATTGCAACTATTAGTTTTATGGATAACCCCGTCACATTTATGCCCCAGAGTCTTTTGATTTTGATAGCATGTCCCAATCCGATGCATTAAAAAATAAACACATCACAATTTACCATTTTAGCACAAGATAAGCAATTACTAAATAGGCATATAAATTGGGAGAGAGCCAGTAATAATAATATAGTGTGGTTTAGGCCTAGATTCAGTCTAGACTTTTTACTGCATTATAATATCTAGATTATAATAATAGTGAAGTTATATGCTTTTCAAATTAGAACACTGGAATGTGCTGAGTAACTAAGTTTAACTAAGCTTTAATATAAGCTATAAATGCTAGTGTAGGTGCATATATTGCCTTTTTTGCCTGTGTAAGAAAGAGTGAGAGTGTGCGGGTGAGAGAGAGCATCTGAAAGCATTCAGCACAGCTGTGGTGAATCAACAGTTTAAGGGAAAATAGAGTGAAAAGAGAAAAGTAGTGGATGGCTCTATAGTTAGCTTGCTGGATTAGCCTTTGAGCTAACCAGACATAAATCAATGTTGATAAGCAGCACGACAGCGCAAGAGGCCACAAACACACACACAACTTATGAGGGAGTTGTCATTGCCAGTGTAAGCACAACATGGGCATTCTCAATGTGTGCATGCAACAGAGAATAGAGCTCCACTCTATATAGAAAAAGACCACTTGCTTAATTTCTAAATCAGTTTCTCTGATTTTGCTATTTATAGGTATATGTTTGAGTAAAATAAACCTTGTTTTATTCTAAAAACTAAGGACAACATTTCTCCCAAATTCCAAATACAAATATTGCAATTTAGAGCATTTATTCTCAGAAATTGAGAAATGAATGAAATAACAAGAAACATAGACCTCAAACAATGCAAAGAAAACAAGTCTATATTCATAAAGTTGTAAGAAATTAAGAAATCAATATTTGTTGGAATAACCCTGGTTTTTAATAACAGTTTTTTCAGCACCTTGGCATGTTTTCCTCCACCAGTCTTACACACTGTTTTTGGATAACTTTATGCCACTCCTGGTGCAAATATTCAAGCAGTTCAGATTGGTTTGATGGCTTGTGATCATCCATCTTCCTTTTGATTATATTCCAGAGGTTTTCAACTACCAATTTTAAATTATCTCATTGTTTTTCCAGAGCTGTATAGTGAACGATTTCTGATCACGTGATCTCTGCTTAGTTAACATGTAAAGATTGGTGGCAGACAGTGGTTCATTTACCGTCGTGTCTATCCCCAACCACTTAAGGGCAGTGTTTAACTCGGTCAACAGATGCCACTGTGTGGATTTTATAATAGATATTAGTAGTAGTAGTAGTACCACGATACATCACAGTATACTGAATTGTAACTACAGTATAATGATATGCATCCATGTTCTTTATAACACCCAATATAATCATTTTTAATAACCAATGACTGTTTTTTATGAGAGTGTAAAAATCTGCTTTTATTTTTAGTTCATCTCTACTTATTTCCCCTTTCAGCTTAGTTCATTTGGAACAGACTGTATGAAAAATAAGTGCCAGCTTTCCAGTTCCCTACTCTGAATCTGTACTTAATAAATATTTCACAATATTACAGCGTGAAATGCCAAACAGGGCCACATCACACTGAGTCATCATTAGCAGATTTCCCACAACATTAGCTAGACAGACGAGCTCAGTCTGGCACCTCGGCTTTGAAACAGAAATAAGCTTTGAGCAAAGGCTTAATGACATCCAGTGCACGTGTGTGGTCGAGGATTTACAGTGATATAAAATAAGTCATTTTACAACAAAAACAACACCTCTGCCTTGTGTTATATACACAACCTATATATAATAATTCTGTACTTTAACTAAATTAGCACGAATCTAAATGGATGCCAGCAAGACGGCATTTCTTAAAAACAACATGAATCCTAAATAAAGCCAATATTGATGTTTTTTTTTTTTTGCTCATTTTATTTAACCTAAGCTGGGGCTTTGCCGTCTCTCAAGCTGCATTTTCTGAAGTCAGCCATTTTCCCCCACAGTCTGCCTTCATGTTTAGGAGCCGAGCCTGTTCATGGAGTTTGTGAGCTCTGAGAGGCAGAGGAAGAGATCTAAAACATGTCTAAAATATATATATAAATATTTATATTAATTCTAAACAGCTAGTCACACTGTTTTAGATGAACTAGTCGAGTCTAACACTTTCGGTTTGGAGGTAAAAACAGCTAGCCAACAGTTAACCTAACTAACCCCAACTCAAAACAGAAAACAAACCGTTTGGAAACACGTTTAGCCAACCTAACAACGTTTCTTGTAACTAAAAAAAACATGTTCTAATCTTTTGTAAGTTATATTAGGTAGTGTGTGTCGAAGAACGTCGTTATAAGCAGGCAGATCACGGTAAGTTAGCGAAGAGTTAGGTAAGAAGTAAGCGACCTCCTGAGGAAGCTAAGCTAACCTAGTTAACCTCGCTAAAGCTGCCCAGCTAACGTTTCCTCCGCCAACAAAACAGGTCAGACCGGCAGCCTTTCTGAACTCACCCCTTCCTGAGGAATCAGAGCTTCATCCTTTTCGTCCTTCTTCACATCTTTCTGGCTCAGAGCCGAGTTAAAGGCTAGTTTAACCATGGCTGACTGCCTGCCTGACTGTGAGAAAAACAACAGCAGCCCTCAGCTAAGTTGTACTGGGTCTCCTGGCCTCTGTCGGGACAATTTCTGCTCCTGCTTTCAACTTACAGTGTGACGCATTTAGACAAACGCAGCGCGGCCGTCCGCCGACAGGGGGCGCCACCCCCAATAACAAAAATCTGCTTTACCTTAAACAGGTCCGATAATATTGTACACTTTGGGAGAATTTAGAAAAATCCTGTTAAATGTATTGTTTATTTAGGAATTCTGGTGTTTTGGGACACATTATGAAACTCTGGTTAAAAGTATAGTTTATTTTAAGATTTATACTTTTTTGTGACACTCAAGAAAAATCCTGTTAAAATATTATATATTTTAGAAATTCTAATGTTTGAGGGCACTCTAGGAAAATCCTGTTAAAAGTATTGTTTATTTTAGGAATTGTGGTGTTTTGCGACACATCAGCAGGACTGGACTGGGACAAAAAAACGGCCCCTCATAATTAGCGGAGCACAACCAACTTGTAATTTATGTATGTGTGGTTACATAGAAGCATAATGTATCATCAACATATTAAATATCAGAAGTTTATTGTCTATTGCTAACTCCACAATTTGTATCTGCTCTGTGTAGTTCATTTGTTTTTTTAACCTTTTTATTGAAATCATTTCTAATATGTATTTTCTGAATTTCTCTGATATAACAGCTCAATTATAATTCTTCAGGTCAAAGGTGCTTCCTCCTTTAAACAGCTGTGACATGTATTTGTATCAGGCTACAAACCGAATTTTAGTTAAGTGACCAAGGTTAAGAAACTGCTTTAAACTACCAACACTACCCAGTGTTGTGCTCATTTCTAGCTATCCTCTACATCCGGCTTCTAGCAAACTAGTTAGCTAAATGGATTTTCATTCATTATAGCTTACAGTAAGTCCTGCAATCCTAAACTACGCCACTATCACTCGTCTCAGCTACACGGGTGAAACGTGTTACTGCATTTAAAGCTGGTTCTGGGTAATTCTGCGCTTTTGGGTCAGTGAGGGCAGTTAGTTCATTAGTTGGATCAGCTGTGTGAAAATATACAGTACGCTGTAAACATACAAGTTCGCTGGTGTTGCTGAACTAATGCGAAACAAAAAGCAGACATGCGCAGACTCGCTGTGTGACATCAGCGTTTTCAGAAAGCTCCGTTTTTCCTTTCTGGCGTCTGAACATCTGAACGTAGCGGATCACGCAGAGAGAGGGTGGGGCCGCTTTCGTCCTATATCCTGATTAGTTCAGTCCACTGTCTATATTGAAGAATGGCCAATGGGCTGCCCCATCTAAATTGTGGGCCGGTCTCTTAGGACAAAAAAAAATCCAACAGCATCGGCCCCTGAGGACTGTCGGCCCACCGGGCAAACGCCCGGTACACCAGATTACCAGTCCAGCCCTGCACATCAGGATAGTCCTGTTAAAGTGTTGTTGTTAGTTTGCGGACAAATTAGGAACTTCTGTTAGAAGTAATGTTTATTTTAGGGACTCTGCTGTTTTGGGACACATTAAGAAATTTTTGTTAAAGTATTATTTTAAAAACTCCTGAACAGGGAAAATCCTGTTAAAAGTATTGTTTATTTTAGGAATTCTGGTCTTTTGGGACAATTTAGGAAACTCCTGTTAAAAGTATTATTTTAAGGATTCTGGTGTTTGGGAATACATTAGGAAAATTCTGTTAAAGTGTTATTTTAAGAATTCTGGTGGGACATATAAGGAAATCCTGTTAAAAGTATTTTTTATATTAGGAATTATGCTGTTTTGGGACACTTTAGGAATTTAGGAAAACTTTAGAAATTCTGGTGGACACTCTAGGATAATACTGTTAAAATGTTGTATATTTTAGGACTCTTCTGAAAACGTGTGTAAAATTATTGTTTATTTTAGGAATTCTAGTGGTTTGGGACAGATAAGGACAATCCTATTAAACTTATTGTTTATTTTAGGAATTCTAGTGTTTTGGGACACATTAGGGAATGTATAGTTTATTTTCAGAATTCTGGTGTTTTGACACAATTTAGGAAAATCCAGTTAAATTATTGTTTAATTTAAGAATTCTTGTGTTTTGACACGATTTAAGAAAACCCTATTAAAAGTAGATTTTATTTTAGGAAGATCCACAAAGTTGTTTTATTTGATCATTGGAGCAGATAAGATTGAAAGTAAGTAATGGGACAGAGAGGTATATATAATGAAGCAGCAGTTTGGAGTATTACGGAAGTAAAATAATATATTACATTATAGTAATGTGAGATGGATATCTAGGAATAGGTAAAGTAAATAGAGCAGAGATTTTATTAGAAAATGAAAATACTAAACATATCACTAGGCAAGCTATCTTCTTGTCTGTCATCTTGGTGTGTATTTTTTTATTTGTGTTGTTGATCTGTTTTATCTAGTTTGTTTGTTTTATGTGAAGACAATAAAAATGCTTTAGGACTTTATTTTATTTTTATCCACAAAGATTAACAGCGTGTAATAATTGTTGATCGGTGTTCTGTGGTGGGGTCTCCTTTCAGAGTGAATGAATTAGATTATTTTTTAGCAAGAACTTTATTAGTTACCCTGCTCTCTTTAGTTTTGATGCTGTGTTTCTTTTTATAAGCACATAAAGTCGGCGTCTGCAATTATGATATCTCCATATTCGCAGCAGCTCTTGTATCAGTGCCATTAGCAGCACAGCAGTAGCTCAAGTAAACAGCAAAAGCTGTCAGAAAGACATGGCCAGAAAAACTTCCAGAAAGGCCTACCAGACCACCTGTTTTTAGAATGAATATATTTTGCTTTCCAAGGTTACTGCAGCTTTAAATAAATTCAGTCAATTAAAATGTGAGTAAGTAACAGGCAAAATCAGGGGCAAACCCTGGGCAAAACCAGGTCAATGAACTTGTACTTGCCAAGTTCTTGAAAGTTCTCTTTCTGCTGCCAGCTCAAAACCACACTTCAGATGCCTCTTTTATTCCAGTTGTTGCAGTCAGAGAAAGCAGCAGCAGCAGGGTTTATTCAGAAAGTAGATCTTCTCACAGTGGAGTAAACACAGTCTCTTCATTTTATTAAATCTTTGCTACTGTTTGTGAATGGATGGTATCCCTGCTGTCTCAAATTCGCCAGAGGCCAGAACAGTTGCTCCTCTGGTGGGAAGTCCTCCCACAATGTCCATGTCCACCCTAAATGTACACAGATGAAGCTATTAGTAAGAGTAAAGATACTTTGATAGTAAAAAAAAAAAGATAAAAATATCAAACATAAGATTTACAAGCCCCTTGAAAAAAAAAAAAAAAAAATGCCAAAAAGTCTAATTATAACACTTCACTTCACTTCACTTCAGATGCAGTTAATGCTGTCTGGTATCTGAGGATTGCTTTAGTTTAGGATATAAGATTCTATATTTACATTGTTAGCAAACAATAGACTTGCAGTGTTTTATTTGAACTGGGGTGTGGTCAGCTCTAAATTCCAGAATTCATTTTACCTTCATTTTTCTCTGGCTCCACATTTACAGGCTCAGACGAGAAGGCCCTGTCCACTTCTCCTTGCATGTAGATTGTAACATAGTGATAGTTTTCCTCTAATTTGATGGAGTTTACCACAGAGGCATAACGGATGTTGTTCAGCTGCAGGCCGGCCTCCTCCATCACCTCTCTCTGGGCACACTCCGCCCATGATTCTCTGCAGGCAATACACATAAATCTAAGCTGGAGACAAACATTTCAGATTTTTTTCATCTTCTGAAAATGTTCAGGCAAAAACATGCTTGTAAAGAAAGGTGTTGCTGCTGAGAAGATCCTAAATCCCACTTAAAGTCATTATTCTATATCAGGTTAAATATCAGGTTAAATGAGTTTAGACTACAGATTAACTGAATGTGCACAAACAACCATTAACAGCAACGGCACTGTTTAAAAAAATATATATATGTGCTGATTGACATAATTCTAAATCATGCTAAAAGGTGAAAGGTAGACCTTTCAAGATAATTACATTATCGTCTTATTGTAAAAAAAAATGGAAATGACCTCAATAAATTTGATAATCATCATATCATCCATGGTGTTTATTTGTTTGCTCCCATACAAATGAATTTACAAGAATATATAAACCTAACAGTGAACTGTATTTTAGTCGGTTGCGCAAGGACCAATGCTTTAATAACTGCAACCCCATACAACAATGTTTGTGTCTGCTGTATATTTATATTTACCAGACTATCACAATTAAACACATTTTTCCTTAAGACTAAGCTTTTGATAATGGATTTTTAAATGTGAATAAAAGAATCAGTGTTAATTATTGATGCCAATCCCTTAAAAATAATTGTATTAAACCACAGAAATATTCAGTGACTAAATCATGGACAAAATCATGATTACATTTTTTTTTATTGCTGGTACCCAACTGTATTTTTGGGTAGAGGACAGTAATAATTGTGTAGTGTGGTTTACACCTGGCAGACTAGTTTTTTTTAGATCTTTTTTTGTTCTCAGGGTAGTTTTGAACATTGTAATGTACTGTTTTACTGAGAGTTTTCATGAAGAAAATAAAGAGAGAAAGCATAAACTTTAGCATAAAAAGGGCCATACATACCACCCTCCAAATAACTAAATTTTAGTTTCATCAGTCAACAGCGCTTTATTCCAAAATGAAGCTAGCTTGCCCAAATATGCTATAGCATACCTCAAGCGACTCTGTTTGTTGCGTGTGTGCACAGAAAAGGCTTCTTCTGCATTACTCTCCCATACAGCCTCTGTATGTGAAAAGTGCACTGAATAGTTGAACAATGCACAGTAACACCATCTGCAGCAAGATGATGTTGTAGATCTTTGGAGCTGGTCTGTGGGTTGACTATGACTGTTCTCACCATCCTTCTCCTCTGCTTATCTGAGATTTTTCATGGTCTGGCTCTTCAGGTCTTAAGTACAACTGTGCCTGTGATCTTCCATTTCCTCACCATGTTCCTCACAGTGGAAACTGACAGCTGAAATCTCTGAGATTTGTGCTTTTTGCATTTTTTCAATAAAACCATGATGTTAAACAATATTTGTTTTCTGGTCATTTGAGAGTTGTTGTTTTGAGAAGAAAACAGTTGGCATCTTAACCCTTTCTCATAATTGGATTCACCTGTGTATGTAGGTCAAGGGTAAATTTGAAAAAGAATTAAAGAATTTTTTAATAATTATTGTACACTTTCTGTAAATCCTATAAACTTCATTTCACTTCTCAAATATCCCTGTGTATGTCTGCTATATGATATATTTAACTGAACTTACTGATTCGAACAACCAATGATTTACAAAAAAAAATCATGAAAATTATCAGGGGTGACCAAACGTTTTCATATCACTGTATTGTCCTCAGAACATTGTCATTGTGCAACCTGGGGTTTCCCACTAGAAACTTTAGCTTGTGAGCGGGACAATGTTCAACTTCCAGTCAGACAATTCTCGTATTTACCACAATTCTGACACCACATGCATGTAGCATTAATTCAGGCCCGAAGGCCAGATTTGAGGCTGCTGCAGCTCAAATCCACTGTTTACTCACCCAAACTCAATGTGACCACCAGGTAACTGATAGGTACCTTTTCCAACCTGGCCCTTCCTTTTTCCTAACCCCCGGCCGCATGGGGTTGATGATTTTAGGTAACCTGAGATACAGAAAAGTTGATATTTGACAGCAAAATTGTATTTTATTGCTCCTACCAGCATGAATGTGTCAGTTAGATTTAGAACAAACCCTATAGCTATAACATCACTACTCACTGATGTGTTCCTTCACATAGGAGTCTTCTGGTTGGAAACATGTTTATAGTGGAATTAGGTCAGTATTAAGCTGGGGTATAAAGGGGAAATCTTCACTGCAGGACTTCTCTGGCACTTATTTTAGCAATACATTTAATCGCGTAAAGTCAGACCCTGGCTGAATTCAGAAATATGGCCCTATGCGCCAATGGCGTAAGGGTGCGTTCACACGCACGGCTGTTCTTTTCTTCTGATTCCCCCGTTATATTAGAAAACGACCAATAAATTCTTGAGAGAGCCTGAGCGCGAGTCCTCAAAGTTTAGCTACATATCTAGTTTGTATTTTATTTAAAAAAATGCTAAAAACCAATGGCATCACAACTATACTCATATCTAACTGTCCTTTGTAACAGAGGACGAATGTGTTATCCTTTATATATCCTCATAGTGTTGGGGCATTACTAGGGACAGTCCTTATAAGTGATTGGCTTTCCAAATTGAGAAGAAAATATGTTAAAAATATGCAATTAGACGTTATAAGCTTAAAATAAAATGAATGCAAATATCACTGTCCTAATTGGTACACTGACATGGGATTATTTTTTTCCATTTTCTTCTGTGGACGTGAAATAAATACTCATTTAATACCCAGTCATTTTAGTTGGTTGCAAATTGATCAGCTGATTTTTTTTCTTTATTATTTTATTAATGTAATGAATGAATCTTTTCACTTTCAACATTTGCTGTGTTCTATGTGTTATTTTAAATATAGCTCTGGAAAAAAAACAAGATACCTCTTTAGTTTCTGAATCAGTTTCTCTGATTTTGCTATTTATAGGTGTATGTTTGAGTAAAATGAACATTGCTGTGTTATTCTATAAACTACGGACTTCATTTCCCCCAAATTCCAAATAAAAATATTGTCATTTAGAGCATGTATTTGCAGAAAATGATAAATGGCTGAAATAAAAAAAAGATGCACAGCTTCCAGTCCTCAACTAATGCAAAGAAAACAACCTCTGTTTGAAAAAAACGCTGTTTTTTGACAGTATGCCACGAGGGACGTTGTGAATAATGTACTGATTTTAATAATCGCTCTCTAAAAAAAGTTTTAATTCTGAAGGGTGAAGCTCCGCCCTACGGTATTACTTCTAAAACAGAGGGTGCTCTTGAATGTAGCCTCTGTCGGGCGTACGCATGCGCGTCAGCTTCTGCGCTCCCCTTCAGTGACTCGAAAGGAGTTCGATTCAGTTTTCCGAACCGACTCTTTTGAGCTGTCAATTTCAATGAATCGGATCACACAGTGAAAGAATCGCTTAGACTCAAGGGGGTAAAACAGTACGATAATATAAAGGTAGAAAGGAAGACTTGATTGCAAGTAAGGCATTATATGCATACAACGTAATTTTATTGACCTGTTGACCTGGAAATTTGGAGGTCAAGATGATATCTGAAAAAATCAAGAGTGGGACAATTGCAAACTAATTACTACTACAAACTATTCTGAATATTAAGTATGTAAACAGATCAAATTAAGTCAGTACACTCAATTATCCATGGCACATACTTAGAACCTGTCAGTTTGGAATGGGGTTACGATGGACACTATTATCCAGCAATGTAATAAGAAACAGAATGTGGGAGCTACTCACATATGAAACAATAGCTGGGTTCCAAAATCTGTAGGCTGCAGTTGAGGTAGGACAGGTTCTCAGTAGGACTGTTCTATGAAGATGGTCCTGTGGGGTCCTGACCATTTAAGAACAGTATTGGGCAGGTTACTTTGAAAAGTAATTAGTTACTAACTGAGTTTCACTATAAAAGTAACTAGTTACCAGTACAAGTAACTATTGCGTTACTTTTGTGTTACTCGCCCCATAACCCTCACCTTCTCAGAGCATATTTCATAAGCCAGGCGAATAGAGTAGACGACATCGTTTGTCTAATGCTCCCCTCCCTTTTAACTCACACACACAACACACACACACACACTTGCACCTTTGTATGTGCGAAGTTAAAAAAAAGTTAATTGAGCGGCTAAAGTAACGTGCGGTAACAGGGTGTCGGAAATGGTAACGCCGTTATAGTGACAGTCTGTAATTAGTAATTAGTAATTAGTTAGATTATTCGTCACTAAACAAAAAGTAACAGCATTAGTAACAGCGTTTATTTCAACATTGTTATTCCCATCACTGTTTAAGAACAGGGTGAAAGAAGGATAATAAGATAAGATAAGATAAGCCTTTATTAATCAGCAGAGAAATTTGCAATGTTACAGCAGTGCAGAGGACTAAACATAAGTATCAGGAAATATACAATACAGGATAAAAATCTATATAAACAAAAAAATGAAAGGGAGCATAACAGTATTAAAAATATAGAGCATGTTATTGCACCTAACAGTTGTGATATTGCACATATTGTTGGTGAACAGATTAAGCTACACATGGTGAATTTAGCTATTGCACAGAGTAGAGTATTAGAGTAGAAATAAGTAAATAGTTTTATTGCAAATAGTAAGAGATACAGAGTAACCGAAGGACTACAGTCTGTAATTATAGAACTTAAAAAATGCACCAACAGGGGTCATTTTAGTGTGGGAGGTTTCATGGCTAAATTGGACCAGCCTGGTGGCCAATCTTCATTAATTGCACATTGCACCAGTAAGAGCAGAGTGTAAAGGTTCAATTAGCAGGGTGACATACCAGAGTTCAAAAGAGGACAAATTGTTGGTGCACGTCTTTCTGGTGCATCTGTGACCAAGACAGCAAGTCTTTGTGATGCATCAAGAGCCACAGTATCCAGGGTAATGTCAGCATACCACCAAGAAGAACGAACCACATCCAACAGGATTAACTGTGGACACAAAAGGAAGCTGTCTGAAAGGGGTGTTTGGGTGCTAACCCGGATTGTATCCAAAAAACATAAAACCACGGCTGCTCAAATCACGGCAGAATTCAATGTGCACCTCAACTCTCCTGTTTCCACCAGAACTGTCCGTCCGGACAATAAATTATTGTGGTCTAAAACCAGGTGTTTCAGTTTCATTATCCAACCCCTGTATGTGATCAGTGGAGCTAATTAAAATGTACCCTGGGGTATAAACATAGAGGGGGTCTTAATATTTTTCTTGATCTTTGTATGACTTGACTATATACAGAGACTGCTACGTGTCGATCAGGAAAAGCACAGAGTCTACATCAACCCGTGAATTAGAATTCATGGCTTCCCCCACCTTGGCTTACGACCTCTTACAGGCAGAGCTGCAGCCACACAGCCAGGCATGTCTCGTCAGTTCATGGAAGCTCATTCCTGTGTTATTTGTGCAAATATCACATCAGTGTTATATGCTTAGCCCAGTAATTAAGAGCTAAGTAAACAGATGGTTATAATTTGTCGATGGAACACCAACAGCGAAGTGAAATTTAGACAGGTTTTTAGAACAGTTCTGTTTCCACTATTTAAATTAAAAATCCTCCCCGGGGTTTTATTTTCTGGGCCTGGACTACCCACCTCTGTGTGTAAGTAACTATAGGCTTTACATTTTACATTTTTCATTCATTCTAGAGACCACAACTAAACTAAAAAATGCTCATATCATATGAAAACACAGGAAATGTTAAGGATATAGAAACACTTCAGAAAATGTAAAGCACAGTTTTAATACTTTGGGGAAAAGTGAATGGAAGAGGAAGAGGCCAGCAACCGTCCACAGAGGTAAACATTACGTCATGATCCATTTCTATTTGATTCGTGGATTCATGGATTTGTGAATCGGTTCAATCGTCTTAGTGAAAAGAACCGGATCCTAAAAGCGATTCGTTCTCTAGTGTCACTTCACTTCTCACTGCATAGCGCTGCAGAGAGCAACATGGCGGCCTCCCTGATCTGCGGCCGGTTATCCGCTGGGCTCAGGAGTTCTGGGTCCCGGACGACTTTAGGTTCGGCGGCTAAGGTTAGTCTCAGAGTAAAATCACGGGTTATACGATTCTATCGGCTCTGTTTCGTGTGTTTGGGGCGTCTGTTGAATCTCTTGGGGTGACCTCAAGAGCAGGGTTTTACATTTGACATTAACTTAGCCTGTTAGCTCACAGCTAACTAAGCTAGCTGACTGACTGACTGACTCTTCTACACTGTCAACACCAGGGGCTCCTGGCAGATTAGCTAGCTTAGCTAGCCTGTAAGCTGAATAACCCTAAAGTTAGCTAACTAGCTAATGCATTTGAGTTATAATTTTGAGAGATTTCTTTATGGAATTAGAAAAGCTAGCTATAGTGGTGCTGAAAGGGCAGAGCCAAGACTTGTATATACTTAGCTAACGCTAGCTAACTAAAGCTAGATAGGTTAGCTAGGTTACTTCCCTCCGTTTTATTTTAGCCCAGTTTGACCTCCACAAATTAAAGTCTTAGATATTTTCGTTACTGCTTTAAAACTGCTGTTTTCCACACCGCTCAAGGTGGAATTAACATCTTTATAACAGGACCTCTGTCACACAAATCAGCAGCCAGCTAGCGTTAGTTAGCTCACTGACAGTTTACGGATATTTATCCAGCCAGCGCTCACAGATGTCACCTATTTCTGAATGAACTCCTTCTATTAGGACTGTCCTCTCATCTCAGGGAGGTTATATTTAGCCACTCGCCCCTTCATTTCTTATCTCATAGCCTCGGACTGTGTTAAAAGCAGTGACTGTAGCCTTTAACGCTACTGTAGCTGCTCTGTTGTTTCAGTAGGACAGAGGTCAGCAAAAACCGGCCACTGCTGACCCACCGACCCAGTGACTGTAAATACAGCCAGCATTATTACTGTGTCAGAGAGTCAGCATTTGACCTTTTCCTAAACCTTTTAATGTCCCGTAGAAAAGACAGCTTTAAATTTAACAGTAACACAGTAGTACACAAAGTTTGAGGCTGTTATGATTTACCTGCCTACCTATTTATCCCTTTCAGACATCATGTATTATTATTATTTTTTTTTAAATGCTCTGTTGAATATAACAGTATTGGATCAGTAACTTGGTCCCATCCACTTCACTGAAAAAAAACAGTAGTATAAAACATTATACATAAAATACAATGGGGGAAAAAAATAAACTACATATTTTAGTTTTGTTGCTAATTATTTGCTATATAGTTTCTATAGGAGAATATAGAGTCCACTTTTCTGTGCATTACAGACTGAAAACAGCATTCTTAATTTTTTTTCCATCACATGAGATTTTAGGTCTGAAAGGGATAAGCTAGCTACAGTACTGTGCAAAAGGTTTTGGCCCCTGTGGACGTTACAGTAAAAAGCATCTTATGTGAGCAATCAGCGTGTGTTTGCTCAGTAAATCATAAATACAAATAAAATGAGTCATAAAGTAGAGATTTTGCATCAGTTGTTAATAAAAATATCTCCTAGGTTTTCTCCATGAAGTCTAGTATTATTTTTTATTCTCATCACAACAGCTGCTTTAATAAATCAGTGCTTAATGGTGTTAATACAGGTGAGCTGCAGGTGGAATTAAACACATCCATTAGGGAACTGGCTGGTGGTGTCCAGGAGAAATTTTGGATCTAAGCTGTGTTCTTCAGACTCAGATGACAGGATGTAAAAAAATTAATGTCCTTAAAAAATTCAAATGATAAATTCTTCTTGCTTTTCGCAATATTTAAGTTTATTTGTATGTGTTCAAATAATGTGAATAAAGCTATTCAAATAATTTGTGTTCAAAATACACTTGTTGCTGAGATAAACAAATCTAAGTAAAGTTCTTGCTCAAAACGTTCTTGCACAATATCATAAGTTTGGGCACTTAGGTCAAATTCATGTATGAGGTACTAGAGACTCAGGCTTGATTAAAAGTAGAAGTGCTGTATCAAAAAAGTGATGAGGGGAAGTTAAAATGTTTTTTAAGCGGAGGTACTAAAGTATTCAACATTTTTTGTACTGAAGTATTGCAAGTACTTTACTCAAACTACTAGTACTAAAGTACTAAAAGTAAAAGTACAGTATTGTGTTATGAAGTTATTACAAAAAGCAGCTGAATGTTATCAGAGGGAAAGGTAGGATGGGAGCAGTGCGGTTGATTGCTTGATTTGCTCCATGATGATGAGCTTCATCAAATCGAGTGACCGTGCTTTCTAATGCTCTGGCAGTGATACAGTGAACATTTTTATAATTAACAAGTAACAATGCAGCATATAAATATGTATCATAGTAAAAGTATTAAACTCATGTAAATTTGTAGTGAAGTAAAAGTGGAAATATAAAATAAGTGGAAATAATAATACTCCAGTAGATACATATAAAGCATTTTAGTACTGTAGAGTAGTACAGTAGTGAATCAGTTCTGCTTTGTTACTATACATTTTTATATTTTGTTTCATGTAGAGAATTTATGCACTTACCTATGCAAATATATGTATGAATAAATAAACAATATCTATTTTTACTAAGTAGAATAATATATTGATCCACTTGACAAGGTGCACAGCCAGGAATTTTCAGTTTCCACCTGGCTAAGATTGTAACATGAGCTACAAGACGTTTATTTTCTTACACATGCTGTTTCTGCAGAGCAACAAATGGAAAGTGTTTACCCTTTTTATGTTCTGTTTGGACCACTGCTGGCCTGGAAACTAAACCAGACCTGGACCTAGACCTGAAATCAGTGCAAATTCACTACAAACATACAACAGTTAACCCAGCCCTTCCAATGAATAACCATATATCAACCATTTCTCCCTCGAAATCCAAATAAAGCCCATTTTAGATTTTTTTTATGTAAAAGGTTGTGGAAATAATAATAAAAAAAAAAAATTGATTTCTCTGAAGAGGGGGTGAAGTGGTCAATATGTGGTTATTTGTTGAAAGTTTTAATAATTAAAATAATTTATTGTCAGTTCTGCCTGTTTAGATTGAGTCATTCAATCAAAAATAGTTATTATGACAGGCCTAATTTCATTTGAGATTATTTTCTCTCTCTACAGACTCTATAACTTTTATAATTTCTCTTAGATGTCTGTTTCATTAAGGCTATTTTTCTTTACCAGGTACTAGCTGGGACATCAGGGTTGTTGGGGAACCATGGCAACCAGCCGTCTCCGCCGGCGACGTGGCAGCAGCAGAGGAACCTGTCCCTGCATGAGTACATGAGCATCGGCCTGTTGAAGGAGGCAGGCATCTCCGTTCCTGCAGGTTTGGTGGCCAACACGCCTGACGAGGCCTACAACGTCGCCAAGCAGATCGGTAAGATTTAAGAGAGTAAAATGGTGCTTCACTTTTCTGCAACCATTGAATACATCCTGGAATTTAGGGATGCAACTTTTCATTCATTCTATTAATTTTTCACCATTGCATTGGATTCCATTAATATCCTAAAAGTGTTTTTTTTTTGTGTTTCTAAAGATCAATTCCAAAACTACTATTTTACAATATTACAATATATTGTATATGTACAATACAAATTAAACAAATTATGACATTAAAGCATTTAGACCGATTATGGACTTTTGGAATGGTTATGATCAAGTTGCCATTGCTATTGCTGTATGCTATACTTTTCTGTTGAAACAGTGAAAAAAGGGAGGGTAAAAGAAGTCTTACTGTCAGCAGTTATTCAATAATCGTGTGTATGTGTGTGTCTTTCCTTGTTTACTGTTCTCACACACACACACACACACACACACACTCTGGTCTAAACATAGCTTGGTGCTGGCATTTGTGTGTGTGTGTGTGTGTCGCTCAGCTGTCAGCATATAGCCATCACCTGTCCAGTGAGCTCCTTTTCTCTGCACTGATGAATGAAGGGGGGGAGGGGATGTTTTTTTTTTCTTAAATAATATGGTGAGTTTAGAAAACTCACAAGAAGATTCTTCATCTTGATATCAGCATTGACTCTTGTGACTGGATATATCTGAGCTAGTTCTGAAAGGTTAATTGAATTAAGTTGATTAATTGAATTACTGTGTATGTTTACATATAGAAACTGTCAGAGGGAAACTCAGTAGATAGGCATGTGTTTGTCAGAAACCTGTAACCTGGTTTGGGTACTTTGGGGTAAGAGGGGTAAGAGACAGTGCGAGTGAGTGAGAGGCGAAGAGACGGAGCGAGTTAGTGAGAGGTGAGGAGACGGAGAGAGAGAGAGAGCGAGTGAGAGAGAGGAAGGGGAGAGACAGCAAGCGATTGAGTGAAACATTATGTTTGTTATACTCCAGATGTAACGGGACACACCTTTCAAAAAGTTCCACTTTTTTTCACGTCATTCCAAAAAATAATTACCCCAAAGTCCTGGGGATCATCAAAATGTTTTTTAGCAAATGTAAAATGGACCTTTTGTGTTCTTTTTGTTTAGCAGTGTTTTTTTTACTATCTTGAAACTCTCCTATGGAGAACATTTTCACCCAGTCTCTTACTTATTATTAAACCATTAACACTGACCTTAACTGAGTATTAACTTTTGTCATCTCCTGGATGAGTTGTTCATGCCCTTTTGGAATAACTTTGGTCGGCCGTTCACTCTTGGGAAGGTTCACCAGTGTTTGTTTTCTCTATTTGTGAATAATAGCTCTCACTGAGGTTCGCTGGTGTCCCAAAGCCTCAGAAATGACTGTGTAACCTCTTCCAGAGTCATAGTTGATCAATGATTTTGTTTTCTCATCTGTTTTTGAATTTATTCAGATTGCAGCATAATGTGTTGCTTTTTAAGATATTTTCGCTGCTTCATGTTGTCAGACAGGTTGTATTTAAGTGATTTCTTGATTCCACAGGTCTGGTAGTAATTAGGCCTGGTTTTGTTCAGTGAAAGTTCAGCTTTCCAAAAAGTGTGATTATTCAGAGTTAATTTATTAACAAAATTAGGCAGGTGCATGAATTTGTTCATCTCATTGTTTTATTGATTTTAATATCTTTTAGCACTAATTATTGGAACACAAACACATTTTTGTTAAGCTCATTGACACTTGACCTACATACACAGGTAAATCCAATTATGAAAAAGGGTTAAAGTGGCCAAATCCAAATTGTTCTGCTCTTTTCATCTTCTCTGAAGAGTGGCAACATGGGAGCCTCAAAACACAACTCTTAAATGACCTGAAAACAAAGATTGTTCAACATCATGGTTTAGAGGAAGAATACAAATATCTATCTCAGAGATTAATGGGAGAGTAATGCAGAAGAAGCATTTTCTGAGCACACGCCACAAACAGAGTCGCTTGAGGTATGCGAAAGCTAAAGCACATTTGAACAAGCCAGCTTAATGTTGGAATAAGGTGCTGTGGACTAATGAAACTAAAGTTATTTGGAGGGCGGTGTGCATGGAGGAAAAAGAACACAGCATTCCAATACAAACACTTTACTGCTCTTCACAGTAAAATTTGGTGGTGGTTCCATCATGCTGTGGGGCTGTATGTTCAGTGCAGATACTGGGAATCATGTTAAAGTTGAGGGTATCATGGATTTCAGTCACTATCAGCAGATTGTTGAGAAAAATGTTCAAGAATCAGTGAGAAAGTTGAAGTTAAAGCGCCGGGGCTGGATACTTCAACAAGACAACGACCCTAAACACTAAAATCTGCTCAAAATCTACTAAAGCATTCATGCAGAGGAACAAGTACAACATTCTAAAATGATCATCTCTGTCCCAGATCTGAATATTATTGAAAATCTGTGGTGTGATTTAAAGCGGAGGGTTCATGCTCAGAAACCATCAAACCTGACTGAACTAGAGATGTTTTGTAAAGAAGAATGATCCAAAATATCTTCAACCAGAAGCCAGACTCTCATTGGAGGCTATAGGAAGCATTTAGAGGCTGTTATTTCTGCAAAAGGAGCATCTACTAAATATTGATATATTTTATCAATATTTAGTAGTATATGTATTGTGCCCAAATTTATGCACCTGCCTAATTTAGTTTTAAGACTTATTGCACACGTTCTGTAAATCCTATAAACTTCATTTAATTTCTCAAATATCACTGTTTGTCTGCTATATGATATGTTTAACCGAAATTGCTGATCCAACACCAAACCAATTATTTATATGGAAAAATCATGAAAATTATTAGGGAGGCACAAACATTTCTGTGTGTGTGTCCCTCATGTAAGTTTATAGGGTAGTCCGTATTAGTGAAAAGGGAACTAACACTAGCCACAGGGTTGAGAGGAAAAAGGGATCTTTTTCTGAATCTACAGAATTGGCACACACTCAGATTTTCACAATACTGGAACCTGCTGACAATCTGAAACCTGCAGTTACGCCTTTGGTGATTTTTTTTGTGGGTTTTTAGTAAAAAGAGAAACCTGTTTATATCACTTAAAATGAAGATACATTTACACAAATGAAACAAAGGCTGAATATCCAACATAGTTTTTCACAGGTTTTCTTTCATTTCTTTTATTTTTTACCACTGAAAATATCAAATAGCCTACATGTATTTTCTCATTATTTTTAAAGAAAAAACAATACAAAATAATCAAAAATATTTCTTAGGTAACCTTTTTAACATTCTGGCAGACAAACCAACAAAGCACAATACGTGTACTTTAGAACCGATATTCTTGAATTTACCTCAGCATTGCCATTCTAGTCACATATAAGTAAAATCTGAGAAATGTAGACAGCCTGTCTTTGTGTGAACAAGCAAATGCTAAGTCTTAGTTATATATGGTTTTATTTACTATAAATATAAATATTTACTACACACAAAAAAATCAGTAATTTACCAAGAATATTTTGTATTAAAAAAAATAAAAATAATAAAAAAATGTTACAAAAATCTATGTAAATGTAAACCTGCAGGTTGTTGACTACCTGACCATCTCTCACTCCTTCAATCCTACTTTGGCAGAATAAAGTTTGCAAAATTTCACATGAACACCTCACCAGCTGTTAATCACGGGGTAGTTTAACCGTGCTTTGTGATAAGAACAGTAATATTGTTTAAAATATTAAGCAAGACTGTTTAAGTATTGTGTAAGTAGGTATTTGAAACTTTTAGCCTATTTAAACATTGTGTAAAATAAGGGAGGCTCATATTTGGACGCCTGTTGCATTGTTTAGTTGCGCTACCTTTGTACTTACAGTGCATCTGATTATGACATATTGCATGATTCATCATAGCACACACGGCCCACAGTGGCATAGAATGGTTTAATCATTGATGGAAAATAAATATCATGTTGTCCTCATAAACATCTAATCAGTGCTGCTAAATATTTCTTTTTTTTTAATGAATAGATTCTGTTAGTCTCGAGTTACCAAATAAAGACATGTTCGTGTACCCTTGCCCTTTAAAATTATGAGGTTTGCAAAATATTTGTCTACTTTCAAGAATTAATCAATAATTTCAAAATTTAAATGTCGCAAAAAATCTTTTGTCTATTTTGTAAACAACAATAACTTACAAAGGTTGATTTTGTATAAAATGATAATATTGTAACTAATGAAATACAAAAAATGTGCCACAGTACTAAAGTGTTAGTTACTTTAGTGTTAGCGTTTCAAAGCAGACAGATTAAATTGATTTAGCCTTTTTTGGCATTTGAACTAAATTAACCTGACTTTTTTTTCCTCTTTTCAAACTACTGCTGATGCAGCATTTCCGAGTAGCATCACAGCGCGTTCGGAGGACAGCGCAGCGACTCGGGTCCGATACATGAGCTCACAGACCCCCTGTGCTGCAGACATCACCCTTTAGTGATGTGGGGAGAGAGCGCCATCTACCCACCTGAAGGGAGCCGGGCCAATTTTGCTCCCTCTGAGCGCCGGCAGCTTGATGGCAAAGCTGCATGAGTGGGAGTTCGAACCTGCGACCTCCCGCTAATAGTGGCAGCGCTTTAGACTGCTGGACCTTTTAAACTTTTGATTTACTTAATATATTTAATGGTGTAATTCATAAAATCAAATTTTAACAATGCTTTTTTTGTTATTTAGAACTTGTGAGGTAGTGAAATTTGCAAATTGAAACTTAGAAAAATATATATTTGTATGTTAATATCTGTTTTTTTTATTAGATCTTAGAAAGATTTTTGGACAAGCTTGATAGATCAGGCTATTTTGAAATTTATTTAATTTCAATAGCAACTTTCAGCACCTCAGATGTTCAAAACAAGAAAAAGCATTGTTACATTTTTTATTTAAGGAATACACCATTAATTATTTCAAGTTGATTAACTGTCAGCTAAATTAAAAATTTTAAATGCAAATGTAAACACTTATGTTAGCTTTACGTTCCATATAGTACATCCATATAAACTGCAAACATAAAAAACATGCAAAAAGACCATAAGAGTGTGAAAATGAATGTGCAAATGACATTTCTTGTACTGCATGAAAGAGAAAAAAAAAGATCTTGCATTAATGATGGTAGAGTCTGACCACTGCACAAAGTCTTCTCCAGCACATCCAACAGATTCTCAATGAGGTTAAGATCTGGACTCTGTGGTGAACAATCCATGTGTAAAATGATGATCTCATGCTCCCTGAATCACTCTTTCACAATTCCAGCCCCATGAATCCTGACATTGTTATCTTGGAATATGGACGTATCATCAGGGAAGAAAAATCCTTTGAAGGAGTAACCTGGTCTATATTCAGTATATTCAGGTAGTCAGCTGACTTCATTCCTTTAGCACATACTGTTGCTGAACCTAGACCTGACCAACTTCAGCAACTCCGGATCATTTTACTTAGTTAAATCCAGGTGGAGTTTTTAACAAAACTTAAAAAAAAAAAAAAAAAACACTGACTCATGCCTCTACTTTAGGTCTGTGTAGTTTTTATAAACAAAGGGCTTGTATGACTTAAGTTTCTCATTGCAACAAAGCAGGGTTGCAAGTAATCATTTGTTTGAAGATTGATACAAACTGATTAAATGAATAAAGCCGGGTGTGCTGCAGCTTGTTTGGAATAAAAACCTGCAGCCACACCAGCCCTGTTCAGATAAGACTGGACACAAAAGTCCAACTTCATTACGCAAATAATGAAAAACTACTGTCAAAAATAAGTGCTGAAATGCTTTTTTTTCCCCCTTATGCTGTGCATGCTTGAAATTCAGAAATCCTTACAACCAAGCATGCATTCTTTATTACAGCGCCCCACAATAGTTCTATCTCCCCTCAAACATACATTTTAGTATTTTAATTTACACCACTAATATAAATATAGTTGCATTTGAAATTCCTTCTTTTATTTAAATATCCACTATAAAAGCTTGTGTCTTAAGAAGAACAAGTGTGATTAATCACTGTTACTCTCAGAATATTGTTGCAATTTAATCAAATAAAAATTTTTAATCAGTTGACGTCACTAATTTATAATAAAAAAATCCCTGTACTCAGTATCACATAGTATATGGACAGTGTTTTTTGAGGTCACTGTTCTGCATTTTAATTGCAATCGAATGTATTGCGATAATCATCGTTTACTGTAAAAATGTCTTTAAATATTTAATGTCTCTCACTCTCTCTCGCGCACGCCCTTTCTCACTCTCACATTCTCTCTCTCTCTCTCTCTCTCTCTCTCTCTCGTGTGCTCTCACTCTTTCTCTCGTGCTCTTTCTCTCACTCTTGCGTGCACCCTCTCTCTCTCTCTTTCTCTCGTGTGCTTTCTCTCACTCTCGCTTTCTCGTGTGCTCTCTCTCTCTTTTCTCTTTTTCTTGTGCACTTTCTCTCACTTTTGCGCGCACCCTCTCTTTCTCCCTCTATCTCTCTCTCTCTCTCTCGTGCTATCTCTCTCTTTCTCTCGTGCACCCTCTGTCTTTCTCACGCGCCCTCTACCTCTCTCTCTCTCTCTCTCTCTCTCTCTCAATGTCTCTCTCTATGTTTAGGAAAAAATATGTGTAGTTTATACAGTTAAAGTAATGCTGCTGTTTTTGTTTTTAATAAAGTGCCACCATCAGTCTCATTTTTTTGTTTGTTTCAACAAGATCCAAAAGATGGAGCCTCTCATGATGACAAGCATTTAATAAAAGTTCCAACATTCCATCCCCAAAAAAACATGCTTATAATGAAGATTCATTGTTATTATGAAGTTAATAAATGTGAGGATATACAGAAAACCCAGCCTCTTTATTTTTTCCACCAACCGTACCAAAAACATACCAAACCGTGGGGTTTATACTGAGGTGTGAACCGGATCGTAAGTTTTCTGTACCGTTACAACCCTATTCGCCAGTGTTTGTGTTGTTTGTCTAAGTAACTGCTATGTGACTGCTCATATGTAGACCTAGTAGCAGATAAGACGTTTGGAAAAGCCCTTTAAACAGTTTGCAGGCATGCATAAGCTCAATGCCATGTTTCTTAACTTAGATGACCCTTGCTTGTTATGTGACACTGTGTGTGATATATGATCAGTGATCTGTGCCTGTGCCGGGTCTCTGGTGGTCATTAGGTGGTGCTGGTTCTCATTCTTTCCTCTGCCTGTCTCTCTCTCTCTTTCTTATGCAGGCTCTAAGGATCTGGTGGTGAAGGCGCAGGTGTTGGCTGGAGGCCGAGGCAAAGGAACATTTGAGGGAGGCTTGAAAGGAGGAGTCAAAATCGTCTACTCGTAAGTGTCTACATGGTGTTAGTAAATGTTTACTTTTACTGATTACACAATGTAACAGATTTACTGTTACATTTAAACTGCTCAAGTATAAACTAATAAAAAAAAAAAAATCCTCATAATTGGCCTAAGCTTTTTTTTTTTTATTGAGATAAAACACAATATTTTGACTTGTGCAATCAATATTTCACTAAAAATATGAAATATTCACATCAAAAATGATAGCATTTTAAAATACCCCAATCACTTCTCATCAACAAAGAACAGTATATGCATTGCTAATTTAAAGATAACCCAAAAATCGTTAAGAAGATTGTGGTTTTCTCAGATATAGGACTATTCTGCCTATCACTCCCAAATTATATAAATATATATCTTAAATCATGGAGAGGGACATCACAGAGTACATTTTGCTTGTCTTTTATGAATTAGAAAAATATTTAAAAAGCGTCTGCTGGATGTCTGCACCCTTCTCATGCCATCTAGATTAACTGTAGTTTTGTTCCAGAAGCTTTTTAAAGTCTGTACTTTATTCATTTTAGGCACAAAAAATTTGGAAAACATACTTGACTCTTGGAAACCAAAAAAAAAATTGTTCGTGTTATATGTATCTGCAGTTTCTTAAAACTGCTTAAAGGGTCTTCAATTCCACTGTCTGCTACAGACAGTTAATGCAATTCTAGTTTTACTGTTATGCATCGCATTTTGAAGGTATTGATTGAAAACGCTGGTCATCAGCTGTGGATGATATACAGTGCAAATGTATTGTACAGTAAAAAAAAGAGAAATCAAGTTAATGTTGACACTTTTTTTTTTTGCTATATTTTGAGCAAAATTACATTTATTTTTTCAAACAGGACTGTGCAGAATATCATAAATATTGGTATATTTGAAACTATTTTACATGAGATATAAAAAATGACTACCACAATATCACCCCTTCTAAAGATGTTACCTGTGTGCGATTTAATAATAAAACATGTGTATAGGTAATTTGTGTGGAAATGCTCCACCCCTAGTACATGCACTTGTGTGTGTGTATATATGTAAATTGCTGTAATTATTGGTGTGTTAATAAACTGTGACTAAGATACATTCGTGTCTAAGCTCTTTCTGCCTGTAAATGCTTCGCCAACACTAACCATAATGTGTATTTCACATCTTATCATATTAAATTAAGGTGTGTGCACTTTATCTCACAGTACTAATTTGTGTTATATATCTTCATTTCTCTCGCTCTCTCTCACTGTAGGCCAGAGGAAGCGAGGGACATCTCCTCACAGATGATTGGTAAAAAGCTCTACACTAAGCAGACGGGCGAGGCGGGGCGGATCTGTAACCAGGTGTTCATCTGTGAGCGTCGCTATCCCCGCCGGGAGTATTACTTTGCCATCACCATGGAAAGGTCTTTCCAGGTCAGAGCTTCCTGATACCACTGTTTAAAATGCAGTTAAACACCCAGTCTAAATATCTGTGACCTTAGTGATTTATTGTCTTTTCTGTGGAAAAATGATTGACTGCATCTTAATTAATATAAGTTCTACCATGATTTAATTCAAAGTTGTTTTTTTTTTTGGTACATATCAGAATTTGTTAAAAATACCCTGAATACACTAATGTGACTGAATTACTTTTTATATGTTATAAAAACACTGCCTGACAAAAAGAAAATTACCACCTGGATTTAACTAAGTAAATGATGTGGGGTTAATGCTGCAGTTGGTCAGGTCAAGGTTCATCAACAGTATGTGCTGAAAGAATGAGGTCAGCTGACTACCTGAATATACTGAATACAGACCAGATTATTTCATCAATGGATATTTTTTCTTCCCTGATGGCACGGGAAAACAATGCCACAGTGAATGTGTGCCTCAATCAAAGCTAAAGACAGTCTAAGGAAATATTAGAGGTTTTTTTTGCCAGGCAGTGTATATAAGATAAAATCTGTTCTTTTTTTTTATTTTATTTTAATATAATTTTATTTCTATTTTTTACCATTTTCTCCCCAATTTACATGGCCAATTACCCAACCCACACATTAGGACTCCCCCTATCACTAGTAATATTACAACACACCAGGAGGGTGAAGACTAACACATGCTTCCTCTGATACATGTGAAGTCAGCCACCGCTTCTTTTAGAGCTGCTGCCGGTACATCAGCTCACAGACAACACTCTAGGAGGGATGTGGGGTGACCATCTACCCACCCGGAGGGAGCAGGGCCAATTTGGCTCCCTCTAAGCGCCGGCAGCTTGATGGCAAAACGTCCCGCTCATAGTAGCAGCGCTTTAGACCACTGGACCACTCGGCGCCTGTAAAATCTGTTCTCATACTCTCTTTTAAAAAAACAAATCTTATCTTGATTTTCAGTGTGTTGTGCTTAATGTTGAAGATGAATAAAATTGTTAATTCGTATATTAATGAAGCACCAAATATTTAGGAACCATAATAATTCGGCCACAAAGGGGAATTCTGGTGTTAGTAAAAAGCCCTAATAATTTATATGGGACATTGACTAATTTATTTTAAGAATTTTGGTAAAGGTGGTCTGTTCAAAAAAAAATGTAATATGGTAGTTTTGTAATTGCACTTTCTTTATAAAACCATATTTTTATGCAATGGTAAAAGTTGGCAAAATGGCAAATTGAATGAAACACCTATGAAAAATCGTGTTATATATTCTGCCTTTGGACAAATGTTTAATTTTTTGTGCATCCTTAGCAATTTTAATTTAATTCCAGTGATATTCTCCTGTTTATAAGAAGATATTTTAACAATTTATGGAACCATTGTTTTCTGCATATTTTCAATTGTGGGTGGTTATGCTTCCCTATGAATTTGCTTCCATCTCTTGTTTTCAGTTTTGGGTACATCATGTACAAACCTGTGAACTGCTTGAGATCTTTTTTTCAGAAAGGAAACTTCTAAGTTTGCCCAGCAGGGGGCACTAGACTGTTAACTTTCAATGGTAAAAATTCAATGTTAAACTTTCAGGAGGCTCATCAGTAGTTTTGCGTTATTCTGAGTTTGATGGTGATGGTGCTTGATTGTTTTCAGGGTCCTGTGCTGATTGGCAGCTCTCAGGGGGGCGTGAACATTGAAGATGTGGCGGCTGAGAATCCGGATGCCATCGTGAAAGAGCCTATTGATATTGTGGAAGGCATAAAAAAGGAACAAGCAGTAAAGGTGAGAAGAATAGGAAAGCATGTCACTTTAGTGCAGAGGTGTCCAAACTTTTTTTGTTGGGGGCCAGAAGGAGAAATATATTTAAAGTCACGGGCCACACTCTGTAATAAAACAAATAATGAAATATACCACTTTAAATAATACTTTTTCCTGATTATTTAATTTACACACCATTTTACTTGACTAACTATCTTTGTCTTTGACAGTGTTGTGTAAACTAAGATTTTTCAAATTTATGTTTCATTTCATGATGTCTCTTAATATAAAACTCCTTAACTCCTTTTAGACTCTTTTGCCCCGTTTTTCAGCGCTAGAAATGCACACTCTCTCCGCTTATAGACTCTTTGGCCCGTTTTTCAGCGCTAGAAATGCGCAATCACTCCGCTTTTAGACTCTTTTGGCCCGTTTTTCAGAGCTAGAAATGCACATCCTCTCCGCTTATAGACTCTTTGGCCCGTTTTTCAGCGCTAGAAATGCGCACTCTCTCCACTTATAGACTCTTTTGCCCCTTTTTTCTGCGCTAGAAATGCACACTATCTCCGCTTTTAGACTCTTTTGGCCCGTTTTTCAGAGCTAGAAATTCGCACCCTCTCCGCTTTTAGACTCTTTTGGCCCGTTTTTCAGCGCTAGAAATTCGCACCCTCTCCGACTCTTTGGCCCGTTTCTGACACCTAGCGTTCAAACTTTGAATCTCACATTATAAAAACCTGCTTAACAGCGGGCCAACTTTCATTCTATTTCTAAAATACCTCGCCGCTCCGAAAAAGAAACGCGCCGCAAATGGACCGCGGGCCGTAGTTTGGGCCACACCAGGGTATCTGTGGATTCTTAAAACTGCTAAAAGTCCTTTCAGTTTGTTATCTAAAAAATGTCTTTAAAATGCCATAGACGGTAAATGCAATTGTAATTTTACTTTTATTTATTGCATGTCGCAGTTTCCAAAAGTAATATGCAAGTTAGCTTTAGCATAAGATTTATTAACATACTGAAGTCAGCCGATCCAACAGTGTTATTTATGGCTTTAAGGAGCACTTTCAATACTTGCTTTTAGTTGGTAGAGATGCTACTGTAGTCATGGGGAAACTGTGGGCATTGGGAATCAATAGGTTTATACCCAGTTTTGTATTTAACCATATATTTTCAGTGCATAAACATTTACAATTTAGAGTTATCAATTTATTTATTTAGATTTTCAGAAAATACAGGAATCACAAGCTTACTGTAAATGTAATAATGATTTTGTGTATTTTTGGTCATTTACCTATTGCCAAAGGTCTTAATCTTTAATTAATTTGAGTGATATTTACAAAGACTTCATGCCTGGACATATTCTTTCTGTGTCACCCATATTTTACTTTTTTCTGCACTTTTCTTGTTTACTTTTTTTTTTATTAAATTTATTAAAATATTTATGTATTTAATTCTAGAATTTAATTCTTTAATTCACTTTAAGCAAATATGACAGGTTTTAATTTGTTCTGGGTGTCCTTTTAACATTGTTTGTGTCATCCACTTCAGGTAGCTCAGAAGATGGGTTTCCCTGATGCTTTGGTTAATGATGCAGCTGAAATGATGATAAAACTTTATAATGTCTTCATCCAATATGATGCTTCAATGGTGGAGATCAACCCTATGGTGGAAGACTCTTCTGGCATTGGTAAGTACACGCCAGTATATGTGCACACATACACCAAAACCACGAAAAACACCTGCACACACAAGTAAACTCTACTCCCTGTGGACATCTTTATTCCAAAACTGATGAGGATTATGTAAAATCAGACCTTGATTAAAGGCTGTTGCGTCTATGTAGCTGCTGCAGTGCACTAATGGGAATACTATTCTTTAGTAAATTAAGTTTGCATAACTTTCTTGCACATTGTACTACTGCACCTACCCTGTTAAGAGAATATAAACTATTATGAAATCCATCTCCATTCTCCTCTGACTTTCATCTAAATGCACTGCTCCAATGTGTTAAAAACTGTTTAAAATTCTGTATACCTGCAGACTTGTATACCTAATAATATTCCTTCCATTCTTTTAAGATGCACTGAATTATTCTTTTTCTGAGTTCAAATAAATTAAAACATTTGTCCAAAAGCCGATTAACAAACGTGTTTTTTCTCAGATTTTCGTTTATTTTTGCCAGTGTAAATGTATTTTTGTCTTGCTTTTCTGTGAAAAAGCAATTGCCGTATTTTACAGACTATAAGACACACCATATCATGAGGTGCAGTATCAATAAAGGTCTATTTTCATACATAAGGCACATTCTATGTGAGTAATGCATGAGTAATGTTTATTTACAGTAAGCTTACATTATCAGCAGTACTAGCTACAATTAGCAGCAGTGTTTAGCGCTAGTAAATGCCACCTGAGAGCAGGACACTGAGGAACCCTGAGTGTTCCAGTAAGCCAGGGTGCTATCAGCTAGTGGTTTATCTCACGTAGTTTGTTTTAACATGGTAAACGCTCAGACTACAGTCCGATATGCTCACCTCTGAACGGTGCTGTGGTTAGCGGCTAATGCTAATACTGCTCCAGTCTCGGTGCTGAAGAAACTTCACTGAACCTGAACTGAACCTGATTGGTAGAATTCATACATAAGGCGAATACTGCTGGGAACTAAACTGAAACTTGTGTGTTAAGCTGTACTACAGTGGAGTTGCTTTACTGTTCCTTACAACCTGACTGGTAAAGGTTTTAAGTGTGCCTTATAGTGTGAAAAATACGATATTGGGTCTTTTTAATTATTCGCCTACACTTATTTTTCAGATGAAAAAAGTTGCCAAATGTTTAGTGCATCTTTACTTTCTTGTTTAGCCAAAGTTTGCAGGTAATATATGTATAATATATACTTTATAGATGCTAAACTCCCTTTGTTTGGATGTTAACCAGTAACAGATGACTTACCTGATGTTGCATATTGATGTCAATAATGTTCTTTTCTTGTGTTTTTGTCTGTAGTAATGTGCATGGACGCAAAGATCAACTTTGACTCCAACGCTGCATACAGACAGCAGAAAGTGTTTGATATGCGAGACTGGAGTCAGGAGGACATTAGAGACAGACAAGCAGCAAAAGCTGACTTAAACTACATTGGCCTGGATGGTACTATTGGATGCTTGGGTGAGTCAAGTTAATATTGCTTCGCATTAGATTTATTAACTAAACTTCTTACAAGTCACAGCAAAGCTCAGTCCAAACCTGAATGGCATGTTTTTAACCAGCAACCACTGCTAATCGTTAAAGTGATGTCTGTCACATTTTAATTCCCTGCATTAACTTCTTTCATTTAAAAAAAAATCTCATTTCTGATCCTGTACCCCCTGCTCTGCACATTTAGCGATTTCCCTGCATCCAGCACACCTGATCAACTAATAAGTGCTTATAAGTGCAATAAGTGCTTTCAGAGTAGCAGGAGTGAGCTAAAGCAGAGAAATTCTGGAACATGTACAGGGCGAAAGGGGCACAGGACCAGGACTGAGAAACACTGATATAAAAGTTTTTGGACTCTGATGCTGTTGATACTTGTTGAGTGCAATTCAATTAATGTAACAATAAACTGGTATTACATGTGGTTAGTAGTGCTGGGTGATATGGGAAAAATCATATATCATGATATGGATTTTTTTATATCACGATAACGAGATATAACATGATATCACATATCACATAAGTATGTTTTCAGTTATTACTCGAAAAATATGACAAAATAAGATCATTTCTTTATTATTACTTTATTTCAACATGACATTAAACCCAACTTTCACAAATGAGAATTACTTCCTTTTAGTGCAGCAATATATATGCATCAAATAAAAACGGATGATGTAGATGCAGTAGCTAATTTTTTCAAAAGAACAATGCATCTCCATTGTTCAGCTCTCATGAGTTTAATAACGTAAAGCATGTCCGCACGTGTCCGTCAAATAACATAAAGCAGCGTCATGTCGCAAAACCACATATGAAGCTTTTTTTTTTGCGAAGATTACTTTATTATCACTTATATAAACCGAGTTTATGCAAAGTGACCACGCCAATACATTTCATCGTAGCCTGCTTTATATATTTGCACGAATAATTGATGAAATTACTGTAGAAACGATAGGGATATTTATCGTCCTATCCCACAGCACTAGTAGTTAGTTTCTAAATAAAGAAAATCTGCGTTATCGAGATATGAAGTAGCCTGTATAGGGATATACATTTTTGGTCATAACGCACAGCCCAGTGTATATTGGTACATTCTGTTTGCAAAATAGCACTATTCTGTGATGATTTTTTTTTCTTAATTTGTAACATCTGAGTGCAGTTCTGTACAGGGATATAATATAGCTTTGTAAAACAGGAAGCCATTGCCATGACACCAGTACAAAAAATGTATGATGTAGGCGCAAATGGCAGAAAATTGACAAATATCTGTATAAACAATGAATCAGTTGCTGCAGTAGAACCATAGATATGTTCCACTTTAAAATAGCTCCCACCCTGCAGACTCTAAACAGACTCTTTTACCTTCTGATAAAGTTCCTTACTGCTGTGAACTGATCTGTTAATGACCCCCAGAGAACTGCACAAGGCACTATGCTATGACACAGCGGTAAAAACCAAAAGGACTGGCACTAGATTGAGCTTAACACAACCTATACCTGCTATAACCGCTGTTGATCTAAGATAAAACAGCACTGCAGCTGATTTAATAGTGGAAGAGATTCTGTTGGAAATATAAAAATATTTAAAATGTTTTTCTCTGTATCCTTATATAGTCAATGGAGCAGGTCTTGCAATGGCAACAATGGACATCATTAAACTCCATGGTGGAACTCCTGCAAACTTCCTTGATGTAGGTGGTGGAGCCACTGCACATCAAGTGACAGAAGCCTTCAAGCTCATCACATCTGACAAAAAGGTAACTCAGCAGTTATCAACAGGATATCAGTCACAGATTGTATAGAACTGACTGTCAGTAGAGTGTCCTCTGATTGCTCTGACTGGTTTTGGGTGCCATGTTCCAGGTCCAGGCCATCCTGGTGAACATTTTTGGTGGGATTATGAGATGTGACGTCATCGCTCAGGGAATCATCATGGCTGTCTCTGACCTGGACCTGAAAATCCCTATTGTAGTGCGGTTACAAGGTGAGAGAGAAAGGGGGGAGGAAGACTGAGGTAGTGCTGGGAGGTTAAATTAAATGAATTTGATTTGATTAGAATTACTGTTTTAATGAGATTTTTAGAATAGGCTAATCAGTCCTGCCAGAGGTTTTTGCTTCTGTCACAAACCTGTACTCTTTTATGTGGCAGTGATTTTCATATTTTACACTTTTTCTTAACTGGAATAATAATAGTTATTATTAATAGTGTTAAAATAATAATGGAGGTTATTTTTGCACCTTGTTCAATATATAAAAGCTGCTTGTTAAGTTGAAGAGAGCCTTTTGATATTCTTAAAAAATATTATATTAAACTTTTGTATCAAATGCATATTTTATAGCCCTAAAGGGTGCTGTTTGTTACTATTTTGGCACGTCTACAAATGAATTTTTTTTTTCATTTTTTCCCTTATATATTTGAAGATTTTTCTTTCTACAATTATATATTGTTCAGCTCTATTCTAAAATGGATCAGAAAGTGACTAATTAAAACACATGAACAGACGAGGCAATGAAATATTACCAGTTGCAGCTGAAGTAAACAGAACAGAGATCAGTGTGGCACAACTACAGATGTGTCCATTGATTGTCACTTAGTATTCGATTAATTAGCTAATGTAAGTGTTATTTCCTCCTCAGTTCCTTTTCCTTTGCCAACACCAGGTTTCAGAGATCCATCTGTGATGTGTTGGCATCTGCTGAAATTTCTGGATGCTGGATGTGTCATGTGATCATTATAAAGTGTTGTTTATCTCGACTGTTATCTCGATGGGCTAATGGTTCCAGCAGCACTTGATCATCTGTCCCTGCTGTATTCTGTGTGTGTGTGTGTGTGTGTGGTAGTGTAAATTCTCACGGTGCCCTGTTGTTGTTGGTGTGTGCTGCAGGAACGAGAGTAGACGATGCCAAGGCGCTAATCGCTGCCAGTCCTCTGAAGATTCTGGCCTGCGACGATTTGGATGAGGCAGCTAAGATGGTACACCACTATTAACCTACATAAAAAACACAAGCGATCACATACAGGAATTTTAATCTTTTTAATATTAACACTGTTCTTTGATGTGTAAATAGTAATTATGTTTTAGGGGGGGTAATCAGGTACTTATTCACAATTAGGGCTGGAATATGTGGCCAAAATCACAATCTATTTCTTAATTTCAGTCAATATGATTTGATTCCAGTATCATAATTTTTTTCCCTCGCATTGGACGTGAGCAATGAATTTTGGGACATGAATGTTACATCACCTGCGTCCTTGAAATCACTCCTCACTTTGGTATAGTCTAGTATGATGTAGCGTCTGAGAAATATATCCCACTTAAGATACACTGGTGTTCAGAGTTTAAAGACTGCTTATAGGTAAAGAAGTGAGAAGCTAATGAACCACTGGAATTTATTATAAAAACAGCTGACTCTGCTTAGTTCAGTGGTTCTTGCTCCTCGTACTAAAGTAGCGCTGCTGGTTTTAGAGTTTAAACTAGGGCTGTCTACATTTAAGCATAAACACGCAATTTTCTCCCAATTTGGTTATCCAATTGTCCCACCCCTTTGTGCATCCCCATCACCAGTGGCACCTGCGACCCTTGGAGGATGCGGACGAGCACACGCCTCCTCGACACGTGTGAAGTCAATCACCCCTTTTTTTCGAGCTGCTGCTGATGAATCATTGCCTGAGCAGCTAGCGCGCTCGGAGAAAAGAACAGCGGCTAGGTTCCGATTCATCCGCTCACAGACGCCTCGTGCCGCCAGGTGCCACCTTTAAGCATGATGGGGAGAGAGCGCCATCTACCCACCCGGAGGGAGCAAGTCCAATTGTGCTCCCTGAGCACCGGCAGCTTGATGGCAAAGCTGCATGAGCGGGCGTTCGAACCTGCGACTTCCCGCTCATAGTGGCAGCGCATTAGACTGCTGGACCACTCGGCGCCCCATGCCACCAAGTTTAACCCCAACTGCCCCAACCCCTGGAGTGTTTCGCTTGTGGTCAAAACGTGATCTGATCCAGCTATCAAATATACTTCTTTTTAAATGAGCTAAACTGCTAAAAAGGCACAGTTGAATCTGATATATTAGACAGATTATATACTACTATGATCAATTGCAGTCTCTGCTGCTTCATAGTGTTTATACACTGATTACAGTATGTGCAGCGTTCACTGCTCACATCTTCACTGCACGTCCTATTAAAAACAGTGTGTTTGAAAGTGCAGCAACATATTTTCAGCGTTTTTTGTTAAAGAAGGTTAACACTTCACAGATATATGTGCTGGAACACAGAATCATCTCACTATATTTACTTTTTTTTGCTCCCACGCCAGACAACTCTGGCCAATTAGAGGAGACATTGCGCTTGCATGGTTTGTTGGTGAGCATTTTGGTGCGTTCTAATTCAGAAATCCTTACAAGCAAGCTGAAATGTTTACATTAAAGTACAAACAAAATATCTGGCTTTATCGCCCTTCAAACATACAAGTATATACTAGTATTTTAATTGACACCACTAATATGAAATAAAATTGGCTGACAGGTGTTCGCTATCAGCCGGTAATGCACTGTACCGAAGCTCTCCATATATTCCTTTACTACATAAAGTTAGCCTAGCAACGTTGCAGCACTTACAAACAGAGCTAGACAGTACAAACAGAGCAACAATGGACCTATTTTAACTTGTGGAGTGTTTATAACCAAACAGATCATATTTTCTTGTCCTCTTTAACTCAAAATATTTTAATAAAAGCAATATTGGTACTGTGGTATAAGCACAATAATACACTCAAGGTTTGTGCTCTAAGCTGTAATATTGGCACTGTTGTGCTGATCTACGGCACTTTCAATACATTCCCTCTTGTGTATTATTGCTTAATTGCATTTTTGAGTTTTTTACATTCATTCTTTTAATTACATTTAAATATTAACTATAAAAACTTAAAAAGAACAAGTAAGATTAATCGCAGTTATTCACAGAATATTGTTGTAATTAATCTGATAAATTTTTTATTTGATTGGCACCACTAGTTTTTACTAATTACATCACACCTGATCCAACTAATTAACTAACTGAACAGCCCTCACTGTGAAGAACCGAGTGTGTTACAGCAATAAAACACTTTAAACCAGCAGTGCAGTGGTATTTCAGGAGCAGGACTGAGAACTAATGGCTTAGTGTATTTCCCCAGTGCAGAAATCGGGTACATGAAATGTCAGGGAACCCTGATATTTGGCCACATATTAGTCTCCACAGTCCCTTAGTTTTTTGGTAATTTTGATGGATTGCAATCGAGCCCTGCTGCCTTTAATGTGAGCTTATAGTAGCAGCTTGTTTTGTTGCTGGTTTCGACAGGTCCCCTAAGAAATTGTAGATGTTTTGTCACTCATTCAGACTAAGGGGCGTATTCCAGCAAGAAAGTGACGTCAATGCATTACCTCCATTCACCTCTTTGACACTCTTACTGTTCCCCAGCTGATTATAGGTCAACAGGTTATAGCATTCATCAAATCCATACGTCTAGAACAGTGATAAGCAACACCTTTCCCTGGACATCTGCTGTCCTTTAGAGCTTCAAGCCTAATTAACCTCACACGACCCAACTAATTGTGGCTTTCTATTTATAAGTTCTTGATTACAGAAAAGGGTGAGCCAGTGTGAAACATGCAGGAACGAGGGGTGTAGATCAGGATAAGGGTTGGTGACCCCTGATATTGAGAACAGACAATCACAACACTCCTGTTTAATAATTTTTTTACTTAATTTTTTAATGGTTATTTTTTTCTGTGGGATTTTCATTGTTTGTTAAAGCTGTTTCAAGTCAGTGGTCTTTTATTTTTATTCCATCTGAGTACAGTGCAACCGTGATGCAACATGGAATAAGTAATACAATATATAGAAAACATGAAGTGCAAACGTGCGACAAATTGTGCCACATAGCACTAGAACACTTCAATACATACAGTAAAAACAGCAGGAGTGAGACAATTTGACAGGACAGTGCAGTACAGACACAGTACAATCTAAATGTGAGTGGTGAAGATAAGGTTTTACCTACTTGCTGTGAAGATCCAGCACATCCCAAATCACCATCTCAGTTGAGTTTAGGTCAGGGGATTGTGGGGGTCAACACCGTATTCCATATGCATCCCTTAATTTTTTTCATGTCTTAAATACTAATCTAAAATGTAGAAAATAAATTAAATACAAAAATAATGTGACTGAGGAGGCGTGTCCAAACCTTTGGCTATAGATTATAACATATAGGTCATACATGAGCACAGCAGTTACTGAGGTAAAGAATATACAGTACTTAGTGAAATACAGAATTTTACTGTGTTCTGCTGACTACACCTGTTCTCCACAGCTAAGGTCACCAACCTTTATTCTGCAGGGAGGTAGATCTAGAGCGTGATTGTTGGTGACCTCTGTAATGGAGAACTCATGCGCTCAGCAGAACACTGTGGAATATGCTATGAAAACCTATAAAAATAACACTGGAACAAATCCTGCTGAAACGAGAGTTCTGGGCTTGTGTGCGTCATTGTCTGAAATATTAGTTACATGTGTTCTGGTAGGTCTGCTGCTTTGAAATGAGTTAGCCAGTGCATTGCATGTGCGAATGGACAATATGACAGAAATAGGATGTGTACATTGTACTTGAAGCTCCACCCTTTAGTTCTTTTCTTTCATTATTAATAGAAATAAAAATATGTGAGGGGGAGCATCGCAGTGCTGTTAGCCAATCAGATGAGATGTTTGCGTGTCATGATGATTCATGAGTAAGAGCCGAAATCCTGTCGTTCATCCCTGCCCTCTCCTCCACCTAACTAAAACAGCCTGATACTCGAGCCCTTTTTTAATTAATAAAATAAATTATGAATTGAGACCTTTTTCAATGTTTACAGCAGCTTTGTGTGATGCTCATTGTAGTAGAGGGAAAACTGCAGAGAAACACTCTGGAGCTGATTCATGATAATATATTAATATATTGCAATACAGCATTTTGCAATGTAATATTTGTATAGTGATGCACATTATATTCTCATATATATATTTTTGTATGTTGGTATTACAGTAATTTCAAAGCACAGCCCTTAGGACCAGTTTGGACCAATATACCAAATGAATCACTATACTGCCCACTACTACTCTCACTAATTTTGGTTGTCTTTTTTTTTTTTCTTTCCTTTTCAGGTTGTAAAGCTTTCTGAAATTGTGTCGTTGGCCAAAGAAGCCCAAGTGGACGTGAAGTTCCAGCTGCCCATCTAAAGACGGCTCACCCACCCAGAAACCACACCCAGAAACCACGCCTCTTTTCGAATCACATCTCGGACGGGAGTCCGAACCTTGAACTGAGCTACTAGCTGCCGCCTCCCATGTCACTCATACACTGTGTGTGCGATCTTCTGTCTGCGGTTCGTTTCCGAACCTCTTCCTTTCAGCCGCCTGTCGCTTTCCTCCCTTGTGCTTCCAGAATGTAAAGACACGGTCATGTCTGATTTTTACTGCTTCTTTATTCTCCGCCAGTCAAATAGACCCACTTCCCCTACACGCCCAAATTGTAGAATTCCCTGCTCTAATCCAATGTAACTCACACCTAGACCAAGCAGGTTGTCTTGAGCCCTATTCAGACGGGATAAGGAAAATTTAATGAATCTTAGCATTAATGACTGAGATGGGAGTAGCTACTCGATTTATACACTGATGCCATGTCCAAAACATGTTGAAAGCCTATTTTAAAACCCACTCACAGTGATGAGTAAATTTTTTTCCACAATATTTGACCCAATATTTACACACGTTTCTATTAGTGCTGAGTTTATATAACCTAGATTTATTTATATGGCTGATTATGCAGGACGCAGAACCATGCTGTCCCTATAAATGACTGAAAATACATACTCAGACAAGGACAAAAAATCACTATGGATGCTTGGTAATAATTACTAATCCTGTCTGGATAGGGCTTTAGTTACTTTTGATTAGGTCAGGTCAGTATTACTATGACTTGTTTATTTGTTGTATTTTGGCACTTGTTTCTTCATTTTATCAAGAGGCGGACCTATTTATGTGGGACTGTATTTATATTGAGGAATTGTACACTGGGGTGAAGCTTGCTGGATGTTCTGGATGTAGTGGATGTTGACTGCAAATCCTCTCTCTTGCCACAAATGCTCTCTCAGTAAAATCACTTTTTGCTCTCGTCTAGAGCCTGGGAGGCTCTTTGCTTCAGTCAGTGTTTCCAAAGAGCATGGCACCGTTTTCCCGCCCTAATGAACGCACAAACACTTCGGGGAATCTGTGTAAACCTTCTATTGTATTGTGTTCTCTTGCCCATACATGGGAAGTACTGGTTAGCAAGAGGGAGCAGATAAAAATAAAATTAATAAAATGGTCAGTTATTATATTCATATATTCATAATGATGCTGATATTAATATTGACTCGATGATGACGACGATGATGACTTCTGCTCAAAGACTTGAGTGTTATTAGAGTCCCCCCCCCCCCCCCATTTTATTTTGTGGATGAAGATCTTACTGAGTTCTCTTTTCAGTCCTCCTCTACCTATACTGTATGTAGATTAATAGATATATTGAGAAAAGAGATTAAAGGTACATTTAGGGATTTGGACTTTTTTTTTTTTGTTTGTTTTGAAGAACACAATCTGTGCGGCAACAGATACAGAGCTTCTGTCTCTGACTTTACATCTACAACGTTGTGTCTAATTGTGTCCCCTCACTTTCCACTCTGTATTTAAAAACTACAGCAGTACTGCTGTTTCTAATCCACTTGTACCAGCACAACACAAACTAACACCACCACCATACCTTGATTAAACTAAGCAAAAGAGCCACTCCTTGCATAAATACTGCAGACTTGCCATGGAGAATAGGTACAGATCCCTCAGTCAGACAAAGTCTGCTGGCTAATTCTGCTGCTTACTGTCTGAGGTTCTCAACCTTCAACTGATCTACTGGGTGGGGTTTGACGGGTGAGGGGTGGTGCCACCAAGAAACCACCATAGCTGTTTCTTTTTCAGCTTGAAGCCTTGTGTCAACTTAAATGGTGCAGCAGTCTTGTCCATTCGCTCTCCTTGCATAATTACTGAATGGGTGATTGTTTTAGCTGGAAACATCTTATTTAATCCTAACTAATGTAGTGAATAGCTTCTCATTTGTTAAAACACCATGTGCAAAGACACATCCTGTGATCAAGGAAAATATGTTTCAGTCTGTTCAACTAGTAAAATCAGGTTAAAAACAGTCCAGTGCATTAATAAACAGTGGAAGGACAGTGGGAAACATTTCCACACGCACAGTGCAATGACACTCAAGTGATTGGTACTAAACCGCTGCATAGCCCTAATAAAACCACTTATCTGTAAGGCCAACCAGCAAAAACACCTTCAGTTTACTAGGGAGCAATGGAAAAAAGTCTTGTGGTCTGATGTTTCCCAATTTACCCTGTTCCAGAGTGATGGAGCATCATCGTAAGAAGAGAGGCAGGTAAATAGATGCACACTTCATACCTAGTGTCTACTGTACAAGCCTGTGGGGGCGGTGCTATGATCTGGGGTTGCTGCAGTTGGTCAGGTCTGGATCAGGGGATGAATGCAATTCTGAACAGAAATAAATGTAACTTTCCAGAAGCTTGTAGAAACAATGCTATAGCAAATGCGTGCGACGTAATCAATGCTAAAGGTGTTCCAACCAAATATGTGTGCCCAAGGGTGTCACAAAAGTATTCATATTCATTACTCAAAGAGAAGCATATATACTGGGGTTTAAAAATACTTCTGTAGAAGTTGAAGTATCAACTTAAACTTTATACTTAAGTAAAAGCATAAAAGTACTGCTTTTAAAACTACTTATTGTATAAAAGTAAATTAATGAAAGGGGAAAAATTACCTTTATAAACAAAAGCCTAGGCCACACTACAGGGGCCTATAGTGCACTACCCCTGATGATTAATTAACTATAAGTACTGAAATGGTGCTAAAAATATTCAGAGGGATGTTAGGAAAATCTTTTACAGACAGAATCACACAGACAGCCTCATACCTGTCCTTACTACATGCTTTACCAACCAGCTGTAGACTGTAGCTTTGCACAGTGAACTTACAAATATTGCATATAGCAATAATATAAAGTACAGCTAAGTAAAACTTTGGACACATTCAATTCTCATTTTTTCTACATTTGTTGCAGATTAATATTGAAGCTATAAAATCTATGCTACTCTCAACGCTCTCTTAGCTCGGCTTGGAACCTAGAATAGTTCTTTAAGGATGAGCCAAAATCACACGTAGCGTAAGGATGGTAATCCAGGTCCAGAAATAAAAATTCCATCCCAGGGCTTTGGCACAGTTAGCTCCAGATCCAGCCAGGCAATTGGAGCGAAATCCTGGGATAGATTTTTACTTTTTGAACCTAGATTACCCACCTCTACACCTAAAGCGAACAGCGCCGGAGAGCAGGTTGTGTGGATATTAGCATAGCTAGCTAACTCTCCTGCTGTCCTTTTTTCTCCGCCCTCCTCCGGCTCGTAGAGGTAGGTGGTCCGTCACGAACCCTGCAGATATCAGCCAATAGCATTCGCTTAGGGAGGCAACCTGTCCTGACCCCGCCCCAAACTGTCAAAACCACCCCTTTCAAAACTCAAGTCGAGCGCAAAAAACTCAGTAGAGCACAAACTGCTGCTGCAGGTAATGAGAGGAGATAAATGACATTTCATATTTGTGTTAATTAATTAAGTTAATTTACACACAATTTTTTTTTCACCCAGTATTTTTGCACCCCCGACTTTTGACATTGATGTGACGCCATAGGCTTACTGTCCCATAGTTAGGAATAACAACTGTACTTACATGTATAATATCAATCAATTTAATCGATTAGCTATTGCAACCCTAAAAACAATTTAAGTGCCAAACTGATGGCCTTACAACTGTATAAGAACATCTCAGGAGCAGGTCTGGTGGTGTGGTGTTTTCACAGCCGGTTAAAACACTCCAGAAAAACTCCTGCACTGGAACTGGCCTGGTCAACAATGTCTCTTCTCCATCCAGCAGAAGCAGCCAGCAGTGCATTAATCATAAGACTCTATGGTGAATAAATGGCTTAGTGGCATTCGGAGCAGCTGAGATTCGTAGCCAAGTCATTTATTTTTCCCCTCTTCATTTTAAGTCATGACAAAGTAGGTCCCATAAAAACATTAACTCATTTGCTTTATTGCTGAGAGGCTCCTCAGAGACAAAGCTTTCCACAGTGCATTAATTTCACATAATTAGGTGTGATATTATTTTAAACAGCGCTGCTATAATTAAATCAAATAATGTGATATTTGATATAATAAGATTATATATATGCATGCACATACCTAGAGGATAAAATAAATATTCAGCCCTGGTCCCATTTGAATTATGTTACATCCCTGTCAAAATCAGAATTATTTAATATAGTCTTACTTTTGGGAATTTGGGCCACACTTAATCTGAGAATTAGTAGACAGACATTTTCAGCTAATTCTAATGCAGATTTTTTTGAGAAGCTCTCAAACCTTAATAAGCAAACTCATTTAAACTGTCACCTGAATCAAATTCTAAAGATTTATAAATCATAAAAACATTATATTAACACTCTTCTATCATAGGCTCCTCTAAGCAACTATCTATAGATCTAAAACTAAAATAATTAATGCCCACAGTAAAGACAGTCAAGCTTGTGGTTTATAAAATGCGTTATGTGATTCTGAATGTACTTTGCATTTGATATATTTAAAACTAGTGATAATTGTGACATATGCTAAGTTGGCACACTTATCCAATTGCAAAATCAGGTCAAGAATTGTCATTAGAAAACTGTCCACTGATGATCATTTCAAAGTTACCAAAATATTGTGCGTTTAACATTTAACTATAAGACTATATTCTAACCAAAGCACATAATTCTTGCCGTTTCCACAACACAAACTGTCCTTATGTCATTAAGAAATGGCAGTTCAGGGGAACAGTACAAATCCTCAAACTCCTTGCAAATCTGCAGTAATCCAGTTGTTTTGTGTAGTTGTTGATGAAAGCTAACAGTTAAGGTGTTTAGAGGTTTACTGCATGCTCCCTGTACCATGGACACTAGAGCTGTAAGATTGTATACTTATTGTTATTGCAATATAAGTTTACACGATAAACACTTTTACTTTTACATTGTGAATAACAGCAAATTTAAATGACAGTACATGTATTAGAGGTTAGATCGGGCCCAAAAAATCCGACCCGACCCAGCCCGAGCCCGTGCACGTTCTGCCCGAGCCCGACCCGCCCCATAAACTGGCTGTTTTCGGGCTGTTTGAATGAGCGAAATCTGTTCAGAATTATGTTAATTAACACTGTAACATAGAAACTTAGAACTATTATTTAATTAAAATGATTTTTAAGAGCAGCTACACACAGTGCTGCAAGTCAAACGCGGAGGAGTTCACGTGCGAGAGAGAGAGACACAGAGAGAGAGAGAGAGAGAGAGAGATTTGCGTGTTCTTACAGCGCGAGTGCTTACAACTAACACCGCGGACCACGAGGTGCCGCCGCTGTTGTGCCGAATCCGCTGCTGAATCTGACTCCCGCTTCGCGGTCAGAATCGGCACAACAAAACAGAGCTAATAAATAAATTAGTTCAGTTTCACTTTCATGTTTCGTTATTTTCGTTATTTTATTTAAAAATAAATTATATACAGTAATTAAAAAAAAGACGCCTACATCTCAGACTATTTTCTGGAGCCCGAGGAATGTGGTGGGAAATCTCGGCCCGAACTGACCTGATTTCGGGTCGTGCCTCGGGTCAGGTCGGGTTCGGGCAGACAATCTAAGCTCTAACTTGTATGCTAAATCAGAGGGAGCTTTTCCCACTGCTCATCATGGCACATAACTAGGCTGGAGGCAGAATATTGTGGGAGAAGATGGATTGAGGTAGAGTAAGGGAAAAAAGGTAGATAGAGATGGATTGAGAGGGAAAGGAAGAATGAGAGAGTGAGGTAGAGTGAGGCAGCGTGAGGCAGCTTGAGGCAAAGTGAGGCAGAGCAATGCACAGTGGGGTAGAGGGAGGTAGGATGGGTTAGACCAAGGTAGAACCTGGTCGAATTAAGTAAATTAAGGTAAAGTGACTTAGACTGAGGTAGAGTAAGGTAGAGTGATTTAGACTAAGAGAAGAAGGTAGAGTGTGGCTCTGTTCGCTCGTCAGTTTAAACCGCAAAAGTAGGAATGTGTAGGAGGGGACGAGAGGCCCGGTGGACCAATCACAGCTGGGCTGTCCACGTAGCGCGACGGGCAGTTACATTTCCAGAGAGGTGCGCGTTGAGCTATGGCATAGGCTGTGCGGCGACATGTAGGCTACAGCGTATGTTCAACGCAGAAGTATAAATTGGTCTTTAGAGAGTGAGGAGAATGAAGTAGAATAAAGAAGAGCAACGTAGTGTGGGGTAAAGCGTGGTAGAGAGGGGTTAGATTGAGGTAGAATGAGGTAGAGTGACTTAGAGTGATTTAGACTAAGAGAGTGAGGAGAATGAAGTACAATAAAGTAGCGCAAGGTAGAGTGAGGTAGAATGAGGTAGAGTCACTCAGACTAAGGTAAAGTTAGGTAAAGTGATGTAGAACGAGGTAGATTAAGTTAGAGTGATTTAGATTTCTATTTTTTCAGAGCCGACAATTTGCCTGCATTGGATCTGAATTTCAGTGTCGCGAGCGACGAAGGTCTGTGTAGTATGACATAGTCAAAGAGCAGTAATTTGACTTGAGTGGAAAGACTAGCATGTTTGATTTTTTTTGTACTTTAACGCCTAGTTTGACTAGAAAGACATAGCGTTCTGTGGCGCACAGATGTAAACATGGGTAAAGAAAGCGGGATGGTGCTCCTGCAGTTCGCAGAACATGGGAAACAGAAGAAAGGTTTGTTGAGCTGTGGCCTTCGTTCTGTTTACATGTACTGAATCCTAGTTAAAGTAGCTAAATTTTTACCATACCTCAGGTTCTCTCAGGAGTACACAAAGCCCGCAATGCCCTCTTTGGGTCTCCCAGGAATGAGCCCACAGTCGCTTCTTACTTTTCTTTTTGCATTTTTCTGAGCACAAAAGCGCTACCATTACGCAAAGCGGTTCTATACCCATGATTTTTAGATTCTATCCTTCTCCCCCGCGATGACCTACGAACTCACATAAGGATGTGGACGATGATTGGCCGGTGACTAAAGTGTAGCTTTGCCAGTTTCCCAAGTATGACAGGAAACGAAGATAACTGCTTAATCTGAACTAGTGAACATCGTGAGGGACAAAAATGTTGTGTAGTCTGAACTTGGCATAAGAGAGTGAGGAGAATGAAGTACAATAAAATAGAGCAAGGTGGAGTGGGGTAGAGCAAGGCAGAATGAGGTAGAGTGAAGTAGAATAAGAGTAGAGTGAGGTAGAGGGAGTTAGACTAAGGTAGAGTGTTATGTTACATGATAGTTTTCTTGTCCACACCTAATGGACACCAGTTTAAATCCCTCCTCCCCAGGATTTCTACCACTACTTCCTGCACTGAAGCACAGAATCTACTCATCCACTACACTGGAGCAGAAATTAGCATGATTACTCAACATGCCATGGGGTTTTTCTGTATTTAACTTGTTGTTTGGTGTGTATATATGTTTGAATGTGTGTGTGTGTGTGTGTGTGTCTGTTTGTGTGTGCTCTTGTGTTGCTCTGGTGGCTCCTGGAGGCTGTATTTACTCTGTTCAGCTGTTTAAGAGAGGAGGATCCAGGGCTTCTCCTGTGAAATCAGCAGAACTAAGTTAAACTGGCACTGTGGAAAATCTACCGCCGCAGATCTGCATGTGTCAGGAACACTTCTGAAGAAGTCTCTTCAAGTGGAAGTGGACAAAATAACAGTGTCTCTGTTTCCCCTACAGTGATTTTTCTCCTGTATTATGAAACTTGGTTTTGCAGAAACCGTAGAATTGTTATAGCCTAGGGTAGGTAAGGTAAATCTGATAAAGTAACAAAACAAATATGATCTAATTTCTCTCATTATAGTAGAATAAATTGCAGTGTGAGAAGAATAAATAAATGTGTTTATGAAATTCCTAGAGGAATAGTTGAAGCAGACCTGAGTAGGTCTGTGTATTGACAAGAACATGGCAACATGATACATATCACAATACAGCGGTTATGATTCAATATATCCAGATAATACAGAATAATTATAATGATTATCTGTCCTGATTGGATAGCTGGCCGATTAAGCATTTGCTATGCTTCGCTTTGGCAGATTGACTGATTGAAGGATGCCCTCTCATTGGCTGCCTAAATCTTTTGCACTCTGATGATTGGTGAACTGGCTGACAGATTCATGTACTCTGATTGGCTAGCTGTTTGATTAAATTCAGACCTTTGATTAGCTTGGTACTAGTTGATTTGATAGTGTACACTCATATTCCGATTGGATCTTCCATTAAATCATTGTTTAGTTTAGTTGTTTCTAATCAGAAAAATTGCACATCCTGCCATCTACAGTACATAATATCATCAAAAGATTAAGATTTAGACTCTGCCTATATTTGCTTCTGTGAAACTCTGCATCTGTAAAACACTTTTTTATATACCAAGTCATGTGAGTTAGTTGTAAATTGCTCCTATAGCAACTGTGTTATAAATAATATATAAATATAAATAATTATATAAAATACAAATTTTAAAAATGATGACCACTATATTACCATAGTTTAATCTGTTTTAATGTTTTATGGTAATTTTCTTTATAACAAGCATAAAAAATCACTAGTAGTTCTCACTAACTTTCCAGTTCCACCTTTAATAGGGCAACAGCAGAGGGCAGAGGCTGTAGCATTTAAGTCGGAATGAAAAAAAAAAAAAGTTAATAAAAGCTAATTTCAGCTTCCCATCACAGAGGAATTAACGAATGGACAATAATTAATAATTGCGGCACCATCTGCCTGCTTTCTGAAGACATACAATACTCTAAAGTTAACTAGTTAACCAACGGCTAGGCTGCTGAACTTTAGCGCTCCTCTCATATAACCTATACCTGTATTTGGGCCATTCCACTGAATTGGTGCCAAATTAAACCTTTTTCAACTACTTGAATCTAATAACATATATGTTTATCTATTCAAAACACGTACTGGTCAAACTCAGTTTTACTTAATTTTTTTCAAGGTTTTTAAGCCGAAGATTTTTACAAAACTTATGTGACGTTTAAAAAGCATGTTTAAAAGCAAGTCCACTAATTCCTTTGATTTTCTCTAAAGAAAGTCTTTATTTGAAACAAATGGTTGACTGAATGTTCAAATAATTGATATTTATAACAAAAATGTTCCTGGCACTCATTCCTTTATGTTTTAAGTAACAGGAATGAAAGTAACAGGAATGAGTTTTTAGCATAGAATTAGCAAAAACATGAAAAATCGCTATGCTATCGCGGCTATGCTAATAGCATGAGGACATTGTAAATTGTATTTTAAAAATAAACAGATAAGATCTAAGAATGAATTTAGGTAACAGGACAGGGTGTTAAGATTGACCGCTTCAGTCATAGTTACAATAAGATCAAATATACAGAAAAGTTAAGCGTGTGTTTACAGTCACCTTGGATGCCCAGTGTTTGCTTAGAAAACGCTGCACTTAGAGGAATTCCGTACTAAGTTTTTTGCCACTATGTTGCATTAGCCCGACTGAGCTGAATATATATGATGATATGTATATGATATGATTTATATGATTTATATATGATATGTATATATAAATGATTTTATACATTAGCAAATCACTGACATGCATCATAAACATTTTTTTGGATGAATTTGCTTTAATGTAGCAGCCATTACTTCTGATATGCAGAAAAAAAACAAAATAATTTAATAAGACAAAACTGTTAGTGTTAAAGTAAATTGGGACTTACCACACCTTCCATGTGCTTCTCCTTTTTACAGTCTGACAGAAATGATGAGTGGCTCCAAAATGTATGATCACATAACAGTGTACAGGGGTTGGACACTGAAACTGAAACACCTGGTTTTAGACCACAATAATTTATTGTCCTGACGGACAGTTCTGGTGGAAACAGGAGAGTTGAGGTGCACATTGAATTCTGCCGTGATTTGGGCAGCCGTGGTTTTATGTTTTTTGGATACAATCCGGGTTAGCACCTGAACATCCATTTCAGACAGCTTCCTCTTGCGTCCACAGTTAATCCTGTTGGATGTGGTTCGTCCTTCTTGGTGGTATGCTGACATTACCCTGGATACCGTGGCTTTTGATACATCACAAAGACTTGCTGTCTTGGTCACAGGTGCACCAACAATTTGTCCTCTTTTGAACTCTGGTATGTCACCCATAATGTTGTGTGCATTGCAATATTTTGAGCAAAACTGTGCTCTTACCCCTTGAACCTTCACATTCTGCTCTTACTGGTCACCAGGCTGCTCCAATTTAGCCATGAAACCTCCCACACTAAAATGACAGTTTCAGTTTCATTGTCCAACCCCTGTAAGTGCATGGTTACCAAGATACAGGGGATGCTCAACTTATTCAGAGACTTGTCTTACCCCACTCTCCCATATAGTATATTCTATTCTGAATAAAATATGAGAAAAATAAATCTATGAGGTTTGCAACTTATCGAATTTTGTTTCTCTTTTTATATATTTTTTCCATTTAACACAGCATCCCAACTCTTTTAGGATGAATTGGGGATGTATTTTCTCACTCCTATACAGCATATAGACACTTCCAGTGAGTTTGCAGTCTATTTCTACAGCTCTGTGCTGTTTCAGGCGTGTTTTTTGTTGCTGTGAGGAGATTGATGTAGCGGAGAAAAGCTGGTAGCAGTAAAGTGCGGGATTATGCATTTACAGAAATCTTACCTCATGTGCACTCCAGAGCGTCCAGCTTCTACAGGCGCCTCTACTCCATTCCACACCTCAGTGAAGCCCTACCTCTTTATTACTTATTCTCCTTTTATTCCCTACGGCTTTTTCTCCATCCATTCATCCCTCGCTCGCTCTCTGCCTCCCTCCCTCGTTCTCTCTCATTAGTCGTGAAGCCCTGACGGCGGTTCATAAATCTTTTCTCTGGGAGAAGTGACAGAGTTGAGGATGTCTCGAAACTTCTTTCCTCCCCTTCCCACCCACAGCAGCTATTAACCAGATATACGTCAGGTAAAGGCCTGAGAGTCACCAGATCGACAAACACAGGTAAAGCCTCGATTTAGCAAACGAGGACCCCAGGGGCCCGACAGGAAAGCAGCAGTGAGGTCCGATCTATACTTTGTCAATATCTGTGTGAATTTTTGTGATCCTTTGTGATTCTGTTTGAGAAATGGTTCCGTTTTCTGTTCTCTCTTGCAGCAGCAGTACACTTAATATCTCTCTTTTCATTAAAGATAAAAGCTCTTTTCATCATTCCATTTATAGTAACCAGTATGATGTATTAAAAGTGCAGAGAAAATTTCTAAAGATCATCTGGAGTGTAAAAATGGTCTAAGTCTAATTAGACCATGACTTGAATTCAAGGGTACTTTGGTTTTGTAGTATTTCTGCTGTTGATTCACCTTTACTACTTTGAAGCAATTTGAAGCAACAGTCTTCACTCACTTTATTTGGCTAGATTTCACCTCAATCAGTAAATGTTACCCTATTTCACAAGGGACACATCTGGGCATAGCTAGCTCAAGTTTCTCTATATTACGTCCAAGCACCCCTAAAAGTGAAAGTAAGAAGTAGTTCTAAATCATTAAACAGTATTTTAAGAACGATAATTCATAAAAATCTGTTCACTGTGCACAGTGTTGGGAAGGTTACTTTTAAAATGTAATCCCTTACAGATTACTGATTACATCACTCAAAATGTAATTTGTAACGTAATCAGTTACATTACTTCAAGTGAGTAACGTAATCTGATTACTTTGGATTACTTTAAATATTGTCATTTTTTTAAGCCTGAATGAATGTAACAAATAGATAAACAAATAAAACAGCCTTTTCAATCACTCTATAAAAATACTTATGAAACCATTTCATCAAACAATTTTATAAAACACTTCTATAAATTGATGATAAAACCATTTAAAACCAAACAATGTAACAACAACCGTAAGCTATCTATTTGCAGGTTTGCCTCCAGTGTTAATTTTGACAACAAATTGTGATTTAGTCTTAGTCATAGTCTTGTGACGAAAATAGTATTTAGTTTTAGTCACAATTTAGTCATCTGAAATGTTTTTAGTTTTAGTCGACTTAATGTCATAAGAATATAGTCGACTAAAATTACAGTAAATTTAGTCGACTAAAATGTAAAGGGTGTAAATGTAAATGCTTGTTCATCAGTTCCCTTGAATTATTAACTATACACTTATACGAAATGAAACGTTTAATAACCAATTGAGTAATATTGTTAATGTTTGAAAGTGAAATATATTTATATATGATTTAATGTATATTATTATTATTATTACTATTATTATTGTAGGTGTGTGACTATACATATTTTACATTTAAAATTTTGCTCTAGAAATCAGGTCATAAAACATCTGAATAGTTAAATTATAGTTTAAACAGAGCTGTAGATGCAAAAACTTTTAAAGGATCTAGTTTTATCCAGCACTAACCCAGCACACCTACTGTAGCTACAGTCTATAAATGAACACACATTCACACACTGTCCTGTAGAGATGCTCTCAGGATGTACAGAGAGACTTTATGAGTTAAAGTGAGAAACTTATGAGAAAGTGCTGTAAGGAACTTTACACAGACTTTTGGGTTCATAGATTCACTTATTTTATTGTTTTATTTTCGTTATATTATTGAGTTCCTTTCTGACCTGCTGCTGATTTATCACTAGCTATATCTTTCCCACTGTGAGACATCTTAATGAGTTAGGGTTCTGTATCAGTTCTGTGTTTTAGTGCACTGCTGAGTTAAACACATCAGCTCATGAAATAACATCAGTATTAAAACGCGGATCTCTGCATGGAGATCTGTGTGACTCTGGTCTGCAGAAGCTGAAAGATTAGTGGTGTTTTTACCGGTAATGGAGTCGCTCCACGCGGTTTACACGTTATCTTGTTTTTCGCGACGTCAAAAGAGAAATATATCGGCCCTCTCTCTCTCTCTCCCTCTCTCCCTGCTGAACTCTGTCGAGTTAACTTCCAGTCGAGCTCCGTATCGACAGTTTAATTCCGCGCGGCGCTGCTGCAGGAGAGGCGGGTACTCCACCTTCGCTAAAGTAGCAGTGATTGGATCTCTTCCTAACTGGTCCCTACCTTTCACAGACCTAAATCAGTTCTGATTGGATTTCGTCCCTGCCAAACATTTTCGTCTCGTTTTTATTCGTTGACCAAAATGTCAGTTAATTTCGTCTCGTTGTGTGAGCGTGGAGCCGCTGTGAGCCGCTGCCCCTCCTTCCCTGTCATATCAGAGCGTATTCACCGCAAAATGTTATTTGCGTTTTGTCAGTGTTGGATTGGAAGAGCAAAAATAGGAAAGTACCGCAATGTAACCCTTTTATTTTAGCAGAGTAACTGTAATCTGATTACCACTTACTGAAGCAGTAACTGTAACGGATTACAGTTACTTATAATTTGTAATCTGATTACGTAACGCCGTTACATGTAATCCGTTACTTCCCAACACTGACTGTGCAAATGGTATGATCCACTTTCTCTATGCTTTTCTGTGCACTGAGTGTGCACACACTTACACACATGCGCTCACCATCAAACAGCACTCTTTATGCTGTACTTTTTATATTATAATATACCAATGCTGCTTTCTGAAATCAGCCATTGTTTAAACTGGAGTGAGAGACCAGATGTGTCTCTTGTTAATTAAGGTAACATTTACTGCGTGAGGTGAACTCTAGCCAAATAAAGTGAGTGAAGACTGTTGCTTCAAATTGCTTCAAAGTAGTAAAGGTGCAGCAGTTAAATCATTGGTTGGCCGATGTGTTTAAAATAATTTAGACCAGATAATGAAGAATGCTGCTGTTTTAACTGTTTTAATAAGTTTTGCTTAAATAATATGCTATATGCACACAGTTTTATGTTCTTATCTCCAGATAAGACGTTCGTATGCCAGTTTGTGTGTCTGATTTTAGTCATTCAGTTAGTTATTCTTCTGATATACACATAATGACATACCCATTTTTTTGTTAAAAAGGATTGGGGGCATTATGGGGGGAGGGTCTCTGTACATGTCTCAGTAGATTACACAAAAGTACATCTTTCCAACTGGTTCCTGCTAGGGCGACCTTTCTTTGGATATTTAGTTATATTTAAAATAATTGTTGACTTCCTGGCTGTAGTGTTTTAGGTCATAAGAGCAAGTTACTTTTTTAATTACTGTAAAGTACTGTATGTTTTCATGATTTCATGATTTTCCCATGTAATGGAAAATTAACTAGAGTATTATTTAAGTATACTTAAGTACTTAAGTATATTTTATTTTTTGTAAAGGAGCTGTGAAGGAGTTTGTGTAATAGGGACTTTAAAAAGTAGGTAAATTAGTTTTTGCATGCTTTTTTATTTCCACTTGGGTCTCGACTGCCCATATAAACACTTCAAGCGCCACTCCAACACAGTTTTCTGTGAATCAGCTGAAAGAGTTTGATGTCAGGAATTATATGCTTCTATGAACCATTTGGATGTCACCCTTATTGTGACCACCCTGGCACCACCCCTCACCCATCTAGCCCCCACCAAAGCCCAATCCACTAGATTAGTGGAAGCTCTGCCATTACAGTCTGCTGGTTGAGAACCTCAGACAGTACACAGCAGGATCAGCCAGCAGACTTCTTCTGACGGAGGGATCTGTACCTACTGTCCATGGCAAGTCAGCAGATAAAGGAGATGTGACTACTTCTAAATGATGAGCTTTGTGTTGTTATCAGAGCTAAGCATGAGCTAGCTTGTTTGTGTGTTGCGTAAAAGTGTCAGAGCCCTTAAACAGCTCATTCTTAAAGGGACTCAGAATAGAGCTGCTGAGATCTATTTGTGTGAGAGTGATTTTGTGCAAATAACTTTTTAAACATGTTTTGTATAGCTCATAGACCTATTCTAACCTGTGTAAAAAAAAGGTATAGTATGTCCCCTTTAAATGAAGTAAATTGAAATATGTAATTTACTGTATATGGGATAAGAGTTTTAACTCCTGAAAGAGTAAACGAGAGGAAACACCTGTGTTTATTGATATGATCCACTGTTATGTAATGAGCCTGTAAACAGCCAGCAGAGAATAATAATAATAGTATATATAAAAGTATATAATAAATGTTTGAAGTGTCAGTCCTGGTGAACAGTGGCAGCAGTGGGATGTGGAGCAGCTCTGAGCTTTTATAAACAGGTTTGTGGTTTCTTACGAGGCAGCGGGAGAAACCCCGGGACGTCGGATACAGCACTTCAATGTCAAATCCATCATCAAATCTCTCTCCTCACTCTTACTGCCGGTGTCACTCAGCCCCCGCCTCCCGGGACTGTGTTACTACAAATCATTCACATTCTCCAACTGACAACTCCGTAATGACTTCCTCCACCACCACGCTCTCTACCAGCACTCCCACACTCCCAGCAAGAGCCTGTCCATGAGAATGAGATGCAAATATCATGTAGCCTAGTTTCTACACTCAGTCATCCCACATCACACTGAGGGGTGGGAAAGGGGGCAAAAGAAGAGAGAAATGTGAGAAAGAAAAAAAAAATAGAGAGGAAGAAAGAGGGGGAAAGATGGCAGAAAGAGAGGGGTGAGATTGAGGGATAAGAGAAAAACGACAAAAGGGAAAATAGCAGACGGAGAGGGAGTAAGATATGAGAAAGAGAAGATGAAAGGGAGACAACAGAGTGGAGTGAGATAAAAACAACAGGAAGAGGGGGAAAATGTATAAGAAGAGAGAGATGAAAGACATGAAAATTAAAGGATAAGAAAAAGAAATAAGAGGGAGAAAGAGTGTGAAAATAGAGAGAGGGAACGGTGATAAAAATGAATGAATGAATGAATGAAGTTCAACTTATATAGCGCCTTTCTATAGAAACCCAAGGACGCTTTACAATGTACATGTTTTACTCACAACCTTTTACACTCAGCACTCATTCACACACCAGTGAGAAACAACTGTCCACCTGGAGGACTGCTTCAGGCACTACAAAATTTACCCAGGACAGAGTGCCAATCCATATCGGGGCACAGTCATGCATACATTCACACACCAGATTAATTTAGAGTATTCAATTTTTCTGAGCATTTTAGAGTATTCAACTTACCTAATCTGAGTTTTTCGACTATGGGAGGAAACTGGAGTCCCCGGAGGAAACCAACGCAGGCACAGGGAGAACACGGAAACTCCACCCAGATAGAGACTTGAACCCAAGACCCCAGTGCTGGGAGATGAACGTGCTACTGCACTGCCTAAAAAAAGCAAAGAAAAAATAGAAAAGGAATGAATAGAGACTGTGTAAAAAGGTGATAACCAGTGTTCTCAAGTCTCATGCTTTGAGCGTGTATATTATAATGTACTCTTGTTGAGCCAATCAGAATATAGATCGCTCTGTTGTTAGGCAGACCAGGTAAGAGGGTGGAGTTTCAGCCAGAGTGTCAGGCGCGAAGAACTGTCCGATTCGAAAGTTCTGAAACACACGTCGGTGAACAACTGAAGAAGAACTGTCCGATTCGAAAGTTCTGAAACACACGTCGGTGAACACCTGAAGAAGAACTGTCCGATTCGAAAGTTCTGAAACACACGTCGGTGAACAACTGAAGAAGAACTGCGCGCACCCCCCCCCCCCCCCCGTTTAAGAACTGAAGAACTATCCAAATAGAAAGTTCTGAAACACACGTCAAAGTCAACTGAAGAAGAACTGTGCACTCCCCCCAACCCCGTTGAACAACTGAGGAAGAACTGCACGCACGCCCACCCCCCACCCCCCCGCAATCTCACGCCCACCATACTTCAAAACTTTAGAGACCTGGTGATAATAGAGCAGAAATAGAGGAAGACGATATGGTTCCAGTCCTTAGAAGTCCAGTTTTTTGCATTTATGACACCTTTGCAAACAAAGGTGGGCAGCCTTTGATGATGGGCCATTTGTGCTTCTCTCAGTGCAGATGTGATGCCCCCTCTCAAAGTCTGTTGACTGTGCAAAATGTCCACCAGTCAATGATCCCTCACCAAGAGGTACACTTCCCAAGTAGCCTCTGATAGACTTTTTATAGGGAAGCAGGAGAGAGAATTTTACGCCCTTATGTGGCAAGACGCAGTGTCTAACTACATAATGTCTGAGACGAACTTAGGCTACATTCATATTACCAGGCTTAAGTGACTCAAATCTTATTTTTGCTCAATGTGGCTTAGATATGATTTTTTAATGGCTGTGTGAACGTACCCAATCCGATTTGAGTCACTTTCATATGTGGTCCTAAATCGGATGCGTATCCGGTCAATAGACAATGTGACATGAATGTGAACGGTCAAATTGGAATTCATGCATCTTTTGCTTTTATGCATGCACTGCATGCTCCTCTCTCATACCCACACTCTATCTCTTGGTGAAGCTGTGCAGCTATAGCTGCTAAAACAGCAAAAGCAAACTATCTGGCCTTTTTCTCCTCCTCGACCTGATCATGTACTTCAGACCAGCTGTTTACTCTCCACTCCAGCAAAAGATGCTCCACATATGAGCTGCTAACTAGGGCTGGCCTGAATGGCATTGCAACTCATGGCCCCCTTAATCCACTGCAAAAATTTCCACGGACCCCCGGCCCCGAAAAAAAATTATTTACCACCCCTTTCCTCAAGGCTCAAGAAAATGGTGTGTGATAGCCGTCTGTTATTTTTTTTTTTAATTTACACTGTTATTATTTCTCATTAAATATCTACTAGAGACAGATTATATCTGTACAGTATCATTTATTTCATTACAGTCCTGAATGGAGTGCATTATGTCTCCTTATGCTGTGCTGTGTGCTCGGACTGCACTGCATGCTCTGACCGATGAGATGTTTTCACCCCAGATTTTTTTGTGTTTTCACCAAAGATTTTTTTGTATTTTTACCCCAGATGTTTTTAAGTTTTTACCCCAGAATTTCTGCTGCCCCACACCACGGCTTCTCTGCTGCGTACGCAGGCCAGGAGTGCTGCTGCTTCACGGCTTCTACACTGTGCAAACCGGCCCAGTGTATTGCTGTTTTTATGTTTTCGCACTTAGGCTATTTGCTTAAAAACAAAAAACAAAAAAAAATGTTTGTTCAGAAAGTATTTTATATTCTTAAACATTGTTAATTTTATTAGAGTAGAGGAAAGTCATTGTAAATTAGGTTACTGTTCTTGGTCTATTTTGGTTTAATGATTGTGCAGTGCATAGCCCTATTACTGATTTTGTGTTTTTGCACTTGCGCTATAAGCTCATATAAAATAGTTTGTTTGTTTAGAAATTATTTTATATTCTTAAACCATGTTAAATTATATTAGATTAGAGGAAATTAATTCAGACATCATTCTTGTAGGCTAGGCTTTTTGTAACTGATTTAGCCCCTATTGTTGCCACATTACCCCATATATTTTATTATATTCGAAGTGCTTGCAAGTTTTTATCATGTATAACATTACTTTTAATGTAAGACAGAAGTAGCTTCATCATGGCAATACATGGCAGACACTATTTAAGCTTTTTAAGATTGCTAGCAGGAATAATCCTGTTTTTTACATTGTCAAGATATAATACTTACCGCATATAGATGGTTCCTCAAGCTTGATGTGCCACCATGATATGCTAGTTGAATATCACACATTTGGCACACTGCCTTTGTCTTGTCTACACTCAATTTGAAATGCTTCCAAACAGCTGAGCCTCTCAAAATTTTGCCTCTCTTATACCGCCATTAACTTAAACGGATGTGGGATGTTAGAATGAGGTGGAGCTCTGGAAAGGAAAAAAAAACAAAAACTAATATCCGAATACCAAAATAAAAAATCGAATACCTACTCAACGAATACCCAAATATTCAGGTCCAGCCCTACTGCTAACTTATCCATTTCCCTTTATAAAGCTACGAGTCGTCTCTCGAATATGAAGCTTATTGTTGTTGGTGAAGAAGTCGAAGTTTATACACGTATTAATGTGCGCATATCAATGTTGTTCACATTTCACACAGATACAGATCACTTACGTTTGTAAATGTGAACCGTTAAGAGAGCCCAAACTGAGCAAAAAAATTATTTAGTTTAAAAATTGGCTTGTTGTGTGAATGTTGCCTTAATGCAGAGTATTGCAGCATATATACAGTACATTACAAATATCAGATATCATGAGCAAAAGGTGTAGAAGGTAGAGGAAAGAGGTGAAAGAGGCAAGACAATGTGCTTCCAATTTATATCAGTCCATGTTTCTCGTTCATGAAACCACTGCAAAAGAAGATGGTCTAGATGGTGTGCAATTAGGCATGTACTAAATCTTTTAATTAATCATGAGTGTGTTTTGGCGTAACGTGCAATAAACTGATCAGCATTTCACTTGCCATTCCCATTAATAACCTGGTGCACTCTGACTTTGGTAGATTGCTCTTTTTACGGTGCAGCTACCTGCACGTGCTCAATGCTTTTCAGCAAAGTAAAACGATCTGTTTGTTTATGCTCTGAAGGTGTACAAGCAGATCACTTAATATTATGATAATGGCCTATATGTTGTGTTGTTGAATAATGTTGTTTTACTTTGTATTCTGTTTATGGTTGATGTAAAAGTGTGCATAGCTGCCAACTAGTATGTGCTGGAGAGTATGTTGGGCATGCAACTGTTTATAATTCACTACCAAGATAGCATAGAACATTGGACTGTTGACGTCTGCCTAGGTTGTATTCAGTCGGTGATGCACCTGTGTTTTCCGTGGCCAAGATAGCAATATGCCAGAAATTTATCTGAACACACCTCACTTCCAGACCACCACAACCATCGGTGTAGATATATTCACAAGCACTGCTGCTATTCAAACAATGGAAGTGGACACTATGAATATAGGCTGTTGGCAGGGCATAAGATAGGGCCCTCAGTGTCTAAACAGTAACAAACTGTAATTATTAACAGGTTTCTATTTGCCTAAGATATATATTTTTTTTAGCAATCTGAGTGCAATATTTTTGTTTGTTTATAAGTGAAGATAGAGAGGGTTTTTTGTTGTTGTTTCTTGCAGATATCAGATGAATGCGCTGGTCGTGACTCTCTGTCCGCTCTGTATTCTGTGGAACTCCTGGGTGTCAGAACGTTTCGGCCTCAAACAGAGACAGAGATCAGATTTATGCTGCCGTTAGTCTCTGAAATCCGAGCAGAGAAGGTGCGAGAAATATCTAATCTCCAAACCAGCTTCCCAAACAACAGCCCCTTTATACTGTTACTCTCTCACACAGTACTGCTCCGAACAGAAGCGCTCACCACAGAACTCTCTGCACACGGCTGCGAATACAGAAATTGTCTTTTTTATGAAAGTTCTCCCTGCAGCCTGCTTTCTTTCTTTTAACTCAAACATTTCAGACAAGTGTGCCTGTTCTCCAGCAGCGACTCTGCGCAGGCGAGCGAGTGTGTGTCTTGATTTAGTGCCGTCAATGTCCCAGCTCCTTACTGTGTTACACAACTGCTGAAGAAGCAGCACTAGCAGCAGCAGCAGTGGCAGTAGCAAAAAAAAAAGTATAAAAAAACACATCCATAACAGTCATACAGTGAGTTCAGTTTTTAACAATAGCTGTGTGATATCTTCATGGCCTAGGCTGCACATCTAGACCAGCTCAACTGAAATCTGGTCACCAGGCAGGACGAGGAAGTATTACAATGTAAGATGTACCTGGGAAACCTTGCTGTTTGTGGGCGAACATTATCCTGCTAAAAGGTGCCAGTTTAAAGCCAGTTGCCATAAGAGGCAACACATGATGGTTAGAAAGAAAGAAAGAACAGAGATTGAGAGAGAAAGAAAAAAGTAAGGGGGGAAGAAAAATGGAGGAAGAAAAAGAAAAAAAAATACAAAAGAAATAGAGAGGAAAGAGCAGGGCCGTGCAGAGACCTTTGGAGGGGCAGGTGCTCAAAGTCAAAAGGGGGCACATTGAGCATGAATTTGAAACACTATACAGAAACATACCTTGCAATATAACAGGTTAATTTGTGGTCTTTCTGTGGTGTTACTGTAAACTACAAATGAACAGAAGTCACATTAGAGCAGTGTTTCTACACCCTGTTCCTGTATACTCCCACTGTTCTGCATATTATTTATAAAAGCACTTAATAAAGTAAGTGGTGGTATGATGTGTCTAATACACAGCTGGTAAACATAATGATTGATTTATGATCCATAGGGGGCTAAGAGATTTTAACAGGTAAACTCAGTAAAGGATTGTTAATTAGCTAATCAGTTGGATCAGGTGGAAAATACACAATTTATGGCAGTGACCAGGGATAAGAAACTGCTATAAACTGTCAACATTACCCAGTGCTGTACTAAATTCTATCTATCCTCTACATTCGGCTTCTAGCAAACTAGTTAGCTCAATTAATTTGCATTTATTATAGCTTATAAGTCCTGCAATCCTAAATGAATAAACACAATTTGAAAATGAAATACTTACTGGCTGATCAGGCACATCAGGGCAAGTTAAACATTATATTTATGTGTTTTTTTTCTCAAACCTTGACAACCTATATAAGCTAGCTAATTCCAAAGTTAAGCTAACTGACTAAACAGCTATCTTAGCTGACTTAACCAGCTATCAAAAACAGTGTCCTCACAGTTTAAATGATTAGCTCGTTACCTTTCTTTTAGAAAAATCCCCGTATGTCCATATGTGTTTTAAGGTCAGCTGCTGCAGCTCGCTGTTAGAACTTGCAGCAAGGACAGGGGGCGGGGCTTCCCCTCTCACACTAACACCATGCTCCGCAAAACCAGCAAGCTGATTGGCTGTTTCTCCTAAAAGCCGGGACTTTATCCATGAACCGGCAACAGGATTGGCGTTACGAGCTTTCCCGTTCACACAGCGGTCTCCTGATTAATACTGTTTTTTTATTTTATTTTATTTAATATATATATATATCAAGCCAAAACGGGTATTCACACATACACTTACAAAAAAAAAAAAATAACAAAAGGGCACTTTGGGCAGTAAGAGCCCAAGTAAGGGGCAGATGCTCCAGCCCACTCCGACCCCCAACCCACCCCACCTGCACGTGCCTGGGAAAGAGAGAGAGTGGAGGAAATGTAAATAACAGAGAAAAAGAGAGCGAACAGAGACAGAATAAAGAGGAAGGATGAAAGAGAGGAAGAAAGAGAAAAAAGGAGAGCTCAAGATTCAAGATTCAAGATTCAAGATTTTTATTGTCACGTCACAGAGTACAGGTGTACATGTGAGTGAAAAACTTGGGTGCAGATTCCCACCAATGCGCAAAGAATAATATTTACAAGAGAGTAATAAAATAATATAAAATATATAAAAATAGGACATACAGATAACTTACAGTATAAACACTATTTACAATACACTTAATTACAATAAACATGATAACTTACACTATAGACAAATATTGCACAGAACAGATATGCACAGATGTAGATATGGATAGTGTGGAAGTAGTCAGTATGTCACAGTATAGCTATGAGTAAGTGCAGGTAAGGAATGAGTTGAGTGGGGAGTGCAGGGGGCAGAATGCTGTATAATATGGAAAAGTCTGATAGATGCAGTGTAAAGTAAAGTGCAGGGTGCAGAGTTTGTATGGGTGTCAGTGGGGTGGGTTGGGCAGAACACCGTTCTACTGGCTATTCCACAGCCTGGTTGCTTGGGGGAAGAAGCTGTCTCGGAACCGGCTGGTTCTGGTCTTCAAGCTTCTGAGCCTCCTTCCACTCGGCAGCTGTGAGAACAGGGAATGGCTTGGATGGAACGGGTCCTCCATGATCTTTTTGGATTTCCTCAGGCAGCGGTTGGTGTATAAATCCAAAAGGTTTGGGAGCTCAACCCCAGTGATGTACTGCGCTGTGCGCACAACCCTCTGCAGGGATTTCCGCTCCAGAGCAGTACAGTTCCCATACCAGGTGGTGATGCTGCCCGTCAGAATGCTTTCCACAGTGCAGGTGTAGAAAGTCCTGAGGATGCTGGGGTTCAGACCAAACCTCCTCAGCCGTCTGAGGAAGTACAGGCGTTGTTGTGCCTTCTTCACCACCCGTGTGGTGTGTTCTGTCCATGTCAGATCCTCGCTGATGTGAACACCCAGAAACTTGAAGCTGCTGACCCTCTCCACCGCAGTCCCGTTGATGGAGATCGACGAGTATGCTTTCTCCTGCTTCCTGAAGTCCACGATCAGCTCCTTGGTCTTGCTGACGTTTAGAGAGAGGTTATTCTCCTGGCACCAGTTTTCCAGGATGTTAACCTCCTCTCTGTAGGCCGATTCGTCGTTGTTTGAGATCAGGCCAACAATTGTTGTGTCGTCAGCAAATTTGATGATGACATTGGAGCTGTGTCTGGCTGTGCAGTCGTGGGTGTACAGGGAGTACAGGAGCGGGCTGAGCACACAGCCCTGGGGCGCTCCGATGTTGAGGGTCAGTGAGGAGGATGTGATGTTGCCCATCCTCACCACCTGCTGTCGGTCTGACAGGAAGTTCAGGATCCAGCTGCACAGTGTGCTGTTCAGACCCAGATCCCGGAGCTTGATGTCGAGCCTCGAGGGAACGATGGTGTTGAATGCTGAACTGTAGTCCACAAACAGCATTCTCACATACGTGTCCTTCTTGTCCAGGTGAGAGAGGGCAGTGTGCAGGGTCAGGGCGATCGCATCGTCAGTGGATCTGTTCTGCCTGTATGCAAACTGCAGTGGGTCCAGGGTGGCAGGCAGTGAGGAACAGATGATATCCCTAACCAGCCTCTCAAAGCATTTGCTTATGATGGAGGTTAGGGCAACAGGTCGCCAGTCATTCAGACAGGTGGTGTGGGCAGTCTTTGGAACTGGCACAATGGTGGCCAGTTTAAAGCAAGCTGGCACAACAGAGAGAGAGAGTGATGTATTATAAATGTCCGTGTAGACTGCTGCCAGTTCTCTATAGGAGGCTTTAAGCACTCTCCCGGGAATGCCATCCGGACCAGCTGACTTGCGTGGATTTATCCGCTGAAAAGCTCTGCGCACGTCAGCTTCAGAGACGGAGGGTGGGATGGGATCAGCGGTGGGCGGGGCGCACTCTGGGAGCGCAGCGGTGGGCGGGGCACACTCTGGGAGCGCAGCGGTGGGCGGGGCGCACTCTGGGAGCGCAGCGTGATCTGCCTCGAATCGAGTGTAGAAGCGGTTCAGCTCCTCTGGCAGCTCAGCGTTGGTGCTGGTCAGAGTGTGAGAGCTTCTCTTGTAGTCAGTGATAATGTTCAGACCCTGCCACAAGCTCTGGGTGTTGGCTGTGTTGAACTGTGCTTCCACTTTCTCTCTGTACCCACGTTTGTCCGCTTTTATGGTCCTACGGAGAGCGTAGCTGGCTCGTTTGTACTCCTCCGTATTTCCAGATCTGAAAGCGGCGCTGCGTGCGCTGAGAGCGGAACGGACGTCACCGTTCAGCCAGGGCTTCTGATTGGGGAAGACGCGCACTGATCTGAGGGGCACTACGTCATCCACGCACTTGCGAATGAAGGCGGTGACTGTGTCTGCGTACTCGTCGATGCTGCTTGACGAATCACGGAACATCTCCCAGTCCACGTGATCAAAACAGTCCTGAAGCATAGCTTCCGATTGGTCAGACCAGCGGCGTACCTCCTTAGTGGTGGGCGGTTCTCGTTTCAGCCTCTGCCTGTAGGTGGGCAGAAGCAGGATGGAGGAGTGATCTGATTTGCCGAACGGGGGTCGGGGGAGGGCTTTGTAGGCTCCTCGGATGTTAGAGTAGCAGTGATCAAGCGTCTGGGTTTTCCGCGTGAAGCATGTAATGTGCTGAAACAGTGCTGGACAAAAAGTTTTAAAGTTTGTCCGGTTAAAGTCCCCTGCAACAATGAGTGCAGCCTCCGGGCGCGCGGTCATCTGCTTGTTGATGGTCTCGTGTAGCTTCCCGAGTGCGAATTCCGCGTCCGCACGCGGGTGTATGTACACTGCCGCTAAACACAGTCCTGTAATCTCACGAGGTAGCCACACCGGCCGGCAGGAGATGATCAGATATTCCAGCTCCGGCGAGCAGAAAGACTCGATGAAATGTACATTCCTCCGATCACACCAAGCATTGTTGATCAGGAAACATACACCACCTCCCTTACTTTTCCCAGAGAGCTCTTTGGATCTGTCGGCGCGGTGCAGAGAGAACCCCGCGGGTTCTATGGCGTGGTCGGGTATGTCCGCGGATAGCCAGGTCTCTGTGAGGCAGATCACGCTGCAGTCACGCATCTCCCGCTGGAAAGCGATCCGTGCGTGGAGCTCGCACAGCTTGTTGTCCAAGGACTGCACATTAGCCAGCAACAAGGTGGGAAGAGGCGGACGGTGAGCGCGGCGTCTCAGCCTGACGAGCACACCGGCTCGCTTGCCTCTTTTCCGGCGTCTGCGTCGCGTGCGTGGCCGGGCGACCCAGGTGAATGGAGCCTCTCCGATGTTAGGGAACAAAGGATCAGCGTTGTGGAACTCAAAGTCCGGTTTGCGGTGAGTGATCGACGATCTGATTCCCAGGAGTGTTTGTCGGTCATATGTGACGATGCCAGTAACATTCAGTGCAAAAAGAGTAACAAGCAAACACAAAAACAAAGAAAAACTGCTAAAATAAGTGGGAGCTCGCAACACGGCAGCCATGCTCGGCGCCATCTTGATGACGTATCTGAATTAAAGCTGTGTGCGGACCAGCATTATACTGCCGAAAATGCCAGTTGCCATGAAAGGAAACATATGATGGTGAGACAGAGAGAAAGTGAATGTGTGATGAGACTTTATTTTTAAAGTTTTTATTTTTTATTTTATTATCTGAATTAAAGATTTTAAGTTGGCACAACTGCTGGTGGCTTTCTTCAAAACTTAAAAGTCTAGTGCAGTAAGCTGCCTTGAAATTTTGGGCTTTCTCAATTTTTACATTTTTACAGTGAATGTTAATGAGTTTATGGCTTTAAAGTGGCACAACAGTGTAACTGCCTGCTTTCTGAACTACAGAATGTCATAAGTTAACTCCTGTTAACAACCCAGTCCTATATAGTTAGGAGTCTTAGACTTAGTGGTACAAACATAATGATGTAAACATTAAAGAGAAAACATTTTACACAGATTTTCTGCAGTTTCAGCTGCAACTCATTTACTAATATTTTGAGACTCAATTTATTATGTATTGGTAACCAACTGGAGATAAAGAAATAAAAAATGTGAGTTAGGATAAATGTATTAATAAAAAGCCCTCTGTAATCAGTTACTTTATTGTTTTTTTTTATTTGGAATGAGTTTTTGTAAAACAATGGCTCGAGTTTTATTATAAGGTATTCATAACTAATTTGTGTAATAACTTTATGAGATGCAGCTTTTAAAGGAATTTATTTCACTGTGAACAAATTTGAATGGGGTGTTTCACCAGAACAGAGCATTTTACATCACACCACTCTGAGTGAATTTAAATATTAATGATTTAATTATGTAGAAACTTTGAAAAGTTAGTGTAATTAAACATCACTATACTTGTACAGTGCAGTGAGAGCCAGGGTTATCCTTAGAGCAGAGGGGGGTACAGGCTTTGCTCAGGGGTCCAATCACAGCAGCTTAGCAAACAAGGGTATTGAACCCAAACCTCTGTGATCCATAATCTACTGCTCTAACCACTAAACCACCAATTCCCATTTAAAACCAATGAGACTAAAGCAATACTGTATTCTGTTAAATGTTATTAAGAAAGAAATGTATATATAATTATAAATAACTCTAAACTATAACATAACAATAATTTTCACTATTGCATTTTTTCTTTGGCAAACTAATTTATACTGAACTGTTTTAAAGAGATATAAGATTTCATATATTAGCTGCATCATCCTGTTACTAAGCGCTGGATGGACACAGGCCAGTCTGCCAGACTTGCACATTACATTTACATAATTGGGGACTGTTTGCGTCTTATGGAGTGACAGAAGATGTATAACGCAACCAGTCGCTTATTAATCACTTGGAATTAATTCAGGAAATTTCATAACCGAGTCTAACCGTCTTCTCTGAGAACTGCACTGTGGCATCAGAGCTAGTTAGCATTTCAATTAATCACATATAATCAAACATATTTATTAGTGCTATTGATTAGGGTCAGAAATTTAGTTTTATTTATTTTATAAAATAAATTATAAAATAACTAATTCTGAGGTACACATTTTAAAATATATAGATTCTAAAATATTCTTAATTGATCAAATAGAAAGACTAAGAGACGTGTAGTAGATAAGTTTAATAAAACAATTAATTATAGAAACACAACAATATTATGTATTAAAAATGCATGGAAATGTGTGTCACACATAAATGTTCTCATAGAAGTCTAAATAAAATTCTGAGCCCAAAGTGTGTGTTTAAGTCATGTTTTAAGGCCAAGTTGTGTCTTAACTCAGACTGAGAAGCTGAGTTGAATTAAAAAATTTTAAAAGTCTGAAGTGTCTTTGGTGAGGGTCTAGTTCAGGTCTTTTGGTTGAGTCTTAAAAGAGGATCTAATCTAAAGTTTTTTGGGTGCAAATCCTTGGACATGTCAATGACACGTTCTGGGCGTGTTGTGGACAGCTTGTAAAAAATAAATAAATAAAAAACAAACACAAAAATTAAACATAATTAATGCTCTCTAATGTACTCTGAATGCAGAGATAAACAGAGAAGGGAAATATCTCATTTTGTGGCCTTATTTATTTTGTGCAGCTTTGATATTTGATTTTATTGTAATACCTTTTATACACATTTTTTTTAAATGCTCTTGAATTCACTTTGCATGCATATGTGCATTGAGAAAATGTGGGTCCCAGGCTGAGAACAGTTGAGAACCCCTGATCTAGAGGTTTTGTTAATGTTTATCATTCACAGTTAAACTAATCTCTAGCTTAAAAGCGAAGGAAAATCAAAACACCAAACACGTATTATATGATCAAGTGGAAAATTAAATAAAGTACACTTGACAACCTTGATATTTAGCTTCTTTGGCACATTTAATTTCACTTTTCACTTTTCTGACTGTTTCACTCCTTTAATGTCAGCATATCTCCAAGCAGTGGGTTTAGGTCTGTTTCCAGTGTTCAGATTGGCAGGCCTGCGCAGTCGGCTCGCTGTCGCCATGCGCAGTCTGGCATGGTGGGTCTTACTCCTCTTCAAAGCTCTACGCCACACTAATCCAATCAGAGCGCGTTTTAATATGATTGAGGCCTTGGCTGCTCATACACACAGGACACGGCTAATTGTGTCGCCATGGCGCATTTATGAGATAATCTGCAGTGTTTCCCTACCAGGTGCAGGATATGTGGGCTTGGCTTCAGTGTGTGTCTGTGTGTGTGTGTGTGTGTGTATATCTGTGTGTGTATGTGTGTGTGTGTGTCGTGGGCCTGGGAAATCTGACTTTTGGAGATTAAGCACATTACCTTCAGAACTTCAATTAGCCTTTGTTCCAGCGCCTACAGTATGTGACGTGTTTGCATGTGGCCCAGATCCAGTTACCGAGATTAAGATGATTTGTGTGTGTGTGTGTTTGTGTGTGCGTGTGTATCTGTACATGAGCATTTGGCACACTAACACTTGTATGCAGTAACCACATTTTAAGCTCTGGAAGCATATTGTCACTGTCCAATGAAAAACAAGTATCTGTAATTTTGTTAATTTTTAGTTCACTACATTTATTTGAACACACAAGCTGTCCCTTACGCTGTGACCAGAAATACCAAGCTTTACCAATATGCTTTACCTGCATTACCAAGCTGGTCATCCACCATGACCAAAAAGACCAAGACTGTTGACTAACATGACCAGAGAGACCAAGCTTCTTGGCTAACATGACCAGAAAGACCAAGCTTGTTGACTAACATGACCAGCATTACCAAACCGGTCATCCAGGATGACCTGGAAGACCAAGATCCAACATGACAAGAAGACCAAGTTTGTTGACTAACATGACCAAAAAGACCAAGCTTGTTGACCAACATGACCAAAAGGACCAAGCTTGTTGACCAGCATGACCAGCATCACCAAGCTGATTCTCCAATATGCCCAGAAAGACCAAATTGTTGACCAACATGACCAGCATCACCAAGCTGGTCATCCAAATTGATAAAAAAGACCAAGCTTGTTGACCAGCATCACTAAGCTGGTTCTCCATCATGACCAATATTTTCAAGCTGGTTCTCCAACATGACCAGAAAGACCAAGCTTGTTGATCAACATGACCAAAAACCAAGGTTGTTGACCAATATGACCAGCTTTTGAGCAACTTGACCAAAATCATAAAGCTGGTTCTCCGACATGTCCAGCATCATCAAGCTGGTTCAACAAAATATACCAGCATACCATTACACTTTTAATAAGGTATTCAATATATGGTATCATGTATTGCAATTTCTCTGAAACATATCGATATATGAGTTTTGTAATATTGCCCAGTCTAAATTTGAACCCACTGTGACCCTGACTGTTGAGGATCTAGATAAGAAGATGAATAGATGAATGGATGTGCATCAAAAAGTGGAGAATAGTGTCCAACACTTTCATGATTCAATGCTGGGAGATGTTGGATGCGATATGTCAGGTGTTTCACTGCAGTAACTCAGTCCCTCATACATTTGAACTTCTACTCAACTTGTCTTCTAGAAAAGTACATTTTGTTAAACTTGTCACTTGAGTGTGAGATGAGGCTGCTCTACACCCCTCTGTGAGTAGGTGTGTCCAGATCTTTGCTCCAGGGCTGGACAGGACACGACTGGAAATGGTAAGGTTGAATTTTGCAGTGCTGCATGCTCCGAGAGCTCTTAAGCACATCAAACGGAGTTCCACGCGCCCGCAATGGTAAACACCGAGGCAGCAGCCTGTTCCTGTGTCTGTCTGCTCCCAGGTGAGCAATTACAGCACAGCCAGCGGCCCCTCACACACACACATACACACACACTCAAACGTACGTGTTTCCGCCCCCGGAATGAGAAACCTCTGCAGCATCGTCAGCATCGACATGTCAAGAGAACAGGTGAGGAAAGTGACAGAGGGTCTATTTCTGCAGTTCCCTGCTGATTGTCAGTCTCCCTGTACTGATGCTCTTTTATTTCCAAGGCTTCCCCTCTCCAACTGAACACTGTGGACTCAGAAGGGTATTGGTTTGTAATCCTGGCCATGACATCTCAAGAGCAGCAGGTGAAGAAAGTGACGGAGGGTCTATTTCTGCATTTCTCTGATGACTGTCAGTCTCCCTGAAGCTCATTAATTTTCAAGGCTTCCCCCATCCACTTGAACACTGTAGTCTCAGTAGGGTATCGTTTCATAATCCTGACACTGACATGTCAAGAAAAGCAAGTGACAGAAGGTCTATTTCTGCAGTTCCAGATGGCTGTCTTTCCTCCCTCCATTGAACACTGTGGACTCAGTAGGGTATTGGTTTGTAATCCTGGCCATGACATCTCAAGAGAAGCAGGTAAAGAACGTGACAGAGAGTCTATTTCTGTATTTCTCTGATGACTGTCAGTCTCCCTGTACTGATGCTCTTTTATTTCCAAGGCTTCTTCTCTTCACCTGAACACTGTAGACTCAGTAGGGTATCGGTTCATAATCCTGACACTGACAGCAAATAGAGAAAATAACAGAAGGTCTATTTCAGCAGTTCCCTATGACTATCTTACTCTCCTTGACTTTACTTTTTTGACCATGGCTCCCCCCTTCATTGAACACTGTAGACTCAGTAGGGTATTGATTTGCAATCCTAGCCATGACATGTCAAGAGAAGCTGGTGATAAAAGTGACATAGAATCTTTTTCTTCTTGACTTGACTTTTTTGACCATGGCTACCCTCTCCATTGAACACTGTAGACTCAGTATGGTATTGGTTCGCAATTCTGGCCATGATATGTGAAGATAAGCAGTTTGACTCTATCTTGCAGATTCCCTCAATTCCCACAGAAGACAGATATCCCAACTTTTGTTTGTAGTGGAACAACCTTCTACTGGGTGTTAGAAAAGTCACTCATGGTCTTCAAACGCTGAGTAAATATTTTTATTCTTAAATTCCTAATCTAACACTTTTTTCCTAGGTGTATAAACATTATCAGAGCTTGAAATAATCTGATTCCAGTCTCTACAAGCTATGGGTATTTTTAAAGTAATTAACAAAGCACTTTTATATGATCCAAGCATCAGTGGTTCGAATCCCCATTTGAAACATGCTTGCAATCAGCAGCCAGAGTCTGAGAGAGCATTTTTTTGACGATTAATGAAACACTTGCAACCTTTGTTTCACAGAAATCATGCCGTGGCCTTAATTGCTACTTCTGAAGTCTTTGATTGGCTGTTAAAAAAATAATTCAGAGCTTTGTTTACAGAATGGTTTGCCTCAAACAGTGATAGAGCAGTACAGCTTCAGTACAGTATCTTAGCTTGCTCTCTCTCCCTCATTTTCTCATATATTGTGTCTTGTCCCTCCACAGCCCCTTTTTATTCCATTATTCTTCTTTATCACCTTCTCTTCAGCCCAGGAGAGGCACCAAGGTGCGGAAAAGTCATTTTCCTCCCGTTTTATTAAAAAGCGGGAAGCAGAAAATGTATTTTTAGACAATATTAAATATTGATTCGTCATATGTATTAATAATACATTTGTAATATCTTGTGATGACAGCGCTCTTATGTGAAAAATGGTTGACTAACTTGGGTGATTTCGGAGGATCCACCATCAGCCACTGAAGTCAACACCACTGCATTCAACCAGCACTGTAATTTCCAGTGTTTTAACACATATTAACGTATATTTCAGTGATGATGTTAAGCTGATCTGAGGAGATGAATGGGATGGGTGATGGTATAATCAGGGATGCCCCAAACTGTCCCATTTAGATCTTTTTTACAGAGGCTTCCAGAGAGAGAGATTAGAGCTCAGAGAAGAATGAAAGAATTGTATAAATAGCTTTAGAGACTCTATAAATATGAGGATGGAGAAGTGTGTGTGTGTGTGTGTGCACGCACGTGTGCGTGTGTGTGTAAAGGCACTCGGATGTCTTTGTCTCGGTTGAACGGTGCCAGAGGGAGAACTCAGAGGCAAGCGTTTCTGGAGAGAGCTCAAACAATCTGCACCCAGTCATGGATCAAACCGAGAGAACCTGAAAGAGAGAGAGAGAGAGAGAGAGAGAGAAGAGAGAAAGAGAGAGGGATGAATATAGAGTAAGAGGCTGAGAGAGGGGTTGAGTGTGAAAGGGATGGAGAGATGCAGAAGAGAGAGAGATGGATATAGAGTAAGAGGCTGAGAGGGGGGGGTGAGTGCGAAAGGGATGGAGAGATGCAGAAGAGAGACAGATGGATATAGAGTACAAGGCTGAGAAGGAGCTGCATAGCATGGAAGAGAGAGAGAGAGAGAGATGGTTAGAGTAAGATGGTGAAAAGGAGATGTATAGCATGGGGAGAAAAAGAGAGAGAGAGAAAGAGAGAGAGATGGATGAAAGAGTAAGGAGATGAGAGGAAGATGCATAGCATGGAAGAGAGAGAGAGAAAGAGAGATGGTTAGAGTAAGATGGTGAAAGGGAGATGTATAGCATGGGGAGAAAGAGAGAGAGAGAGAGAGAGAGAGAGAGAGAGATGGATGGAAAGAGTAAGGAGATGAGAGGAAGATGCATAGCATGGGAAAGAGAGAGAAATGTAGACAAAGTGAAAGAGAAAGAGAGAGAATGATAGAGTAAGAGGATTAGAGAGAGATGTAGAAAGAGAAAGAGAGAGATTTAGAGAGAGAGACAGAGAATGATAGAGTAAGATGTTGAGAGTGAGGTGCATAGCATCGAAAAGAAGAAGTGAAGAAGAAGAAGAAAGAAAGAGAGAGTGAGAGAGAGAGACAGAGACGTAAGAGGGAGGTGGACGAGGGGAGAGAGAGAGCGAGATGAATAAAATGTGTATGAAATAGAGAGATAAGGAGAGAAAGAGACAGATTATGGAGAGTATGGATAGAGTAAGTGTGTGTGGGAGAGGAATGAAAAAATGAGGAAGTGAGAGGGAGGAGGATGCATAAAGTAATAGAGAGAGGGTTTGAAAGATGGAAAAGTGAGAAGGATGGAGAGGAAGAGAGAGAAAGAGAGATGGAGAAGTGAAAGGGAGGTGCATAGCGAAATAGAAAGATAGATGTTAGAGAGAGAGAGAGTGAGATGGATGGAATGAGAGAGAGAGAGAGGGAGCGAGAGATGGATAGAGTAAGTGAAAGAGAGAACGGTTAGAAAAACAGAGAGTGAGATGGATGGAATGAAAGAGAGAGCGAGAGATGGATAGAGTAAGTGAGAGAGAACGGTTGGAGAGACAGAAAGTGAGATGAATGGAGTGTGTGAGAGAGAGACAGATAGAGAAAATGAGAGAGACAGAGAAATGAATAGAGTGAAAGTGAGAGAGCGAGAGATGGATAGAGAAAATTAAAAAGAAAGACATGGATAGAGGAAGTGAGAGAGAGACAGAGAGATGGATAGAGTGAGAGAGAGAGATGTGGATAGAGGGAGTGAGAGAGAGAGAAACAGAGAGATGTATAGAGTGAGGGATAGAGAGCGATAGATGGATAGAGGGAGTGAGAGAGAGACAGAGAGATGGATAGAGTGAGAGAGAGAGATGTGGATAGAGGGAGTGAGAGAGAGAGAAACAGAGAGATGTATAGAGTGAGGGATAGAGAGCGATAGATGGATAGAGGGAGTGAGAGAGAGAGAGAGATGTGGATAGAGAAATTGAGAGAGAGAGAAACGGAGAGATGGATAGCGTGAGTGAGAGAGAACAAGATATGGATAGAGAAAATGAGAGAGAGAGACAGAGAGTGAGATGCATTAAGTGAGTGAGAAAGAATGAGAGAAGGATAGAGGAAGTGAGAGCGAGAGAAAGACATGAATAGAGAAAGTGATAGGAAGAGAGAGAGACATGAATAGAGGGAGGGAGAGAGCGAGACAGAGAGATGGGTAGAGTGCGTGAATGTGAGAGAGGGAATGAGAGATGGAGAGATGAAAAAGAGGAGGAGGAGGGGAGACAGTGGGAGAGAGAGAGGAATGGGAAGACGGAGAAGCGTGTGAGAGAGAGATGGATACAGTATGTGAGGAAGGGAGGGAGAGATGGGGAAGAGAGAGAGGGAGGTGCAAACTGAGAGAGAGAGGGACAGAGAGAGAGAGAGTAGAGGAAGAGTGAAGTGGATTTTCTGCAGTGAGTTTATGTTACTGTTGCACTCTGACGTTGTGTTTTTCAGCTTCTGGAGTGGAGAGTTTAAAGCTGGGTGGAAAACGCTAGAAAGGATCTGCTGGACTGAGAAGATCTCCTCCTGCACTGGAACTCTGAAGGTTGGTTAATTTGTTATTTGCTTTAATTAGTTTCTGCTGGTGGTGGTGATGATGATGGTAGTGATGGTGGTGGTAGTGTTAGAGAACCTGTCCACAAATGGAAAAGAAATATGAGTAAAATGTCTTTATTAAAACATTTGAAAAATGTAGGAGAATAGCAACAAAATATTTCTTTAATATAATGAAATTACGTAAAATACATTTTTAAATGTAGAAAAAGATTTGAGAATTAAATATCCATATAGTTGTTTTATGAGGGCATAAAAGCCATAATTTCTGTATTTCTTTTTTTTTGAAACAGCTTAATTTCTTTGATAATTTTATAGTACCAAAAATAATATTGTAACACAATTCTATCATCAGTAGAATCCTGTTTGATGCTATATAGAATCATTTGTGCTCACGGTTCTATAAAGAACCATCCATAAGATGATGTCTTGAATTAAAAAAAAAAAAAAAAAACATTTCACCATTTTAACATTGAGGTTCACATAACTTCAGAATCTCTCAGCATCAATTAATAAATGAAAAAAGAAATAATAGGAAAGCCCCAATATGAAAAAGTTTTAAAGCAAATTTTATATATGTCACTCTTGTCAATGTCACTGTATGAACTAAACGTACTTGAATAAATATTACACAATAAACTAGATTATATATATATATTTTTTTCTCCTATATAGAACCATCATTTATAGATGTGCACATAAGGCAGTGTCCATCATACCACAGAACTAAACAAGCGTTTAGTTAGTTCTTTAAGTTGTTATGATTCTCTATAAATCCACTGCCTTTCCTAACACACCCTTGAGGAGGCAGTTTTTTTAACCTGCAGGGATGTAAACATTAGATCTGAATTATAAATGTTTTCTTTAGGAAAAAATATCAGACAGAATTTTAGATTTGAATGATATTTAATGAAGTGTTTACTGAACTCCAGAAGATCAAAAAAGTTTAGTTGACTCTAAAACACTAAAATATCAGCCTTTAATTTATTAAGTGCAACAGACAAATTGTATATTTCTATAACACTGAGATAACACTCAGATTCAGATCAGATATAATATTTTATATTAAAAATGACCAGGAATTCCCATATTGGTGCATTCCTTTATTTTTATTAGTTATTTGCTATAGAGAGCATTTGGAATCACTGATTTAGTGTTTATGTTTAATGGATGGTCAATGATGCTGGAATCAGGTTGGTTTGTTGTATCCAGTCTCACAGAGCTGAATGTTGTTGAAGAGATTCCAATGTTAAGGTGCTACTAAGATAAAAAAAAAATGTTGCCACAGGAAAACGTGGACAGAAAATGATAAATTATGATACATAATGATAAATAAAGATAAATACCTCGTTCTGACTCACTCTGCTTCATTCTGCCTCCCTCTGCCTCATTCTACCTTGCACTACCTCCCTCTACCTCAATCTGCCTCACACTACCTCATTCTGACTCACTCTGCTTCATTCTACCTCGTTCTGACTCACTCTGCTTCATTCTACCTCGTTCTGACTCATTTTGCTTCATTTTACCTCATTCTGACTCACTCTGCTTCATTCTACCTACTCCTGACTCACTCTGCTTCATTCTACCTCGTTCTGACTCACTCTGCTTCATTCTACCTCGTTCTGACTCACTCTGCTTCATTCTACCTTGTTCTGACTTACTCTGCTTCATTCTACCTCGTTCTGACTCACTTTGCTTCATTTTACCTCCTCCTGCCTCATTCTACCTTGCACTACCTCCCTCTATCTCAAGCTGCCTCACACTACCTTATTCTGACTCACTCTGCTTCATTCTACCGCACACTTCCTCACTCTACTTTACACTACTTTACTATTCCTCAATCTGCCTCACACTACCTCACTTTGACTTGCTCTGCTTTATTCTACCTCACTCTACTTTACACTACTTTACTATTCCTCAATCTGCCTCACACTACCTCACTCTGACTTGCTCTGTTTTATTCTACCTCCCACTTCCTCACTCTACCTCGTACTACCTCGCTCTATGTTAATATGCCTCACACTACCTTCACTCTGACTTGCTCTGCTTCATTCTATCTTCCTCTGCCTCACTCTACCTTGCACTATACCTTGCTCTACCTCAATCTGCCTCACACTACCTTTCTCTGACTCACTCTGCATAAATCTACCTCACTCTGCCTCACGATAACGTGCTGTATTTCACTCTACTTCACTTTATCTTGTTTTGCATCACGGGACCTCACTCTAGCTCCCTTTACCTCAATTCTAATTCACTACACCTTACTCTACTTCTATTTCACTATCTTGAGCACAGTCTGTAGCGTGCCGCAGGGCGGTTGCAGGGCTACCTTGCGCTACCTCACTCTATCTTCATCTACCTCACAGTACCTCTCTCTGCCTCCAACCACCTTAGACTGCCTCATTATACCTTGCTTTATTTCACTCTATTTCACCCTACCTTACTTTGCCTCACTCTCTCTCTGTATACCTCACTGTACTTCACTCTACCTCTCGCTACCTCACGCTACTTCCCTCCACTTCTAACTTCCTGTACTTCACTCTAAATCCCTCAAAGTGCTCCCTCTGTTGCCGCATGCAAGTAATGCGATTTGAGTTTGCTTTTATTCATTGCTATTGCAGCTCTTATGTAACTCATATTACAAAACAAATACAATTTATCATACATCCTCTACTGTGATAAATATTTTTTATATTTTACATTGTTTAGAAGTTCTAAAGATACATTTTGATTAATTGTCCAGCCGTGTGTGTGTGTGTGTGTGTGCTCATTGTTTATTTGATGTGTACTGGGACAGCAGCAGAGGTGTGAAGAGAAATCACCTAAGGGTTTCAGCCTGTCTGACTGAATACATCTCTCTCTCTCTCTCTCTCTCTCTATATATCTTTCTCTCTGTCTGTTTCTCGCTCTTTTCCTTCTGACCAATGTCAGTATATATATACATTATGTATACAGTATATATATATAGAGTAGTGTCCATTCTGCTTCACTTGTCACATGTCCTGTTTGCACATGAAAAAAAAAATATCATCATCCAAAAAGTCACTTTGGAGCGTTTCTCTTGGTCCACACATCTGCTCTATTTTTAGAAGTAAACGCAAATAAAAATACTAATAGTTTTTTTTTTTACAGTTACAAGAAAAAGTATGTGAATCCTTTGGGATTACTTGGATTTCTGCATAAATTGGTCATTAAATGTGTTCTGAACTTCTAAGTCACAACAATAAACAAACACAGTCTGCTTATAATACCACACAAATAATATATGTTTGCATGGTTTTATTGAACACAACATGTTAACATTCACAGTACAGGGTGGAAAAAATATGTGAATCCCTAGACTAATAACATTTCTAAGAACTAATGTTGCCTCAGGGTCTGGACAGATTGCCGTCATCAACGGAAAAATTAATTTCCAAGTTTACCAAGGCATTTTGCAGGAAAACTTAAGACCATCTGTTCACCAACTGAAGTTCAACAGAGGATGGATGATGCAACAGGACAACGACCCAAAACATAGAAGTAAATCAACAACTGAACGACTTTAACAGAAGAAAATGCGTCTTCTGGAGAGTCCTGACCTCAACCCAAGTGAGATGCCGTGGCCTCATGACCTCAAGAGAGAGATTCACACCAGATATCCCAAGAATATTGCTGAACTGAAACAGTTTTGAGAAGAGGAATGATCCAAAATTCCTCCTGACTGTTGATCAGGTCTGATCTGCAACTAAAGGAAACGTTTGGTTGAGGTTTTTGCTGCCAAAGGAGGGTCAACCAGTTATTAAATCCAAAGGTTCACATACTTTTGCCCCCCTCACTGTGAAGGTAAACATGTTGTGTTCAATAAAAACATGCAAACATATTATGGTATTAGTTTAAGCAGACTGTATTTGTCTATTGTTGTGACTTAGATGAAGATCAGAACACATTTAATGACCAATTTATGCAGAAATCCAAGTAATCCCAAAGGGTTCACATACTTTTTCTTGCAACTGTATATTTAGGTTAGTTACCACAGGTTCTGCAACAGAATTTGAATGCAGAATCAGAGTTTAAAGTTGTCATATTATGGAAATATAAGCAAACGCTTCACTCTACCTCCATCTACCTCACAATACCTTGCTGTATTTAACTCTACCTCACTCTGCCTCCGTCTACCACACTCTGCCTCCATCTACCTCACTATACCTTGCTGTATTTAACTCTACCTCACTCTGCTTCCGTCTACCACACTCTGCCTCCATCTACCTCACTATACCTTGCTGTATTTAACTCTACCTCACTCTGCTTCCGTCTACCACACTCTGCCTCCATCTACCTCACTATACCTTGCTGTATTTAACTCTACCTCACTCTGCTTCCGTCTACCACACTCTGCCTCCATCTACCTCACTATACCTTACTGTATTTAACTCTGTATTTGTAGTAAAACATGATAAAAAGTACTTACTTTTCATGAATAGCACACCTTCAATCTCCCACTGTGTTACGAGATTTTAACAGTTTGTCCAAACACCTTCAGACTGGGTGACACAGTGCATAATTTGCCCCGATAAATCGCTTTTTCCACCTTTATCCAGCCTTCACACCTCCTTGCTAGAATCCAGAGAGCCCTGACAATAAAACAAGGCTTTAATAATTTGCACAATGCACAAGAAGCTTAATAAAAAACACTGTTTACATCCCATAGTGCTAGCTTCAGATATATATTTAGCCTGGATAACGGTGGAAAAAGCAATTTATCGGGGGAAATTATGCAGCGTGTCACCCAGTGTTTGGACAAACTGTTAAAATTTCTGGATCTCTGAAAGCTGTGGGAGAATGGAGGTGGGCTATTCATCAAAGGTAAGTACTTTTTATCATGTTTTACTACAACAAAAGTCAGTTTTACACTGGAGTTCTCCTTTAAAGCATGAAATGATTTCTTTGCATCAAAAACAATAATGCATTAAATAACACGTAATAAAAATGTTTTTAATCTTTACAGAAACGTTCTTCATCAAAGCCCAGCTGTTGTGAATATTCTACTCCATCATCTCCAGTGATGGACTGGATGTGTCTAAGCTGGATTTTCTTATCTCACATCTGAGTCGTGTACTATGGTCTGCTGTTCTTCCTCGATCGCACACTGGCTAATTGTATTAGCGCCAGACAACCCAGTATGATGAGGGAGAGCAAGTGAGGACTGCTGGCATGACGTCTTCAAACAGGATCATGGGTAACATATCTCATAATGACTCCAACAGCAGCAGCTTGGGGTTTGGGGATGAGAACCCCATGCAGAAGAACTGGGTGGCGCTGCTGATCCTGCTCGCCATCGTCATCACTGTAACGGGGAACATCCTGGTCATCATGGCCGTGAGCCTGGAGAGGAAGCTGCAGAATGCCACCAACTACTTCCTGATGTCCCTGGCCATCACAGACATGCTCCTGGGCCTGCTGGTCATGCCGGTCTCAATGGTCACGATACTTTACAGTAAGTTACTAGAGATGAATGATGTCCAGAAAAAATTGTGTTCAGGATTCTTTGCAGGTTTTTCATTTATGACACCTGATATTATCATGCGCCCTGGGTGATCTGATCACATAGCTGTGTACTTTACATGTAGCTTGTGTCATTTTTGATAGGGTATCTGATCACACAATTTCCACCTAAGGAGGGGCTGTTTACAGTAAGAATCTTTATGCCACAGATGGCAGGGAAGGCTGGATGTAAATGCATGCTCTTTATTTTTAATAACTCAAAACAACCAAGTCAACAAACAAAAACCCAAAGCTATTAGTGATGTCATATTAAAAACTAAATAGTTTTTTTTTTATCCCAGTGTTTCGATACAGTGCTTCAAAAGTCTGTATCAAAATGGAAAAAGCCACGTGAATGTTGCAATACAGGTTTCATTACGTCACAGTACGAAACAGTTCAAATATTTTGCACATTTTGGTATTGCGTCAACAACTAATCTGAGATCAGAATGTTTTGTCCCCAAATGTTTCTGAACGAGAGCTGAAAAATCTGATCACTGACCTCTTTTTGTTGTCATCATGATGCACAATACCAATGCCACACTTTAAAAGAAATGCAATGCATTATAAATGTTTTATTGTGAGAACAAATCACAAACATTTTGTGAAATGTAAGAATCTAGAAAAAGACCCTGGTCTGCTGTTTGGGATCATTTTGAAGTAAAGTGCCTGATTGAACACCAGATGTCACTGTGGTGGATGGATGATAATGATTCTATTCTCTCACAGGATCTAATCTTTTTCCGAATCAATTAATTTATTTAATTAAACCTCCCTTAAGCCGCACTTTTGCCATCACTGGAAGCTGCGAACCAAACTAAAACTTAAATACAACAGATGTGACGTCACCACTTCACATCTGTGAAGTTTAGAAGATAAACCTACACTGTGAGTATAAGAGGGACACTTAAACATGTATCTCTCTCTCACTTACACACAAGATCTGACAAAGACTGCAAGAAAAAAAGGGCTACATATAAACAGGAACAGACAAGGAACACCTGGGGAAGATAACAAGAGGTCTGGGTCAGGATGCAAAGTCTACAGGGAGTTTTTCTTCAGGGTATAAAGTCAAACCAGTACAGCGCAGGTGCTTCAGTCAACTGAAGACATTGGGCCCTAACGTACATCCTGTGCAAGCTGCATCAGTTAAAATAGTGTTGGAGTTGAGGAATAAATCTACACTGATGGTTGAAATTGCCCTGACTGAAATGAACCTAGAAACCAGTCCATTTCTTATATCCATTTCTTGCTGTGCGCAAACCTGACTTTTAACTTAACAATAAACAGAATAAAGAATAAAATAACATTGCTGTTCCCTTAAATCATCTGCTGGCATACCTTCACAGCAAGAACACGCAGGACAGTATCCTCTGCTGAGACGCACAAAGCGCCTCGCTGTTAAGATACGAACACGCCAAAGTCAAAGCGCACCTGTCTCTTCTTATATTGCTAAAATAGGGCTCTTGAAATACTTAAAGTGTTTTGATTGCTTACTTTAATTTCTACAGTACATAAATGATAAATCCATTACACGAATACACGCACTATGCTGACTACCTTAAAGGCATACAGCACCCAAAAATCTAAATCTGTTAGGAGTAGTTTTCTTGCCCTAAATTTTTTTTTTTTTTTTACAACTGCACAAAAGTGTCAAAAGTATTTACACTCATCAGGTTCATAAATGCTTCTGTATTAGTTGAAATATCAACTCAAGCTCCAGTAAAAGAGTAAAAGTACTGGTTTCAAAACTTCTTAAATTATAAAAGTAAAAATAATGTAAGGGAAAAAATTTCATTAAGGAAAAAGCTTATGCTGTGCCACACATGTAGTGCAGTTCTCCCCACTACCCAAAACACATTAAAAAAGCCATAATTACTATAATGTTATATTTAATAATAAAAATGCCATAATGACTATAATGTTATATTTAAAAATGTTGCACTAGGCACTCTCTTACAGTCACATATATGTCCACTGAAAATGAATGCATTTTAGTTCAGTGCATATATATTCTTTTGAGTCTCTGCCATGGTTCATCTTCATCTTCAGGCTGTCGGAATGATATATGTTTATACTTCTCATCCGACCACAATCAAATTTACTCTATCCGGATGGCGTCATTTACCTGGATAGATTTTTTTTTTGATTGATTACAAGCCTGAACAAAAACAAGACAGAATAACAATAAGCTGAAATGAAATAGGAGTAACGAGGGTATTTTTATAATGTAAGGAGTAGTAAGTACAGATAACTGTGTGAAAATGTAAGGGGTTGAAGTGAATAGTCTTATTACTCCAGTAAAGTATAGATAACCAACATTTCTAGTAAGATAACGAAGTTGTTTTGCGTGAATATTTGAGTTTACTGTAAAACTACTCATACCAGCAACTAATCTATCACTATCACTTACTACAGAGTAGTATACTTAGCTTTTAGTTGATTGCTAACACTTTTCCTTCCACCTTAAAACATATACTGTATTTTTCACACTATAAAGCGCACTTAAAATTCTTAAAAAATGTACAGTGCACCTTATGAATGAATTTTCAGTCCAGTCAGGTTGTAAGGAGGAGTAAAGCCACTCTGCTGAAGTCACTCTTCAGCACTGAGGCTGCAGCAGTATTAGCATTAGCCGCTAACCGCAGCGCTCGCTTTTTCACCGTTAAGGGTGAGTATATCAGACTGTAGTCTGTGTGTTTACCACATAAAAACAATCTACATGGAACAAACCGCTAGCTGATAGTGCCCTGGGTTACCGGAACACTCAGGGTTCCTCAGTGTACTGCTGTCAGACGGCATTTACTAGTGCTGCTAATCACGGCTAGCTCTGCTGCTAACCACGGCTAGTAGCTGCTGCTAACCATGTTAAAAAACTGGAAATCTAAGCTTACTGTAAGTAAATGGAAGCACTTTGCTCACCCAAATAAACAGTTTTCAGGAGAGAAATCGATGTAGAATAACATCCAGCGCTCGTTTGACTTTGAAAGAAAATGTTTCTTTTAAGAATTACAGTTTTGTTCACTTAGGCGCTTCCCCCAGCTTCCCCATTAAAAGGAAAAAAAATGGCGACACCCTTGATCCTTGTCACTTAAAATGCGCTTTATAATCCGGTGCACCTTATATATGAATATAGACCAGAAAATAGACGTTCATTGATAGTGCGCCTTATAGTCTTTAAAATACAGTGAATAAAGAAATAAAGAAAACATTGACTGGTACTGTATAAGACCTATGTTGATGTATAATGATGATTTATTATTAATTTATAGTAGTAGTCTGACCTGAGAAGGATTGGTCCTCCTTATATAAGGGACTTGGTTTCTCCCAAGATTTCTTCCTCCAATTTTGAGGGATTACTGTCACTCACTGGGGGGTTCTATACTCAATATTCTATTCTATATTTTATGTATGTCTGATTCTCTGTCTTGCTTCCATATTCTGTAAAGCTTATATGCAACATCATCAGTTGTAGAAAGCTCTAAAGCTATAGGTACATTTTATTTAATTTGAATATTAATAGGGGGAGTTTATATGAACAGGGATTGGGTAAGTGACCTTCCAAACTGGAAAGAAAATGGGCAAACAATAGAAATAATTTATTTTTTTAAAAATGCAGTGAAATTAACAATATTCTTGTTTGTCATGTACAAATATAGAAACAATGCCAGCCATCCGCAGCTGCTAACAGTGCTCCTCTCAGTGGGTCAGAGTACACGGCTTTGTTTATTTAAAGAAGAGTCAACAGTTTAGGAAGAAAAGGGAGATGTTCTGCTAAAGATGGCCTAAAGCACTGTGTTTGTGCTAGTGTGAGTGTGGGCTGGCGGCGTTATTCTTATTGGAAGTGGGACAAACTCTCTAGCAAAAAGACCCCCAAATTTGTCCCACCTGTCAGTCTATAATAACATTTTCCAGCTCTTCTGACTGAGCTACTGCATACTCTAATGGGGAACTACAATTTATGTTTAATATATATGCCTATACTGTAGATATGACATTCACAGTGGTCTTTACCATAGACTGTATACAGCTGGACAGAGCATCGTCTCTTAAAAGTGAAGCCACCACAGGTCGGGCGCCCCCTGCTGTTCGGCTGCAGAAAGCTGTGTAACTCCACCCATCCCCATAGGTTTCAATGGCAAAACAGACAACTTTCAATCACGTTTTTTTCTAATATACTGTAATTCTACCTCCATTATTTAAATGCAACAGCTAGTGGAACCTCTGCTTGTATTGTCAAATTTTTATAACCCCACAGAATTCGGTTTTAAAAACTTTATTCGGCTCTATTCAAAAAAGGTGTGGTTATTGTAAAAGGGCTGGTTATGGGCGGGACCAATAACAGACCGTCAGCTCCGCTCCGCCCCGCTCTGCAGTCTGTGACCGCGAGGCAGCCCTCAGGGGCGGGGTTATTTAAATGAGTAGGCGGTCTCTCCACAGCCTTTCTCCCTCCTCTGGTCTCTACTGCGCAGACTCTGGTCTCTGAATCGCCAAAATGGCGGAAGATTTTGGCTTCATTTTCATTGAATGAATGGGAACGGCGACACGACGTCCATCTTTATATACAGTCTATGGTCTTTACTAATCAGTAAGTGGGTTTTAAAGGTACAAAGTACATTTATTATTTTTTTATTGAGCCTATCTGTACATTTTTAATATGGAGTCCAGAAAAAAATGCAGTGCAATTTGGTGTAATATTTTTTCACCTGTCAAGAGCTAGAGACTACATACACTCATAAATAAAGAAAAACACATTAATGCACCCCAGGAACAATAATGATTAATGACTAAACATTTAGACTGATATGAGCAATGCATATTGAGCTACACATACAGAAGGAGTCTGTAATGCATGTGTAATGCAAAACACCAGCTACAGTATCTCAGTATGCAGAGTGTCCTGCAGTATTTCATCCCTTCAGCTTGAATATTTCTGCAGATTTTCCGGTTGGGGTGGAGTGTTGATGGTGCATCAAAGAGCATCCCACGCATTTTTGATCAGCGGTAGGTCTAAGGATGTAACTGGCCATGGTGTAGCATCTGTGTCTTTAAGGCAAGCTCTAGCGATGGCAGAAGTAGGCGGGCGAGCATTGTCCTGTTAAAACAGTGCACTGGAGTATGCATTCAGAAAAGGTAGGGTCACTGGTTGCAGGAACGTATCAATGTAACCTTAGTTTGTTGAAATTCAGGTGATCTGGCATCGTGTGAAATTCCATCTGACACCCATGACACCAGGCCTTCTGGTTGTGCGATTCAAGCTATTCGGGTGCCTAATACACAATAATTCAGTATGTCAAATCAATGGTTTATGCAAAACCAAATATGCATTTTTCAAGTTTGACCTCCCATTACTCCAAAATGCTACAGTAAAATAACCTGATACTTATACTGTTAATAGTACGGGAAGGAATATTTAAGAATATATGGTGTCATTTGATAACACTTTGATTTGCTGGTTTTGTAGGACTCCAAAATTTGGTTTATGCAAAACCTAATAGACATTTTTCTTAAGTTTTACTTCCCATTACTCCAAATTGCCACATTGAAATTGCTTAAAACATACACCTTTGATACATGACCATGATATCTTTACGAATTAAGTGTTGTGATATGATAAGCCTTAAAGGGATAGTTCTGTATTTTTGACATGAGTCTGTATGGCATCATCATAACCAGTGTCGTGCATCCACACTGACTTACCCCCCACAGCGTCCTGTGAGCCGAGTTCTTGTCCAGTTTAGGTCAAAGCGAAAGTAGTCCGGCATGTTTGCTGGGGTCAGGAAAATAACTCCTTTTTCTTCCCAAAGCAGTACGTGTTCAAAAGAGTGATTTATTTACATCACAAAAAACTAACCCTGCAAAAGTCACGCCTCGTAAATCACTTGGGTCCTACTTTCTCTCGTTCCATATCAATGCGCGCAGCGCTGCAACCTGACAGCTAGCCTACGTGTTTGGGTCGCTTTGTTTACTTCTCGCCTTGAGAACATGTCTGACTACGAGAGTGACGAGGAAAACATTGATCACCGCTCAGAGCCACGGGGATATCTTTATGAACCCGAGTATACAGATGTTGAACTTCGCCAAATGGAATTAGCTTTTTTATTTTTTCCACTTTTGTGTCCACATGGATGCCCAGCGCTAGTACCCAAAGTTTCCTCAGAGCAACATCAGTCACAGGAAAACGATGAAAACTTTGCGGAGAATCAGCCACATCTTTGTTGCTACAGCCTGGATAGTCACAAGTCCGCACCATTTTAACACACACACACACACCTAGCTTTATATATATATGTGTTTACAAAGCTTATAAAAGCCAATAGACTTCTCCCTAAAGTTAGCTCGTTTGCGTTGCTAGTCTGAACACAGCTGCTAAGCACTGCCAAAACACAGAACAAGTTGACGCGTGCGCAGCTCGCTGTCAGAATGACGCGCACTGATACAAAATGAGAGAAAGTAGGACCCAAGTGATTTACGAGGTGTGACTTTTGCAGGGTTAGTTTTTTGTGATGTAAATAAATCACTCTTTTGAACACGTACTGCTTTGGGAAGAAAAAGGAGTTATTTTCCTGACCCCAGCAAACATGCCGGACTACTTTCGCTTTGACCTAAACTGGACAAGAACTCGGCTCACAGGACGCTGTGGGGGGTAAGTCAGTGTGGATGCACGACACTGGTTATGATGATGCCATACAGACTCATGTCAAAAATACCGAACTATCCCTTTAAGGCAATTTTCCTACATTTGCCATCCCATTAATTCAAATGATTACAGTATTATTGCTTGAAACATACATAATAAATAATATTGCAATAACGAATAAGTGTTCTTCAAGACTTTTGATAATCCTTTGATTTCCTAAACCTGGTCAAATTATGTTTATTGAGCTGTAAAATCCTGTTTCTATTCCACATTCAGTCTTTGCATGAGAAGCGTGAGCAGTTTCTTCCCCAGCTCCGCTGTGCACGCGGCAACTGTAATAAACTGGTTAGACGCGCACTCCAACTTTCACACAGAATATTCATCTTTTTCTCAAGCAAATATGTCACTTTTGTATTGCTTATATCTATTAACATGTTATTATGATTACTATTATTATGATGATTTTCACAAGCCTGATTTAAAAAAAAAACTGTGAGAACTAGACAGCTGGTTCAGAACATGCCCAAAACATAAGGCATGTCCTGTGGGGAGTTTCCTGTGTTTAATGGATGGTACCCACCAAAAGTGCTCCAAGAAATGACAGCCGGAGAGCCAGTGACAGGGTTACTCAGTGTTCAGTGTAAAATGCTACAGTATGTAGACTTACGTTGCTTTAATTAAAGTAAGTCTTTCTCATTCTCACCAACATGGCTGTGAAATCGTGATCATGAGGAATAATGATGCAATCCATGCGATGAGTGGATGGTGTTTTTGGGTGCATAATGAGTGTGTTTTGGCCGTGTGGAGTGGCTGGAATTAGCCCGGGTGTGTTCTCGTGAGGGCGGGGTAATCCCTCCCCTCCTTCCCCCTATCGCTTTGATGTTGGATTAATTAAGCTGTAATGATGCTCCTCTGTACTATCTGAGCGTGAGGAAGAGGAATGATACTGACACTTCTGATTTGATCATCTGAATAATTTGGCCTGTGGATGGAAAAAAAAAGCCACTTCCAGAGAAACCGTGCCAAATGTTATCGGGATGATGAGAGATGGGCTGAAGTGACCTACTGACAGATTTGCCTTAACGGTCCACATGCATAATACATCGGCTGTCTTGCCCAGTTTCATAGGAGGCGCTGCTGTGGTTCTTGATCACGTTAAGATAGGGGATATTAAACGTGAACAGCTGCTTTATATGAAGGTCATGCAGTCACGCTTCACAGCCGTGACACAGTGGAGCCATCGCACTAAATAAAAGCCTACACACCATCAGGCAGTATTCTCACTTCTGCCCACGGTGCTCCTCTCTATTCACTGCCCTGACTATCATTATTCCTTTTCCTGTCCGCTGTGACTGTCGCTATACTTCTCCATGTCTTTCTTAACATTCACAACACTACTCTATGGTTTGGCTCACACTGACTAGCTGACTTCATCTCAGTTATACATGAACTTAAAAAATAAAAATAGTTATTTTACAAATTATTACAAATACAGAAATGTAAACTATTACATTGTTATTTAAACACATTATTTAATACATTATTCACAAATACATTCATTTATTTTGTGGACATGTTATTCATATATGTTTTTTTATGTGGGATTTTTTAATACAATTATTATAAGTAGTTAAATAGCACTGTGTATTTTTCAAGATATTTTCTCAAGCTGTTAAAGATGTTTTTAATCACTTTCATTATTTATTTAGCTATTTTCAAAAACATATCAAGCTGTTAATAAACCCTAAGCCATATTTTATCCATTTTTAATTAAAATGTGTTCATTTGAAGTAAAAGGTAATTCCTGCTTAAAGGTCTCATTCCATTGTTTTTAAATTCATTTTAAAATGTCTAGTTGTGGTCTCTAGTATAAATGAATGCAATGTGAGCTGTTTTTTGTAAAAAAGAGTAGGTTTTTCTGTTCACTTGTTACTAATTAGTGGTCTTTGAAGAAAGGCAGAATTTGTCTCTTGCTTATGAATATTCATACATGCAAACATATTGCCTCTGATTGGCTAACAGCACTGCAGCAGAGAACACTACCTGCCTTCCCCTCACAGTCAATTTTGCAGCTCTAAAAACTCAAAGGACAAAATGTTTTCAGAGATACAGCCTTAGATGTAAATATATAGCTCTGAGTACTAGCTAAAGTCAACCCTTAAACTTAACGTCAGACGGCCGAAAGAAATGTTATCAGTGCTGCGGGGAGAGCGGAGGTGTTGGTGAAGAAGGTGACGTTTATTCACGTATCAATCTGTGCATGTGAGGCCTTTCAGGGACAGATTTGTTCACAGTACACACAGATACAGCTCACTTACATTTGTGAATGTGAACCGTCTAGACAGCCAAATCCGATCTGATCAAAAAATCTGATTTGAGCAATGTGGCTTGTAGTGTGAACGTAGCCAAAAAGGCTTGAGCACATGCTGTAAATTGATCAATGTATGATGATAAAATAGTGATTGATTAATCTATCCATCCATCCATCTTCATATTTGCTTCCCACAGACACACAGACACCTGGAGAACACAGACCAGGACGAGGTTCAAACCCACAACTTCAGGGCCCAAAGATGTGTGGCACACACACACACACACACACTACCATCTGCTCTAGTAATGTTTTATAAACCAGCAGATCTCCTTTAGAACTTTAGTACGAAACTTTCAGCCAGCACACCACAATCATTATATGCGAATTAGTATGTGTGCCTCGTTAAAAGTTAATTACTTGAGTCTGTCCTCGTTAATGTGTTGGAGCCAATCCACTGCGTTGTGAGGTGGAGTGGGTCTAAGTAGCTGTATTTGGCAGAGGGCCAACATAATTCCATGATTGCATAATTCCACTTTATAACTTTAATGTCCTCCTGCTAAGCGTTGAGTGGGTGTGTCAAAATGTTTAGGGCTGCATGTCCATCACTATTTCCTCTCACTCTTCCCTGACTCGTCTTTGAACAGTATGTTCATATCTCTCAGAGAGATATTTCTATATCAGTAGGGATGGACAATATGACCTAATGATATTACTGAAAAGATAAATTACACTATTAAAAGCATTTGAAAGAATATTATGGATATCATTCATTTTATAAATTTAAAGGGGCATTAAACCTCCTGATTTTTGCTGCAAGCTCAAATAAAAAAGCTAAAAAATACAAGGGGTAGTTTGGCTGGGGCACTGAGTGATGTATGGGTTTAGAGGCAGGGCAGGAGGGAGAGCTAATTGGCTGATTAAGTTGCAGCAGCAGTGTGCCTCTGATAAAGGTGAGACACAGATGGTTGAACATCAGCATGGGGGTGGGATTATTGATTGACTGACCTGCATACCAAAGTGCACAGACACCTCATTTGCATCTATAGCACAGTTGAACCTTAGAGGGCGCTGCAGAGGCAGAAATTACCACAATAAAAGTATTTTTTTTAAAGGTTAGGAAATGTTTATAAACATTTTAAACAGGACTGGTATGTTTCATTACTAGGGTTTAGCAGCAGTAGTTAGAAGGGGACAAAATATTTTTATTAATTAGTGGCACAACCATTCATGCAAGGTTTAACATATTAATTGTAAAAACAGTGTGGTCTGGTGCGTTTGTTGGATGTAATTGGTCTCTACATTTTGTCAGTGTTTCCCAAATGAACAAAACAAACAAAACAGTATACCCCAAACCACCTAATTTAACAAAAGGCATTTTTTTTACGTTAACCTGCATTAATAATACTCCTCAACATGCTTTGTCTAATTACACATTCTCACCACAGAGGTCTCTAAATCAGCAAAATCCCAAAGTTAATTATTTCTTAAGTTCACTTTTACTCCACTCACTGATGTAAAGCAGCAAATCGTGCCGTTCCAACTTTACACAAGCTGAGTGACACATATACTGACACTGAAGTGAGAGGAGCATGTGCACTGAGGGGGAAGAATAATAATATTACTGTATTTTACACTAATATGATACAGCATTACATAGTTCTGGCGAAAGGGCCTTGTAAAGCTCCACCCATATTACACAGTGCAGTAGCAGCATTCCGGCACTGTGAATGTCAGATAAGCCATTCTTCCTGGTGCAGTCAGTGGAGCATCAATATGATTATTATTGGATTACTGTCAGGCTATTTTTAAAGGTCAGTTGCTACACTGACCGACTGCATGTTTCATGTAAAACAAATTGAATCAAGGCCTCTAAGTACAGTCTTGGTGCAAAGGTCTATTCACACCAATTCTTTTGGACAGAAAAAAAGCACATTAAGTTAAAAAAAAAAAAAGAAGACCTGTACATAGTGTGAAAAAGTGTTTGCCTCGTTATGATTTCTTATTTTTTTGCATGTTTGTCACTCTTAAATTGTAAAACCTAGTCAAAGACAAAACAAGTAAACACAAAATGCTATTTTTAAATGAAGGTTTTTATTATTAAGGGAAAAAAAATTAATCCAAACCTACGTGACTGACATGAAAAAGCTTCAAACTCTTTCTCTCCCTTAATAATAAAAACCTTCATTTAAAAACTGCATTTTGTGTTTACTTGTGTTGTCTTATTATTAATATTGTCTTTTACTCCACACAGATTAAAATGATTGGCTGTGTATTTTGTGAGCTTACTGTGTTCTTCAAGTGTTCCAATGTGTTTAAATCAGGCTGGCCAATCAGCGCCATTTTCATATATTTGCAGTCTATACAAAGCTAAGGCTTTGGAAGTATGGCAAGTTCTTTTTTTACAGAGACTTCATTAAGGTGTTTTTTAATTTACAAATTGTATACAAAAAGAGGTTTTAATGAGTGTCCTAGTTTGTTCACATTCCACAAAGAGAGCAGAAGGGGACATAGAGCAGAGAAACAGAAAGAGTGGACATTTATGAGCACAGAGCACACAAGGTGAAAAAAGGATCTCTATGTTTCTATGCCAATGATTTTAGTGTGGACAGACTTTAATGCCCTGTCCAGAGACAGGAATCCTGATGTTCCTGGCAGCCAAAGACTGTTATTTCTTTGATGAAGGCCTTGAAACATGGGCCGCAGTGCCTTGTTTTTGGTTAAATAAAGAAGTTAATTTTTGGCCCAGAGTAAGTAAGTGTTGCACCTTTCTTTCCAAATTTTAACCACCTTCTTCACCCCTAGAAATTGGTTATTTTCATGTCCCTGATGTAATGATCTTATATAACAGTGTCAAAATAATTGAATTCATGCGGAACTGGGAACACGTTTGGGAACGCTCTGCCATGCTGAAGAGAATGTGATGTACTCGCGGATCCTCCTATTGTTTCTCTTCTTCTCCACAGAGTTACTGAAAGGATGCAATGAGCTCCATAGCTGTCCTCTAAATTCATCTCTTCCTTAACATTGCCTTCACACACGATCTCTCCGGGTGCATAATCTCCTCAGTTCAAAGAATAAAAGAGTCAGAGTCAGAGTTGGGTTTCTAACCCTCCTCCTGCCCCACTCCTCCCCAGCCCCGGCCCAGACGCTTCCTCCTCTGTTCAGCAGTGCAGTGTACTAATCCTCGTTAGACTTCAGTGCTTGTTTTGTCAGCAAGGAAAAGCGACCCCGTCTCAGATGATGAATCATCTCCGGGGGTTCGTAGAGAAGGCATTTATTTCAGATCCACAGGCCGCGCGCCGTGTGATGTAATCTGCTCTGACAAAATAGAAGCATGCATCAGCAATTTTTAAGATATTACTCCTTTCTTTTCCCGCAATCTGGAGTCTAACTCTTTAAAGTTTGCAGCCTAGACAGTTTCTCCTGGTGTTTTACAGACACTAATTTGCACTGGGAATAATTACACTCAAGTTGTGTTTATTTGCCTTGAAATGTTCTGGAACAGCAGGGCACAAATTAATGTGGGGTAAAATACAATATAACATAAGCTGCATCCGAAAATACCACTGAACCAGTGTGTATACTTTACAGTTCCGCTATATTGTAGTGGGGTCAATATAAACATGCAAAGGTGTCAAATTAGTATTGAAATTCATTACTCAGGTAGCAGAACCTAGTTGCAGGGTTTAAAAAATACTTTGTATAAGTTAAAGTATCTTAAAGTGGGGGGGTCTTGATGGATTATGGAGCGAGGTGTGTGTGCTCTAACAGTGATACTGCACTGTGATTGTTGAGGGGGGGAGACTGACGCTGTCTACTGCTCTCAGGGATTATTTCACACGCAGCGCCATGCGCAGTGCCCTAGTGCATGTAAATTTAATGGTCCAATGAAGGTAATTTCAAAACCAGGACATTTTCTCACTTTAAAAAAAAAAAACAGGACGCCTGGGACAGGACGTGAAATACGAGAAATACGGACGCTTGGTCACCCTAATGTAAAGGTAAAAAAAGTGCCTTTAAAAAGAAAAGCTTAGGCCGCCCAGGAGCCTATAGTGCACTATAGACTCACTTTATCCTCTGCAGAGATTTATATATATGTTAGGTCCTATATATGGACATATATGGACCTATATATGTTAGGTCCTACTTATCCAAAACAACTTTAACAGAGGTTAAACTGCTGTAAGTGTTTCCCTCAAGAGCAGCACCTGTCTGTAGTTAAGGGAAAACACGAACTAGCAAGAATTAAGTGTGAAATTAGTTTATGTCTGTGTATTTAGGTTAAAATGATTGTTTGGTTTAAATAAAACAAAATTATACAAATTATAATTATCACAACAGTGACATCACAACCTTCATACTGTTTTACTTTCAAGACACTTCCTGCATTTTCAGGAATTAATAACATTTGACATTTTAAACATCATTATTTTTTATTCATTCCAGTTAACCCCTGCGATAAACTAAACTATAGCACTTGTAGTTTAGTTGTGATATAAGACACATTTTCACACCAGGGCCAATGACTGACAAGTGATGACAAGATAAGAGCACTTTAAAATGAGCTATACATCTTCATGACATTTGGGATCTCTGACATGACACACTTGATAATATCATTATTCACTTCAATACAACTGGGACTGTACAATCACACAGTGATAAATAAGTGTGACTAGTGAGAGGGTCACAGGTTGTGAGCAAGCTAACAGATACAGTGTGATGTAGATCAGGACCGTTTCATCTCTCGCTCAAAAAAAAAAGGTTTGATTGTTGTTCTAAGAAGAACCACTTTTGGTTCCTTAAAGAGCTTGTTTCTGTAAAATAAAAATAAAGCATTAAGAATTTTTTTTCATATCATTCTCCTCCTTTACAAATTCGGAATGAACGTAATACTTCTGTAGCATCAGTTAAAGAACCTTTTATATCACGTCTTTATTGGAGGAGCAACCAACAAGACACTTCCCAGTTAACTGAACATGTCCTCTCACTGTATTGGAGTCTATATTAGACAACTCTATCGATATACTTTTTATAACCGAAACCTGGCAGCAAACTGGTGATTATTATTCTCTGAATCAGGCTACCCCCCCTAATTATAAGTACATCTGTAAACCTCGTTCCTCTGGTAGAGGCGGTGGTCTTGCGGTTATTTTTAACAACAAGATCACTGTTACTGAAGTAAGCATTACATCTGCTAATTCCTTTGAATGTCTCACTATTAAATTACCTGGCTCTGTCACTGCAATACTAGTCTATCGTCCACCCAAACCTAATCCATTATTCCTGCCCGAGCTGTCTGAACTGCTCACTCTTGCTGGCACAATTTCTGCCCGCTTGTTGCTGGTCGGTGACTTTAATATCCATGTTTCAACCCATGACTGCAAAGCTGCCTCTGATTTTCTGTCTGTCCTCGAGTGCTTCTCTTTTACACAACATGTACACTTTCCCACACATGACAAAGGTCGGACCCTTGACTTAGTCTGTACCTCCTCGCTGCCTGTTCTCAACCCTCACTCTCTATTGTTTCCACTCTCTGATCATAAACTTATCCTGTTTACTGTCCCTCTGATCTTCCCCCGCCGCTCCACCAAAAAATTTATCTCTTTCCGTAAGACTCAGTCTATTGATCCTTCTTTTCTTAATCAATCTATTTCTTCCATCTTTCCTGTTACCTCTGCCCCATCCTCTCCTGAATCACATGCACTGCTGCTAAATTCTGCCCTTAATGAATCCCTGAATATACTAGCCCCCCTGAAAACAAAAATGGTGACCTTTCCTACCTACTCCCCCTGGTATACTGCAGATCTACGTAGCATGAAACAGGTTGGTCGTCAGCTAGAACGTCTCTTCAAAAAAACAAAACTTACTGTTCACGCGAATGCATATAAGCAACATCTGTCTGCATATAGAGATGCTGTTAGTGCTGCTAAGACAACCTACTTTTCTGACCTCATTAACAGTCAGCATAGAACAAACTCTCGGCACCTCTTCTCAACAGTTGATAAGCTATTTAAAAGTCCAGACAGCACTCTTGTACCCTCTCCAGCCCTTTGTAACACTTTCCTACACTTCTTCGACTCCAAAATAGCAAATATTCATAGATCCCTGATCTCTGCTTCTTCTGGACCCCCCTCTCACTCCTCTCATACTACCAACCTCTCTCATTTTAACATTTCTTCCGCCTCTCTTGCTGCCTTTAACAGTATTGACTCTTCCTTTATCGCTAATATTGTAATGTCTTCTAAGACCACAACATGTGCTCTAGATCCACTCCCCACCAACTTAACTAAAGCCTGCGTACCTGCCTTGCTCCCCCACCTCACTGTTCTCATCAATCAATTACTTCTCCTTGGTCAGGTTCCATCTGTTTACAAAACGGCTGCAGTCACTCCTATACTAAAGAAACCTGGTCTCGACCCTTCTGACCTCAACAACTATCGCCCTATTTCCAATCTCCCCTTCCTGTCTAAAGTCCTTGAAAGAACTGTGGCCTGCCAATTGCAACATTATCTTGAATCACAAAACCTATTTGAACCCTTTCAATCTGGTTTCCGACCCTTCCACAGTACTGAAACGGCATTGGTCAAGGTTATTAACGATTTACTGGTAGCTGCTGATGCTGGTGCTCTAAACATTCTTTTGCTACTAGATTTAAGTGCTGCATTTGACACAATTAACTACTCTATCCTTCTATCTCGACTCTGTGAACTTGGCATCGTTGGCACTGCCCTGGACTGGTTCTCATCTTACCTAACTGACAGAAAACAATTTATTTCATTGGCTGGCTATTCCTCCCATACCTCTGTGATTAAACACGGAGTACCACAAGGATCAGTCCTTGGACCTCTCCTGTTCATCATCTATATCCTTCCTCTTGGGCCTCTGTTGCGTCACTTTAACCTAGACTTCCACTGTTATGCGGACGACACCCAAATTTATCTTAGCACTAGTTCTATCAATAACCCACCCACTACTCATTTAGAAAGCTGTCTCTCTGCGATCCAGAACTGGATGAAGGACAATTTTCTCATGCTAAACAGTAATAAGACCGAGCTCATCCTAATCAGCACTAAAGCAGTCCTGAATCAAACTCCTACTCTCTCTCTCAACTTTGGCGGTACAGTAATCTCTCCCTCTACCCAAGTCCGAAATTTGGGCGTTCTTCTAGATTCCACTCTCTCTTTTACAGCTCACATCAACTCTGTGGTGAAAACTGCATTCTTTCATCTGCGCAGAATAGCTAAAATTCGACGATCCCTTACTCAGTCCACTGCTGAAATACTCCTTCATGCTTTTATTTCCAGCAGACTAGATTACTGTAACTCCTTGCTTGCTGGCATTAGTTCTTCCTCTATCCATAAACTCCAGATGGTACAAAACGCAGCTGCCCGTTTACTCACTCACACTCGCACCCATGAACACATTACACCTGTTCTCCAAAATCTTCACTGGCTCCCTGTTAAATACAGGATTCAATTCAAGATTCTCTTACTTACCTATAAGGCATTAAATAATCTTGCACCTCCTTATCTGTCAAACCTCCTTCTTCCTTACAGACCATCTCGATCCCTTAGGTCTGCTACTGCTGGACTTCTTAAAGTCCCAGCCTCTAAACTCCGTGGCTTTGGTGATCGGGCTTTTTCCAGACTTGCTCCTCAACTATGGAATTCTCTCCCATCTGCGGTCAAACAATCCTCCTCTCTTTCCTTGTTCAAATCTACACTCAAGACTCTTTTCTCTTGCCTACGGCCTTCCCTCTGTTTAATGTACTATACCACTTATCCCTGCTGTCTGTTCTCGTACTATGTTGATTGTCTGTCACCACTTGTTTTGTAATGTTTCTATTTGTTTTCACAAATGATGACTGTAAGCGTCTTTGGGTTTTAGAAAAGCGCTATATAAAAATAAAGTATTATTATTATTATTATTATTGGAGAATCCTATACAGTACTGTATCCCATTTAACTTTGAGACACTGTCTAGTAGGGATGGCATAGATTATGTAAGAAAATGAGGGAGCCCACAATTGAGTCCTAAATTTATAGGGTAAACAGATCTAAACGGCAAAAAACTCAAATTAAAAATTGTTCCAGAAATGCTTTTCATTTTAAAATGTAGAATGGTGTATTTTTCCAAAAATCAAAGAAAACTTTTTCTATTGCAAATGGGTTTTGAGTAACAGAAAGGCAAGAAATAATTGTTACTGTGTGCTGACTGGGTGGTGAGCTGATAATAATTAGATTGCAGTTCCTGCAGAAACTGCAAGTGTGATTGTGAGTGCTGATTTGTGGCTGGTTGCTATGGTATCCGTGTTGATTGCTATGTGATTGCTATAGTGCCCATGGTGGTTGCTATGTTGTTTCTAAGTGGTTGCTAAGGAATTACTAGGTGGTTGCTAAGGTGTTGCTACATTATATGTGACGGTTGCTACAGTGTTGCTAAGTGGTTGCTAGGTTGTTGTTAAGGTGTTGCTATGGTATCCGTAGTGGTTGCTATATTTTGTTGCTAAGTGGTCGCTAGTGTGTTACTAGGTGGTTGCAAAGTAATGTATTCACAAAAATCAGATTGTGATGGGTTTGCACATTGCTGCACAACTTTGCGCAACAGACAGTACTGGAGCACTGGCTGGCGTGCAGGGGTGTCCAAACTTTTGACCAGTAGCTGCTTTATCCCATAGCTGCCCCATAGACACACAGAACTGGAGAGCAGGGGACACAAGGTAAAGAATTAGCTTGTGTGTGAGATAAAATGTTGTGCGCCCAATTATTCTAATATTTTCTAAAAGAACATGGCAAGTTCAATAGTCCTTCCAAATTTTGTCTTCATATCTTAAAAATTGAGACATACATGGGCTTGTAAATTTCTCCCCATGCGTTTTCAGTGGGCAAAAAAAACTGACATTAACGAAGTTTTAAACGAAATACGTATGTATGATCAAAAAGCTGTATGTAAGGCCTCCATTCCTGAAAAGGATGCACGTTTTAGCAAAGTCGATCTCAAAATAAAAATCCGAAGGAATAAGAAGAAGAAGAAAAAGAAGACAAATTAAAAGTGAGTAAGCAGTAAGTTTCCTACACCTTCAAAAGACTCTTTGAAACTGGAGAACTCTGAAACAGGAAGAATCAGGTCTGGCTAAGTCACATGGCAAAGCCTTTAGCTGAGCTGCTTAACACTGGACTAAAGCCCTATCCAGACTAGTTTCTCAGGGGGTCCTGGTGATATGTTCTCATTTTATGGGGGGGTCCGTCCAGATTGACCATGTACGTGTTTTTCTCAGACGTCCTCTGAGAAAATTACAGGCTGAATTACCTACTGTTTTTCACTGAATTCTGTGGTCCTCCGATAATTTTAGTCTGGACGCACATCTTTTTTTGTCCCCTCGCGTTTAATAAAATAGCTATTTGTCCACTGCCACGCACCGTGATTACACTTTGGGTGCGCATTTCCACAGAGATCCACGCAAACATGACAGCGAGTGGAAAATGAAGGAGCTACTAACGTTATGTCATGTGACAGAGAAAGCCAAAAAAAACTACTGGTCCTCCTGTTTTTTCAATTGCAGTCTGAATATAAGAGTTTTATCGCTGAGTAGAAGTGTGAAATATTTTTCACAGACGTCCCTCTGAGGAACTAATCTCTTCCGGATAGGGCTTAAGTCTTAGTTTCAGCACTAAAGAGAAGATTTAGAAGTCTGACAGGTGAAGTGCAGTAATAAAGTCATTGCTAAGATGAGAAAAAAAAAACAAAAAAAAAAACAGCTTGTCTAGGCTGTGACGCACTGCTACTAAACTACTAAAAAATAGGGGTATTCTAAAACTTTTGACCGGTAGTGTATAGGTATATATATTTCTTAATATTAAGAAATTAAGTTTTAAAGATGTTTTTATACATTTAGCTATTTTCATAAAAAAAATGTAAGCTATTTAAACAGAGAATTTCCGGTCCACCATGTCCCTTTAAGAAAGTAAACTTTGATATCAGTGCCATCACAACCTTCATACTGCTTTATTTTCAATGGAGTATAAAAACATTAATTTTACTTAATATTTCTCATATTGTTCCATACTTACACTAGCTGTCATTGTAAAATACTGAGGTACTTAAAATCATTTTAGAAAATCAACATGTTTCTTTTTTTTCTGCCCTGTTGTGTAGCTCGTCAAGCAAAAAAAAAAAAAAGATTAAGCTGGGAAATAAAACTTCTAGTCTGAATATAGTCTGTATAGTCTTAGAAATATGATAAATTGTCAAAAGAATTAAATATTTATTTACAATTTTGAGGGCCAAAAAGCACAGTATTTTTTTAATAATGACAGAACAGAAGGCTAGATTACTGCACTTTGAATAAGACATGTCTGAGTGCTTTTTTGCCTCAGAATCTTGCCTGACTAGGCAGCATATCTTACGTTTCAGACACAGCTAGGGATAATGTCATTCTCAATATGCAAAGTGTACAACTTAAACAGAGCACCCTCAGCTGGACAACTTTAACTTTTGCGGTTTAGTGAGCCTTCCCTGACATGGCCTGTATTGATTTACTTGCAGTGATATTATTTCTGTGCTTCCAGATTACAGATGGCCCTTCCCATTTGTTCTGTGTCCTATCTGGATCTACCTGGACGTGCTGTTCTCCACGGCCTCCATCATGCACCTGTGCGCCATCTCTCTGGACCGCTACATCGCCATCCGCAATCCCATCCAGCACAGCCGCAGCAACTCCCGCGCCCGAGCCCGGGTCAAGATCGCTGCAGCCTGGACCATCTCTGTAGGTAAGCGTGGTCATGTCTTCTGCTTTACTCTTGCTGTAGTATAATTAGTGTAAGCTAGTGTTTGGTTTGGTGGTTTTGGTATATATTTTATATACATTCTTATCTCAATATCTTTCTTAGAGAATATAAAAGGGGGACAGATTATGCAAAACTCACTTTTTGTGTGTTTTTGTATTACCACTTGGGTCTGGCCTGCCCCTATAAACACTCAATCCATCCATTTACTGTGAATCAGTTATAAGAGTTTGGTGTCAGGAATCATAATCTTCTATTAGCTGTTTTAATGGCTTCCTTATTGTAACATCACAATAAAGAAACGTGCATAGAACCACCCTTCCAACAACCCCTCATTCATAACCCCCACCAGAGCCCCACCCTCTAGATTAGTTAAAGAAACACCATTTCGGTCTGCTTGTTGAGAACCTCAGATGGTACACAGCAGGACTAGCCAGCAGACTTCGTCTGATGGAGGGATCTGTGGCCAAGTCAGCAGATGAGGGAGATTTAAGTACTTTTAAATAATGAGTTTTGTGCTTCTGTCACAGTTGAGCATGAAGTAGCTTGTTCGTGTTTTGCCATTTAGCACAAGCTCACACTAACCTATACTAACATCAGCGTATACATGGCATGGCCAGCAACAGCTCATCTGCATAAAAGTGACAGAGCCCTTAAATGGCTCATTCTGAAGGGTACTGAAACTGGCAAGAAATCACTTTATGTGTGAGAGTGATTTTGTGCAAAGAACTTTATGAGCATGTTTTGTATAGCTCATAAACATATTCTAATTTGTTTAAAAAAAAAAGGTAAAATATTTCCCCTTGGGCCTGAAATGTTAAATATTTTTAAACCACTGCCAACTAGAGGTAGGCAACATTGTGATATTTTGTTAATTACTGATTGATTATCAGTTTATCATATAATATATGGACAAGACAATCATTGATGACCTCAGATTTGTTATTCTTAGCCAGGAGAGCCCATTAATGTGAATAAACTGATATGTCAACAAATTCTATTAGGAATATTTAAAAATGTATATATTTAAATTACAATGTTTGGAAGTTTATTGCTCTTTAAAAGGGTGTAAATGCAATTATTCTATAATTGTATTATCATTATACCAGTTGGCAAGTTGTGATTTCAAAATAATGGTAATATCATTTATAGCAGTTAGTTTGGGGCCATTATATTGTTGCTACATTCAATTGTCTATATTTTATTAAAAAAAAAAAATCAGATTTTAATACTCATGTCATCTTAATTTAAATTACATAATAATGGTAGATACTGGAAGAACAGATATAAAATGTTAAGCAGAAAGCCTCATGCTCTCTTTCACTCTCTTTCTCCAGGAATCTCCATGCCAGTTCCTGTCATTGGCCTCTACGATCACTCCAAAGTCTTTCACAATGGCAGCTGCCAGCTGAAGGAGGACAACTTTGTCCTAATTGGGTCCTTTGTGGCGTTCTTCGTGCCACTCATCATCATGGTGGTCACATATTTCTTGACCATCAGTGCCCTGCAGAGCCAAGTGACCATGTGCCTGGACCAGCTCATGGTGCGTCCCAAGTGGATGTTCATGTTGGAGCTGCTGCCGCGGGGCTCGCTGTCCTCGGAGCGCCTCTTCGGCCGGGGGTCCCTCTGTCGGGATTCTATTGTGGGAACCTCCAGACCTTTCGTCCGCCGCACCATGCAGTCCATCAGCAACGAGCAGAAGGCTTCCAAGGTCCTTGGTGTGGTGTTCTTCCTCTTCGTCATCATGTGGTGCCCGTTCTTTGTCACCAACGTCTTGCTGGTGGTATGCGACTCAGCTTGTGACCCTTCACTAATGATTGGGCTGCTGAACGTCTTTGTGTGGGTGGGCTACCTCTCGTCGGCTGTCAATCCACTGATCTACACACTGTTCAACAAGACGTACCGGGCGGCCTTCGCCCGCTACTTGCGCTGTCGCTACCGGGAGCAGAGGAGGCCGCTGCAGTTCATTCTGGTCAACACCATCCCTCCAATCGCTTTTGACTCCTCTAAACTCCCCCTCCAAGGAAACGTCTCTTTAAGACGGTCTACAGATGAAAGCGGGTCAGGTGACTCTCCCAGCACGACCCAGGCAGAACCTCTCAGTGTACAAAGCAGGTGGGAGGGAAACGAGAGGGTAAGCCACGTGTAAAATTGAAGACTTGTAGAACCAGCAGCAGTAGTACCAGACCTGCAGTTTCAGGGGCATTCTGTGCTTTTTAATCCTAATTTAATTGTATTTTGTACCATTGTCTCACAAATTTGGCAGGTCAAATTCATATAAAGTCAAAAGCTGGGTCCAGAAAACCCAAAAGTCCCCCTCTTCTCTGTGACCCAGAAACTGTTATTGTGGCACCATCTTGCTGCCTTCTCCTCCTGCTTAAAGTGTCTTCCAGCGAAGCATACACCAGAAAATCCTACCCAAGAAGTCTTTTAAGGGTTTTGGAGTGACATCACTGTGGGCACACAGAGCACACCGCTAGCTGCGGTTAGCGGCTAATGCCGCCAAAAGTGGTACACGGAGGAACCCCAAGTGTTCCAGTAAGCCAGAGTGATATTAACTAGCAATTCATCCCATGTAGCTTGTTTTAACACGGTAAATGTGCAGGCTACAGTCTGATAATACTCACCTCTGAATGGTAAAAGAGCTAGTGCTTAGTGCGGTTAGTGGCTAATGCTAATACCTCTTCAGTTTTGAGTCTCAGTGCTGGAGAACTAAACTGAAACTCCTGTATAACTCTGTACTTCAGCGGAGTGACTTTATTGCTCCTTACAACCTGACTGGTAAAATTCATACATAAGTTGCACCGGGTTATAAGGCACACTGACAATTATTGGGAAAACGAAAGAATTTTAAGTGTGCCTTACAGTGCGAAAAATATGATAGCATATGCAGCAGTGAGAGGAAATACAGAAGAAATTTACTCACATTTGTAAACAAACTCCTGCGCTGTCCTAACTCTGTTCACCGTGTTTTTATATCTGAGAGCTGGAACTCTGATATGGTGACGGGAGATGCATCATGGGAATGCCTTCACCGAGAAGGATACATCTCACTCTGCCTTTAGGATTGGGGTATAATAAGGATGCTGCCCATGAAGACATCATATGCTGCCTTCTTAATGGAGCAGTGGAGCAATGCTGCTTAGTATGGAACACAGCTATAGTATTGTCTTTGCAGTAAGTCCCAGTTTAAACATACACAATTAATACAGTTAAAAGGATGGCTGCTTGTACTATTGTACTATTGCACTGTTAGCCCAGCCAATCAGAAGTCTCGTAGAAAAATGTGTTTTGAGAAGGGGGTTAGTGCACTATAAGCCCCTGAGGTGCAGCCTAAGCTTGAGTTGATACTTCAGCTTCAGCTACAGAAGTCTTTTTAAACCCTAGTTTCTACACTTCTACTCGAGTAATGAATGAGAATTCTTTTGACACCTTTAAGAACATGTAATGTCCTGGAACTGCAGGTCTAGAACTGATGCCAGTACTCCAGAACTTTAAATGTAGTTATTTAGGAGTGGATGCTTTTAAGGAGATGGACATTTGCCCACTTACAATGCCAGCAATATGCACTAATGCCACATTCAGGAATCACTGAAACAGTGCCACAGCATTTCCAGTACTAAGACTGAGAGGACATTAGTAAATTATATTTTTTTTAAGTGGACACAATGCTACAGGACCCATTTATCAAATACAGAAACTGAAGAGGACAGGAACTGCAGTGATTCCATGTTTCTGTCCCAAGTTTTGGAATATAACACAAGCCGAGGAAGCAAGTTTAATTACCGGTATACTGCCTCATTATTTCTAGAGACTTTTATTGAGACCACTGAAGTTGTTTCTCGACATTTTTGTCTGTGCTGCCAGCTTAAGACTATGGATGTTCTGGCCTCGGTGGGAAAGCCTTCCATTCTGTCCATCAAACTTACTTTCTTTTGCATAAAATCTCCATCATGTTGTGCTTTCTAAAGGATTTTTAGAAACATTCTGATCTTCATCCATTATACATTTTCTGAGCATATAGGACATTTTTGTAGTTCTATAAATGCAGACTATAGTCCTTTTTTCACCCTGTTCCTCAATGGTCAGGACCACCACAGAGCAGCTATTATTTGGATGGTGGGATATTCTTAGCACTGCAGTAACACATTCGTATTGGTATTGGTACAAGTATATCAGACACAGCAGTGCTGCTGGAGTTTGTAAACACCGGTAACATCCTATGAAAAGCACCCTGTGATGAGCCTATGATGAAGGACTAGAGGATGACCAGCACAAACTGTGCAGCAACACATGAGCTTTTGTGTCTAACTCTACATAAGTGTGCAGCTAGCGAGAGTGGCTAAGGCTACGTTCACATTACAATCCACATTGCTCAAATCCGATTTTTTGCTCAGATCGGATTTGGCTTGACGGCTCACATTTACAAATGTAAGTGAGCTGTATTTGTGTGTAATGTGAATGAATCTGTCCCTGAAACACCTCACATGCGCACATTGATACGTATATAAGCGTCACTTTCTTCACCAACAACAAAAAACTGTCATATTTGAGAGACGACTCGTAGCTTTATAAAGAGAAATGGATGTGTTAGCAGCTCATATGTGGAGCCTCTTTTGCTCCAGTGGAGAGCAAACAGCTGGACCTAAAGTACATGCTCAGGTCGAGGAGGTGAAAAAAGGCCAGGCGGTTTGCTTTTGCTGTTTTTGCAGCTATAGCTTCACAGCTGCACCAAGAGATGTGGGTACGAGAGAGAATCATGTAGCGCCTTCAGCCTGGCAATGTGAATGTAGTATAGTATAAAAGTTTGAAAGTGAGCTTTCCAAACAGCGAGGTGTTTAAAAACTCCAGCAGCACTGCTGTATCTAATCCATTCATACAGCTCAACACAAACTAACACTCCACCACCATGCTAGTGTCACTGCAGCCATGAGAAAGACTCATTACCAAAATAATAGCTGCTTTGTAGTGGCTCTATGGGGTTCAGACCATTGAAGAACAGGGATGATGGACAAATGATGGATAATGGGTATAGAAACAAGTAGGTGGTCATGTTATGCTTGATCAATGTATATTAATGTTTTGTATATTAAAGTGGACACTACCCTGGGGAATAACTTTCCAAGATTTTACAGATTTTATCTCTTTTGGATTCAATGTGATATAATAAAGACTCATGTATAGTGTGATAAAATGTGTATATGTAAATAAACAGACCAGCCTGGATGGTAGCGTGCTCTTTCTGACCTAATTGTGGTCTGGCTAAGCTAACAGGAGAAAAACAGTCACTGAAAAGCAGAATCTGGAGATGTTACACATGGCACTGGAATTCCAAACATCATATATCAATGCAGTATTGTGCTCTCCACAATGGAGTACTGTGCTCACTCCATATTGGTAATTTGAGAGACCATATTAGGACAAAAACAGCAGCTTAATGCATCGTCACTAAAGTGTCTGACCAGTCCAGTTTAAAACCTGTAGTTACGCTTTGTTGACAGTGGTTCAGCAAATGAAAAACAATCAGTGCGCCAAGAGGAACTATGCATTCCCTAAAACTGTCAAACACCCATATCATAATTTTAACGTAATAAAAAGTTGGTTCAGCTATCTTCCCATAAATCAAGTGCAAAAACAGCAGCAGTGGATTCTACAGTGACTGGATATCATTGCTGGGAAAGTAAATAGTAATGTCATTATTGTTTCCCTGTAATTAAGAAGTAAAGTGTATTATTACATATATAGTGGTGTGAAAAAGTGTTTGCCCCTGTATTATTTCTTGTTTTTTTCATGTTTGTCACTCTTAAATGTTTCGGATCATCAGATAAATTTAATTATTAGTCAAAGGCAACACAGTAAACACAAAATGCTATTTTTAAATGTCATTTTTTATTATTGAGGAGGAAAAAAATCCAAAGGTACATGGCCCTGTGTGAAAAAGTGTTTGCCCCTAAAACCTAATTAACTGCTTGTACCGTCCTGGCATAAAGTGTTTGCAGTTATAATGGTAGTCAATGAGGTAGAGTCACCTGGAATAACTTTCAGTTAACAGCTTAAAGTCATTACTTTTTCTTGCCTCTTAATGTGATAGAGAGAATCAGTTGTAAAGTTGTAAAGAGGTAGAGTTGGTATACAGTGAATAGCTCTATTTGAGTATCGTTTTAATCCATATTATGACAACTACTCAACTAAGTAAAGTAAAAAATGCTTTAAGAAATGAAGGTCAGTCATTCTGAAACATTTCTAGAGCCTTGAAAGTATCCTCAAGTGCAGTCTCAAAGAACATTGCAAACGTTATGATGAAACTGGCTCTAATCAGGACTGGCCCAGGAAAGGAATACCAGAGAAGTTCATCAGTTACCAGCCTCAGAAACTTTAAAAAAGTTACCAGCACCCCAGATACAGTGGTATGAAAATGTGCCTAATTTTGTTTACAAAATTATTGCACACTTTCTGTAAATCCTGTACAACTTTATTTCACTTCTCAAATATTACTGTGTTCATCTGCTATATGATACATTTAACTGAAATTGCTGATCTGAACATCCAATGATATATAAAGGAAATTTAAAAAAATTCTATTTTTTTTTCATACCACTGTAAGAACCACCTAAATCCTTCACAGAGTATTTTTATGTTTATTACTTTCAAGTTACTACATGATTCTTATATGTTTTTTCATAGTCTGGAAGTAGGAAAACATACAGTGGCTTGGAAAATTATTCATACCCCTTAAACCTTTCCACATTTTGTCATCTTACAACCAAAAACTTCAATGTATTTTATTGAGATTTTAAGTGATAAAACAACACAAAGTATTGTATAAGTGTGAAGTGGAATGAAAATGTTTAAATTTTAAGTTTTATGGTTTTATTTAAATTTTCATCTAATAAATATCTGAAAAGTGTGATGTGTAAAAGTATTCAGCCCCCCTATATCAACACTTAGTTGAGCCACTATTTGCTGCAATTACAACTGTAAGTCTTTTGGGGTTTGACTCTACCAGCTTTGCGTGTTTAGAGACTGAGATTTTTGCCCCATTTTTCTTTATAAAACAGCTCAAGCTTAGCTCAAGTTTGCAGGTGTAGATTTTTTTTTCTATTTTTGGATGATGGATTGATCAGTGCTTTTTGGGATGCTTAAAGGTTGAGAAAATGTTTTTATTACTTAACCCTAAAGCTTTAAACTTCTCCACAACTTTATCTCTGACCTGTCGATTGAGTTCCTTGGTCTTCATGATGCTGTTTGTTCACAAGTGTTCTCTAACAAACCACCGAGGCCTTCACAGAACAGCTGTATTTATACTGAGACTAAATTAAACACAGCTGGACTCTCTTAACTAATTAAGTGACTTCTGAAGGCTGTTGACTGCACTGAATTTTATTTAAGGGGTTTTGGAGTAAAGAATACTGAATACTGAATACTTTTGCACGTCACCCTTTTCAGATTTTTAAACCATGTATCATTTTCGTACTACTTTACAATTTTGCAATATTTTGTGTTTGTCCATCACTTAAAATCTCAATATAATATATTTAAGTTTGTGGTTGTAAGGTGACAAAATGTGAAAAGGTTCAAGGGATATGAATACTTTTGCAAGCCACTGTACATAAATGTATAAAAAAGAATGTAAAGGTATTTTTAAATAATGATATATTAGCAAACATGGATATATATTACATTAATGAGATTAATTACTCTCTTCCAGAAATAATTAGTAATTAGTCATTTGTAATGCATTACTTTTTGAGTAATTACACCATTCATTGCTTGCTCCAGTCCCATATATGGTCTTATCAAGCAGGAAGAGCAACAATTGATAGTCTGTGACCGTCATGTGGTCATTAAACGAGACTGTTCTGCGAGGGCACTTCCTCCCAGAACTGCCTGATTCTCACAGTGTGCATCACTGCAGACCGAGTTCAGATATGTACTACGGCTCCATGGGGGTCACACACCGGGTGAGTGTTTCCTTTTCTTTTTTTTATTTAACCGGACTTTTATTCAGCAGATTTCCAGTTCTACAGACACATCACTACAAAACAATATTCAAAAATTACACAACAATAAAAGAATAAACACAACACAACACTACACAACACACTGCTTCATTATTATGTGTTTGTTAAGGGTTTAGTTTTTCTTTTTGTGCTTTATTACACGTTTTAACTGTAATAATGTGACTTTTAAAACAAAAAAAGTGTTGGTCACTATTCATATCATGCGCTGTTAGTGTCCTCGGCATAGTTGTTTAAATTTCATCCAAACACCATGAAACAATATATTTTCAATATATACTCTAAATAAACACAATATTACAAATATAGTGGCTTTCAAAAGTATGCATACACATTCCTTGAATTTGTTCACATTTTGTCATCTTACAACCACAAACTTAAATGTATTTTACTGAGATTTTAAGAGATAAACCAACACAACATAGCACATAATTGTGAAGTGGAATAGAAATGATACATGGTTTTAAAATATCAAATGAAATAAAAATCTGAAAAGTGTGACGTGCAAAATTATTCATCCCCCTGTGAAGGCATCAGTGGTTTGTTAGAGAACACTAGTGAACAAACAGCATCATGTAAACCAAGGAGCTCACCAGACAGGTCAGAGTTTAAGTTGTGGAGAAGTTTAAAGCAGGGTTAGACCCAAGCTTTACGAATCCCAAAGAGCAGTGTTTAATCGATCATCCAAAAATGGAAAAATAATTCTACAAGTGCAAACCTAACAAGACATGGCTGTCCACCCAAACTAACAGATTGAGCAAGGAGAGCACTGGTCAGAGAAACAGCAATGAAGCCCATGGTCACTCTGGAGGAGCTGCAGAAATCCACAGCTTGGGTGGGATAATCTACAGAAAACAGGGCAATTCTGGAAGAAAACCTGTTGGAGGCTGCAAAAGACTTGAGACTAGGATGGAGATTCACTTTCCAACAAGACAATAAACCTAAACATACAGCCAGAGCTACAGTGGAATGGTTTAGATCAAAGAATATTCATGTGTTAGAATGGCCCAATCAAAGTCCTGAGCTAAATCTCACTGAGCTTCTGTGGCAAGAAATAAAAAAAGTCTTTAACTGTTTCGCAAAAAAAGAATGGACAAAAATCTCAGTCTCTAGATGTGCAAAGCTGGTAGATACAAACCCCAAAATACTTTTTTTTTCAGCAAAAAGGTGGCTCTACCAAGTATTGATATAGGGAGCTGAATACTTTTGCATGCCACACTTTTTAGATTTATTTTTTTAATAATGACAACCTTGTATCGTTTTCATTCCACTTCACAATTATGTGCTACTTTATGTTGGTCTATCACTTAAAATCTCAATAAATACATACGTATAAAGTTGTGGTTGTGAGGTGACAAAATATGAAAAAGTTAAAGGGTTATGAGTACTTTTGCAAGCCACTGTATAGAGGTATGTTAACCCTCACTTTAAAGTACTTTTTTGTAAATTTTATACAGTTTTCTTTTTTGTAAATTTTATACAGTTTTCTTTCATGTGGGCTTTGAAGTTTTGAATGAATTTTTTTTTATATAATTAGACATTTCAATTTCTTTTTAACTCTTTTTATTTTTTTATAAAAATTATCGAACTATTTTAACCTGCCTTAATTCCTTTAAGAAATTAAACATCAACATCAGTGAAATCACAAATTTCACACGGTTTTTATTTTAAAGGACTGAAGACAATTGCTGCTGAATGGTCAGCAATTAATAATATTAATTTGACTTAAATGTATAATTTTGTCTCCATATTTAGCTTCAGTAAAGCTTAAGCTGTCCACCCTGTCATGGTGTATCAATATCAAGGTAATTAACATAATATTAGAAAATTTAAATGTATCTTTGAAACAAAACAAGATTACTAGGGATTACTAAAGTCACCCATGTTTTCATTAAATGCCAATTTTCACAAGATTTTCACTGTCCACCCTGCTGTACAGCTTGTCGCATGTGTTATATATGTATTGATGTATTTATATATATATATATTTATTCTGCAGGCATGTATGTATGTGTTTAGGGTCTGAATCTCCTTGTGTATCAGTTCTTTTCAGGATAATGCTGGGCATGGAGAATTCATTTCTTCATAGGTGTATTAGTGCGCCCCCTGCTGGAGAGTTATAATTGTCACGTGTAAAAATGTTTACGAAGAGCTATATTGTGTAATACTGTTTATATAATATATACTTTGTCCTTGATGACTCAATCAAAACTTAAAACACTTAATCAAACTGTCCAGCACTGACAGGAGATACATTTTAATATAGAAAGCATTTTTAGAATAAAATCACACCAGTGATCTCAGCACTAACTCAGTTTTTACTAAAACCTCAAATTGCTGATCTCTGTAATGCAGTTTTTACTAGTAGAAATTCTCAATTTTGACACCAGCTATGAAATAATTACTAGTAATAATATCAGAACAACAGATCTAAAGTCATTCTGACAAGACATAATACCATAGCACATATTTTTAATGTAATTCTGACTTAGGCCTGTCACAATAATTACAATATCGATTTATCGTACAATAAATGAACATGACCTGAATAATTTTTGATAATCGCAATATCATATTGTGTTTATTTGTATGTTTGTTCACATATATAACATGAACAGTATTTTAGCCAGTTATGCTTTGTCATGGTGAGCACAGAATGCAGACACGTGCAGATACTGATAAAAATGTGTTTATTATAAAATAAACAGATGTAAGACATAGTCGATACAGAAAAATGGGTAATCACCAATAACCAGAGCAATGAAGACAAAACCATACCATAAACGAGACAGTCCAGAGTTCATACACGAGATATCCAATATCAGAGGTAATCCAAGAGGCAGTAGTGAAAACACAGTCCAGGTAATACACAAGCAATCCAAAATCAGAGGCAAAGGCAATAATCGGCGTCGAGAAAACAAAGGCAAGGTCAATACACGAGATAAACAGAGACAAGAGATAAAGTAACGCTTTGTAATGAGGAGAACCTACAATACGCGGCGTGGGTGTTTGTGTGGAGTGCTCTTTTATAGTGCCAGTAATCAGTATTCAGGACTTCCTGGAGGAAGCCCGTGAGGTGTCACGTGATCAGGTGAGTGCGTGATGTCAGCGGGTGGTGCATTCTGGGTAATGTAGTTGTTGACCTGAGAACCTCCGTTAGAGCTGGGTGTGGAAGGGACAGAGGAGCTAACAGCACCAGACGTGACATGCTTCAATAACTGACTTGATACACATAGTGTGGACTAAAGTAGGTGAAGAAATAAGTATACAATTCCCAAACTAATAATAATATAATAATATATTAATATAACTATAACTAAATATATATTAATATAACTTATAATAAATGATTCATTCAAATTTTGTTGTCTTTAAAAAGTGTAAAATTGCTTTTTTATGCTATTCTGTTATCATTATGTCAGTGGCATTTAATACTCTAAATATTGTGTATCGCAAAAAATCCTGGGACGATATATATTGTCCACAAAAAAATCTTATCACGACAGGCCTATTCTGACTAGTCAAATGTTACCTTACAATTAATTTCACTGTCTCGTATCTCTTGTCATTTAATTTTAACTGCAAAAATTTTAATTACCAATATCTACAATTATTTTATTACTAGTAGAATTGTAATTACAGCTCTTTATAATGTGATTCTGATTTTAAAATAATATTTCAAGCAAAGACACAAACACACAGGAAACAACACAACATTATGCAAACCTCTAACACTAACTTGTTGTTGAAGATTGAGGGAAAAAAGCCAGTTCTTGTGCATGCACACAAACTTTTGAAAAAATCCTGCATCGGCAAATGTGTCGGTCTGCATTGTCTTCTTTGAAAAGCTTTTGGCTGGAACGCTGCTGTTTCTTGATTGGCTGTTAGGTAGCTACATTTCTCAATTTAATGACTGGTGTATGGCTTCTTCAGAACACTGTGGGAAACCACTTGATGTCTTCTTGCGAGTGTCTCAATGCATGCTTATTGCGTGAGATCTAAGAGCCTTTTTTCTGTCTGGACTGGCTGTAGAAACATTTAACTGGGATTCTCACCATCTTGTTTTCCCACCATCAATTGAGTGTAATGTTGTCATGTGACCACTAGTTGGTGCAGGCAGTATTTTCACAGGAGGCCCAAGAGTCAACAGTTTAAATATAAAGTATCATGGTGCAGAGAAGATCCCCACATAAGGACACAGGGTCTCAAGAGGTTAATTCTAAATTATCTTTAAATGTTTCATTGTAAATGAGCAACTGTGGTTAAAAACCAGGGATTGATTTCTGAACTCTTAAAACTTAATGAATATGAGCTTGTTTTCTTTGCATGATTTGAGGTTTGGAAGCTCTGCATTGTTTTAGTTTTTTCAGCCATTTCTCATTTTCTGCAAATAAATGTTCTAAATGATAATATTTTTATTTGGAATTTGGAAGAAATGTTGTCCGTACCTATGAATAGCAAAATCAGAGAAACTGATTCAGAAACTAAAGTGGTCTCTTCATGTTTTCCGGAGCTGTACAGCATGTTTTTATTTAGAGTGAATTTTGAAGCATGTATTGTTCAAGTGTTTGTATGAAATTTAAACAAATATTCTGCAGCACAAAAGGCACAGTATATAGATTTTGACTAATCTTTTGACCAAATATTTTTTTATGACACTGTATTTTCAATTTTCTTTTTAAATGTAATGTGTATATTTGTAAATGTGCAAATCGATAAACAGTGTACTTGAGAGCACACGGCACTTCAGTGATATATCTGTGTTGTCTCTGAGAGCATGTGACCGGGGTACAGTTCTGGGTAGAGTTGCACGGTGTACCGAAGGTTCGATTCTTTTTCGATACTACGTCATCACAAACGATTCGGTTCTTTAGCGTTCGATGCTTTCGATACTGTATATAGCCCAGTCACTAGCTTCAAATGAGTCAAATTAGTAGGCGCGATTTGATTCAGTTCATAAGAAAACTGATTCACACCGCAGCAGTCGGTGTGGCAGGATTCAGATAAACTTAGTGTTCTGAACAAATGAATCGATTCACGAGCAAGCCAGCAGAGCAGCAGCGAGTGTAGAATGGCGACGGCTAAAATAACAGATGTCTCTCGTCCGCGACTTGTGGACAAAACGGGCGCGAGGAGTGAAGTGTGGGAAAATAGTCTAAGATGTAGGCATCTGTTTTTTATTGATATTTTTATTTTTAAATAAAATAACGAAAACTGAAAGTGAAACTAAACTACTTTATTAGCGCTGTTTTCACTCCCGCAGTTGTACAGCGGGGGGGGGGGGGGGTTGTGCCGATTCTGTCCGCGAAGCGGGAGTCGGATTCAGTAGCGGATTCGGCACAAGGGCGGCGGCACCTCGCGCTCCGCGGTGTTAGTTGTAAGCGCTCGCGCTAGCCGCAAAATACGACAGAAAACACTGAGGGAGCTGCAGAATTATGTATGGGACTAGAATATGAGCACGAGGAGATCAAAGAGAACCTTTACCTGTGAGTAGCTCACATCAGAACACGCAAATCTCTCTCTCTCTCGCTCTCTCACTCTTTCTCTGTGTCTCTCTCTCGCACGTGAACGCCTCCGCGTTTGACCTGCAGCACTGTGTTTAGCTGTTCTTAAAAATCATTTTAATTAAATAATAGTTCTATGCTTCTATGTTACAGTGTTATTTAACATAATTCTGATCATATTTCGCTCATTTAGCAGACAAGCACCCTGATCTCTACAAAGAGCTGAGAAGTCGACAGGTTAGTGGAGTTAGTCAAGATACACTCTGTAGCTTTACTAAGATTTACTAGCGACTGCTAGTAAATCACATTAACATGGAGAGGAGTGTGCAGGAGTTTTGTTTTGGACCCGTGGTTTTCTCTATTTCTCCATTATCCCATTGGCTGTGAAACATGAACTCAAGATGTTCACGTTTTCGCGTTTCCATCGCAAATCTGTGGTCAGGCACGTAGCCTGCTTGCTCGTTACACTGAACATGGGCTTATTAAAAACGGTAAACGGTTGATTAATATAACGGAGCAGTGAGTGTTAAAATGAACATAACATTGTAATGTTCTTCTGTCTCTTTATTTTCCTTATTCAGAACTTAACTTCTGCCCGCCCGTCAGGTTCACATAGTCAGGCTACCATTACCTCTGGTTTTAGTTTTAGTTTTTAGGAAGTGTTTAGATAATTATGTTATAGTTAAGGTTATAATAACGAAACTTGTTTTTTGTACAAATGTTTCATTTTAGAATAAAAACGTTTGCACCGATTGTTCAGTGTTCAATCCAGTTCAGTCAAAAATAAACATTTTATGTTCAGATATTTTTATTGTTTTTTTTTCTTCCAAGTATCGTTTTGGTATCGAGAATCGTGATACTACAGTTGGTATCGGTATCGAAGTCAAAATTTTGGTATCGTGACAACCCTAGTTCTGGGTGTGATGCAGTGCCGGGCAGTGCACGCGGCCTGGCCGGGCAGGTGAGGGTGGGCAGTGTGCCAGCCGGGTGTCGTGTGCAGAGGCAGGGTAAAAAGCGCGCGGTTCGCCCTCAGCTCGCTCCGCACGGGACTGTCCGCGGCTCGGTCCGGTCCAATAAAGCCAGAAACTTCCAGAAAGTGAGATGAACAGGCTGGACTCGCTGGGCGGGTTCGGGAGGCGCAGGCGGCTCGGTTCGGGCGGGGAGCAGGTGTGTATGGTGGACTGCGGTCCTCCGTGCCGCTGCCCGGGGACGGAGCCGTGTGTCTGCCGCTTCTCGCAGCGCTCAGCCCGGCTGCAGGAGGGGAAGGTAAGCGCCTGGAGGAGCGGGGCTGAGACCTGAGGGCTGTTTTATTATTAGCGTCATTTTAAACGTTTTCTAAACGCTGTTTTTAGTCAGTTTCTTTTACTGTTAATAAAAGTTCTGTAATTTATTAATTTACTCGACTTTAGGAGCATTTTTAATTAACATGATAGAATTTTGGTACATTTCATTACATCTTCCACATGAAACGCAAAACAAACAAAATCTTTATTGAATCAGTTTTAAATATTATATACTAATTAAATTCATTTTCCACCATTAATAATGCTTAATAGAATAGTAACATATTTTGAGCATAATCACATAAAATATTAATTATATAAACTAACCCCCCCCCTTCACATTATTTACTTAACCTCAACCTCCATGTATACATTCAGTTTATATTTACATAAATTTATTCTGATAAGTCTTTTTTTTACTAGGTCTTTAACAGTTATAAAATCAATTGCATATAATATCTATTTTCTGTAGAATATGTAATTCCAGTTACAATTCTAAAATCCCAAAGTTCTGCTCAACTCTGTTTGGGCTAATTTAAAACTGAACAAAATCTCAAATAAAGAAGAATATATGCTCACTGTCCAGCGAAAAACAAGACAGCAACTTTACAGGAGAGAGAAAAAAATCTTCTAAACTTTCAATTAACAAGTCATTGTAAAAAAGAGTTTGTTTTGAGATTACTTGGAAGTATTTATATTGGTATGTTAATCAAGAAATTTCGGCACAGTGTAAGGAACAGTCTGTTCAATTTATGTAGTAAACTAAAAATCAACAAAAATGGAAATACTTGTTTTTTACTGGGCAGCAATGATATACATTTAATAGTATAGGGTGTTTTCTGTGTTAAAAAGGCTTTGCAAGGGTTTATGTCTAACACCTTTGAGCTTTATAATTTTTTAGACCAAAACCATCAAAAATAGAAAAATATACAGTACTAGTCTAAAGTTTCAATTGTTTAAAATGTTTAAAATGATAAATTAATAGTGAAGTCACCCAGATTATGAAGGAACAAATAAGGAATTTTGTAGTAAACTAAAAGTGTTAAACAAACCAAAATTATCTGGGAGACTGTTAACTTGAGGTTTCTGAGGCTGGTAACTCTGATTAATTTATCCTGTGCAACAGAGGCAACTCTTGCTCTTCCTTTCCTGGGGCAGTCCAGATGAAAGCCATTTTTTTCATAAGGTCTTTAATGGTTTTGTCTTTTGCAACTGCACTTGAGGATACTTTCAAAGTTCTTGAAATTCTTCAGATTGACAACCATTACTTAAAGCCTTTTTTTTTCACTTAGTCACGTAGTTTGTACATGTTTGTGACCAGTGGTGGCTGGTTAGAATGATCTGTACAAAAAATTACATCACATCTACATTTAATGCTGACCAGCGCAGCGTTCTTTAGCTTCAGTGGTACATGGCAAAAGTCATGGAATGCAGTACTAGTTCCTTCCAAAGTACATGTGGCATGTATATCACAGAGAAGTGTCAGGACTTTTGTCATATTGTCTACCTTTAGTTCCAGTGTTACTAGATGTTCTAATGAGCTTTACTGAAGTTCTATAGAGAATGTGGGAAACTTTAATTAAGGTTTAGTTGTGTGGCAAATAATCTTACCATTTTATTTGTACTTAAATTTAAATAACTTTAACAAATGTCCTGTTAAATTACTATTTGCTATAAATGGATGTTAAAAGGATTTGGTAGCTGATTGTACATGTCTTTGAACCATAGTTCCATTGATTTACCAGTAGCTTTACTTGAGCTCTTTGCTCTGCATAAAGGTCAGTGTCATAGGTTTTTAGATATGGCAGTGTACGTGTGTGTGTGTGTGTGTGTGTGTGTGTGTGTGTGCGCGCAAAACACTGATCATTGCTCTTTACTTCTTATCTCTGTCTAGTTCAACTTTTATAATGTTTCAGTTACCAGTCAATATCCCAGCTTTTTCTGAGCGAGACATGAGATTATAAATATTTGCATGCTTGTGATATTATATTACTTATTTCACTACTACTACTACTACTACTACTACTAATAATAATAATAATAATAATGATAATAATAATAATAATAATAATAATAATAATAATAATAATAATAATAATAAAATGCATACCAAGTTGGGTACTGTCTAGTTACATGTTTTCAGGATTGTGTAGTCAAGTAAAAGTAAGATTTGAATAAACTTCTATTATATTAGGTTCCAAGTATCTTCATCCCTCTACTTACCTTTAGCTTGCTCTACATCCCTCTACCTCACTCTACATTGCTGCATCTCCCTCTACTTACCTTTAGCTTGCTCTACATCCCTCTACCTCACTCTACATTGCTTTACCTCCCTCTACCTCTTTCTACCTGCCTATACCTACCTCTCTCTTGCTCTGCCTCACTCAACCTCTCTCTTCCTACCTCTACATCAATCCAGCTTGATCTACATCCCTCTGCCTCCCTCTACCTCACTCTGCCTCACTGTACCTCACTTTACCTCACTCTGCCTTACTCTTCCTCTAGCCTAGCTATGTCATGTGATCACAGTCTGCAGTGTGAAGAGATCCCGCTGTTACTGCATGAGGGTAATGCAGAATGAGTGTACTGTTATTCAGAAACTTATAGCAATTCTCATGCACATATCACGGTAATGATAGAAAATATGATTTATCGCACAGCTCTAGTAAAGAGTACAACTCTAGACACCAAAGAATACATATCAAGACACTTTGATATTACAGTATTTGTGTACACTTATATATATATATATATATATATATATATATATATATATAGATTTTATATATATATATATATATATATATATATATATAGATTTTGTTTAAGAGCCAAATATAGTAATTTAATAATACTTTGTTTGAGTATTTAATTACACATAAGTATAATTAAATAGCCACCACTCCACCTCTCCCTGCCTCATGCATGGCCCCCTAAAAGTCGGGCTCATGTGATAAGTCAGATTTGTTCAGTGTATAATCTGCTCTTTGATGTTGTGTGTGGTGTGAGACTTTAGCACTAATACGCTGGTGTGTGTGATTAGCTTGTGCTTACATAGTGGATCTGGATCAACTTGAGTTCATACAGTTCAGTTCATTACAGAATGGCTACCAAATGGATTTCAGTGTTTCCCACACTGTACTGTAGGTGGTACTGTAGACGGTGCCCCTTCCTTTCAACCGTCTCTGCATCTACAGTCGCGATTCAAAGTTTGTGACCCCTTTTTTACCTTTCTGCATAAATATAACCTAAAACATCATTAGTCCTAAAAGTTGATAGAAAGAAAGAAATTATACTTGGTCATTTATTGATCGATTTATTACATATTTGTAATAGGAAAAGTATATGAACCTTTGTGTATTGTATATTTGGGTCTCATCTGTCCACAAACATTTTTTCCAGTACATAGTCTTCTGGCTTGTCTATGTGATTTTTAGCAAACTCCAGACAAGCAGCAGTGTTCTTTTTGGAGAGCAGTTTTTTTTTTCAGCACAAACCACGTGATAAAGATTATCCACAGCATCTCAATCAGACTTTGACTAGGCCACTCCAAAACCTTCATTTTGTTTTTATAATTCAGAGGTGGACTTGTTTGTGTGGTTTGGATCATTGTCCTGCTGCAGAACCCAAGTACACCTGAGCTTGAGATCATGAACATAAACATGTTCTTTTTTTTAAATTATGTGTTAGTTTTACTCCAGACGTTACAGGACACACACCTTCCAAAAAGTACCACTGTTGTCACTCATTAGTCCAAAATATTTACCCCAAAGTCCTGGGGATCACCAAGATGTTTTTTTTGCCAAATGTAAGACAGGCCGTTGTGTTCTTTTTGGTCAGCAGTGCTTTTTTTTGCCTTGGAACTCTCCCATTAAAATAATTTTCCACAAGTCTATTTCTTATTATTGAATCTTTAACACTGACCCTAACTGAGGCAAGTGGGACCTGCAGTACTTTAAATGTTGTTCTGGGTTATTTTGTGACCTCCTGAATGAGTTGTCCATGCCCTTTTGGAATAATTTCGATTAACTGGTTCACCAGTGTTCCGTGTTTTATCCATTTGTAAATAATAGCTTTCACTGTGGTCTGCTAAAGCCTTGGAAATGACTGTGTAACCTTTTCCAGATTGATGGATGATCAATGACTTTTTTATTCTCATCTGTATTAAAATTTCTTTAGATCGGGCATAATGTGTTGCTTTTTGAGATCACATGTAATTTATGGGATGGCAAACACTTTTTTACAAAGGGCTAGATTGGTTTGGGTAGTTTTTTCTCGTAATAAATGAAATCATCATTCATAAAGGGCTTTATATATTTGCTTAGGTTATATTTTTTTATATTTATGTTTGTTTGATAATATGAAAAAGTAAGTATGAAAAAAATTTGTCTGGTCTTGTGCTTTTTACATGTATGTTGATGGTTGCTCCCAGTTTCCTCTGTTTTTTGCTTGTCAGTTAGCTTTATTACAGTTGGTTTGTTTTTTCTTGTAGTTTTCTTTTACTTTGTCTTGTTTTTTATTAGAATTACTTGCATTTATGTCCACCCATTTTCATCCCTTGCTGCAACCGTGACACTCTAGGGCAGGGGTGTCAAACTCATTTTGGCCGAGGGCCACATTGGCATATTGGCTGTCCTCCGAGGGCCAGATGTAACTTATAAATGTAATAAAATGTAACCAAATGTAATATATGTAAATGAATGTAATTACTCCTTAATGTTAAATAACTCTCAATATATTATTTATTCAATCAAATATTACAGTTGCATGGAAAAAATGTTTGCTTGTTGCTCTATTAACATAAATCCTTTTAATTTGTCATGTCATGAAATCCAAAAACTCCATCAATCAAGAACCAAACTATTCAAGTGAATAGAAATGACATCAAGTTATATTAACTTTGAAATTATTAACTGAAATAAGGCTTAATAAATATAAAATCAAAAATTGTGAGCTGTTAAGAACATAGCATTTCCTCAGATTTAGCAGTTCCTCATCCAACCACTAGTGGGAGCTGCAGCAGCAGCACCACAAGTCCGCAGTCTTTACTGAGTCAGAGCTACAGCCCAGCCACGGGCTACAGGGCTCAGCTCAGCCAGTCTGGAGCGTTTTTACAATTTTTAAGTTCTTCTGTGTATGAAATAAAGATTTTTGTAACCGAATAATACAGCTCTCTACAGTTCATCTTTCAGCCCAATCAGCTAACAGCAGCCGTTTAGAGCATGAGTCACTGCTGGGATTACATTATAAACAGGTCAGTTATCGCGCTGCTAACCTCAGGATGTTTATAACTACGGAGTTTAGTGGACACACCACGGCTGCAAGGTTAGACTGTTGAAGGCTACTGAAGACTATTAAAGGCTATTGGAGGTTATTGAAAGGGTTATTGAGGGCAGAAATCAGTAAAGGCTGGTTAGATAAGTGATTCACGTCCTCGTACTTTGCTGCGGTGAAACTGCGACTAGCGCTGTCACAGTGATGTTTATTAACGTCATTAAAACAGATTTTGTCAGCTATTGTCTTATAAATGTTTACACAGAACTTATATCTCTCCTAAAAAGCGTTTATTTTGGTCAGTAACACTCTTCGTAACACAAAAGGCATACCGGTCTTTCGCCTTGAAGCACAGCCGTCCGTCTGCATCAACTTCTCTTTTTCTGGACATTATGGGATAAACATTTATATGTCTCAATTCCACCCGCGAAGTTACACCTTCCCTCCGGCAGGGTTTCCACATCAATGACTACACTGCCGTGTAGTGGCAGTAAGCCGTAACTTTGCGGGTAATACAATCGACAAGCATTGTGGGAAATGTATTTTTTGGTCAAAGAACGCTTCTGACTTATTTATTATAGACACTAAGATCTTACAAGCTCTCGCGGGCCACATAAAAAGACGTGGCGGGCCACATTTGGCCCGCGGGCCTTGTGTTTGACACATGTGCTCTAGGGTTACAGTATTTGAATTTTAAGGCATACAAAATATGTAAAGGTTTTTACAGTTACAAAATGAATATACATTTTTAGCATTAAATAATTAAACGATCTGTTTTTGTTTGTAGGAGAATGGCAGTCCTTCTGAGGCGTGGGCCTCTAAAAAACATGGCTTCAATAATCTGGCCTACGAGCCGGGCAGTCTCAGTGACCTTAGACCAAACTCAGGTCACCCATCACGGCTATCCCTCCTCATCAGTGGCCCTACATCTCCAGACTGCGTTCAGGGTCTTCAGTCCTGGCTCTCTGCTCTCAGTGGGGTCACTGCTGTGTCTGTTCCTCAGTCAGGTTCTGGTTTAGCTTGGATAGACTTCCACCCATCCACAGTTACAACCAGAGAGATCCTGCAGGAGATACAAGGGATGGGATATGGAGTAAATGAAGTGTCGAACGCTGGGGTTTCTCAGCCTGCGCTACCAAGGCTGGAGGAAAGCTTGGTTAGGATCAGTGTGGAGGGAATGACCTGCCACTCGTGTGTACGCACCATCGAGGGGCGCATTGGAGCGCTGCAAGGAGTTCTGGGTATCCAAGTATCTTTAAGCGAGAAAGAAGCTGTTATATGGTTTAACAATGAAACAGTGAAGCCTGATGAACTGAGGAAACACATAGAAGAAATGGGATTTGAGGCTTTTGTAAAAGACCCATTGGTTCCACATCTGGCCACACAAACCGGACCTCACACACCTGACTGGCTTGAGGTGAGGTTAGGTGTGGAAGGGATGCATTGTGGGTCATGTGTGAAGAACATTACAGAAAACTTGTCTGGAATGCTGGGCGTACAGAGTGTGCTTGTGTACTTGGAAAGTAAGACATTGGATTTGAAATATGACCCATCTCTAGTGACCTTGGACACAGTTAAAGGGGTGTTGGAAAGTCTTCCTCCAGGGAATTTTAAGGTAACCCTTCCAGAATCAGGGTCTTTTCACAAACCAAGGACTAATGGCTCAATCCGTTCCCAGAACTCTGTGGAGTCACTGCAGAAGGTGACAATAGGAATAAAAGGAATGACATGTAACTCATGTGTGCAGTCCATTGAAGGACTGATATCTCAGGAGCATGGTGTGCATTCCATCACAGTTTATCTAAAGGAAGAGAAGGGAGTAATAACATTTGATTCCAGTCTTACCACCTCCACAGAACTCAGGAATGCCATTGAAGACATGGGCTTTGAAGCATTCTTGAAACAAGGTAGAGTATGCTCACATACATTTTTCAGTTATAACATATATATATATATATATATATATATATATATATATATATATATATAACATATAACATAAATGGACAGGCTTAATTCAAAAGTAGACAGTAATTTACCCTGGCAACGGTCGATTTTACACCTTGCGCCTGCGTCATTTAAATAGTAGCAACAGGGCTTGTAAATACCTCTACACAAAATGGCATTAGGGTCTTGAAATGGGGTGTGTTCAGGTACCTTTCTGGCATATTTCTATCTTGGCAACAGAAAACACAGGTGCGCCACTGACTGAAATGAACCTAGGCAGATGTAGATGGTCAAATGTTTATTGCTATCTTGGCAGTGAATTATCAACAGCCATGTGCCTGTGCTTGGCAGCTATGCACATTATTCTGTCGGCAATAAAAAATATGAACAAGCGTTAATGAGCATGTTAGTTTCCTCTGCTGAGAAGTGTTGGACACGTCCATGTAGCTGCATCCCTGAAATAGCAACGCGCCAAAGTCAGAGTGCACCTTAAAGGGAATAGCAAGTGACATGCTGATTGGTTTATTTTGCATGTTATGCCCAAAACACACCCATGATTAATTAAGAGAATTAGTGCATGCCTTCTGCATGTGCATGTTTTGAGCCTGGCAAACTGTACTTTTCCTGTTTTAATCATAGCAAAGACACACTAACATGACCTAAAGCAAGCTGCCAGGTGCACAAGTCCCACAATATACAACAATATATAAGCAGAAACAAGTTAAAATGGGTTTAAAATGGGCAAAAAACTCCTCCAAGCCAGTGTTTGAGACTAATCTGAAACATTTAGCTGCAGTTATTGCTGCACACAAGATACTGAAAGCAAAGGTTCGTATAGTTTAGCCGATTTTCACAGATATGTCATACTGGATCATTAATAAATAAATAAAGTCTAATAATTTTGTCTCATTTGTTTGATTTGGTCCTCTTTATCTGCTTTTAGCACTTAACTGATGAGTTTCTGATTCAAATGCTCAAACTTGTTTAATGACAACCTTACACCTAACAATTTTCAAGTGATTTCTCTGTCCAGAGTCAGGGTAAAATCATGAGAGTCTTGCTAGAGTCGAGTTGCAGTCAAGTTGCGGTCACGTCATCACGACCTTTTATTGTAAGGTGGTTAGGATTGAAAGTATTAGTCACCTTTTTCGTCCTGGCGTTCAGATGAAATCTAAAGTGTTTAATATTATCATAAGTCTTGAGACTTTGCTTACACAAATAGTGACGTGAACAATGTCAACAACCAATAGGAGAACTACGGAAAGCTGCAAGGCAAGGATATTGTACGTGACTGTTTAGAATAGATTTAAAAAGGAAACATTTTGCAGTTAATATGCCTTATATGGTTCTTAACTAACAGTGTAGCAGAAAAAAATAAACTGCTGACTTTTGTTGTGAGTCTCTGATAAATCACAGTATTGATATACACATTATTTGTAACTTAATAGGTAATATGTATTGTATGTAAACTTCACCAGAAGCATGATGGGAAATAATCTCAGAAAGAATCTAATTGCAGTCTTGTAATTAGTGATTCCCAGTCTTTGCAAAATCTTAGCCTCTGAGTAAAAAGTCTGTGACTAGTCTTTAGATATGAAAGGGTGTCAGACTTCAGTCTGTTTAAAGTCTTTTCAGAGTCACAACAAAGTTGTGTAGTGTATGCACAGCAAAAGTCAGATTTCTTATTAAGCCTTTCAGTAAACTATTGCTCTCAGGCTCAGCACATTTCCCTCAATTACCTTCAGCTCTGATTCTAATTCTAACAAAACAAAGCACATGTTTAATAGACAAGATGTTTTACTAGAGCTTCAGTGAGCAAGTGATTAATGTGCTTTTTAAGATTGAAAACGGTCGTCGTTTTAATCAGCCGTCTCAGAGGCAGCTGTGTGAGAAACTGAAGATTGTCTGATGAGCTAATCCGAGTCCGAATCCTCAGCCAATAGATTCTGAAGTAGCACACGGGTTTCTGTGGTTACCACTCAAGTGGGCATTCTTAAATAGCATGAAGTGTTCTTGAATGACTCAAACCCAGACATGGCAACCTTTTAAATGGCATGTGAGAGCCAAGAAATAGAGTGAGTGTCTAATCGGATTATAGAAGATTATATTACTTAGTTTCCCACTCTCTCTATTTCTGCTCTCTCTCTCTCTTTTTCTCTCACTCTTCTTTTCTGCTCTCTCTCCCACTTTCTGTATGCTTTACTATTTATACTGTGGTCATTTTTTAGATTAATTATAAGCATATGATGGGTTTATAAATTGCTATATTTATTGTCTTGTTGTCTCCTCTAAGATTCTCTTCATGGCGGCCAGGCTAGAGGACCGGGATCACACAGAAGCACATCCTCTCGCTCTATGAACCCGACTCCTCCAACTCTCAGACCGCAGACCCCTAGATCTCAGGCAGCTTCGGTTAAATCAGGAAGAGCAGGAGGTTCGGAGGAGGAGAAGTTCCAGAAGTGCTTTGTCTGTGTAACAGGGATGACCTGCGCTTCCTGTGTATCCAACATTGAGAGAACGCTGCTCAAGCATAAAGGTGCGTGCCTGTGAATACACCCTGATACACTACCATTCAATTGATTAAAACATTTAGAATCACTGTTTCTAGCAATATGAAAAGAATAAAATATACAGCGAAATTGTGTCTCCCCTGTAAAAACTGTCTGAACATTAAAACTTCTCCATCAGATTAACAGCATCTAAACATTTTGGAAAGATTTGCTAGACAGGGATTAGATTCTCCATTAAAGGTGCTGTTTAGTCCAAGACTAGGCCCAATCCCAGTCCTTTTATCTTTGAAGGTCTGTCCTTAAAACTGCTAAAGCTATTAATGTTCTTAGAATTATAGACTAACCCACTATTGTTGAATGTGTTTAGGGTGACTCGGATGATGAAAAGCAGAAAGTGTTCCTGAACTTGTTCATTGGAACTGGTGTTAACATCTCCCAGATCTCTGATATTGTTGAGGCCTCATGTCAGCCTTATATCAGCACTCATTTTGCAATCATTTTTCTACTGTCTCTCTTTCTACTTCCTTTTACCTCACTATACCTCTCTCCACCACTTTCTGCCTCATTCTACCTTAGTCTGCCTCACTTTACCTCACTCTGCCTTGAGATACCTCACTCTACCTCACTCTGGTTCAATATACCTTGCTGTAACTCACTCAACCGTGCTATACCTCGCTATACTTACTCTACCTTTTTCTGCCTCACTATACCTCAACTCTGCCTTCCTCTACCTCACTCTGCCTCACTGTACCTTACTCTACCTCACTATATCTCACTCTACCTCATTCTGCCTCACTATATCTCCTCTTTACCTCAGTCTGCCTCACTGTAACTCACTCTACATCACTCTGTCTTGCAATAGCTCACTCTGCCTTACTCTTCCTGGCTCTACCTCACTTTACCTTGCTATACCTCACTCTAAATCATTCTACCTCACTCTGCCGTGATATATCTCACTATACATTACTCTACCTCACTCTGCCTCACTTATTCACTCTACCTCACTCTGCCTCACTCGGCCGTGATATATCTCACTATACATTACTTTACCTCACTCTGCCTCGCTTATTCACTCTACCTCACTCTGCCGTGATATATCTCACTATACAATACTTTACCTCACTCTGCCTCGCTTATTCACTCTACCTCACTCTGCCTCGCTATACCTCACTCTGCCTCACTATAACTCACTCTACATCACTCTGTCTTGTAATAGTTCACAATGCTCTAGCTCACTATAACTTGCTATTCCTCATTCTAAATAATTTGACCTCACTCTACCTTACTCTACCTCAACTCAGCCTCACTCTGCCTCACTATACCTCACTCTACATCACTCTGTCTTGCAATAGCTAACTCTGCCTTACTTCACAATGCTCTTCCTCACTCTACCTTGCTATTCCTCACTCTAAATCATTCTACCTTATTCTACCTCACCCTGCCTCACTCTGCCGTGATATATCTCACTATACCTTACTCTGCCTTACTCTGCCTCACTTATTCACTCTACCTCACTCTGCCTCGCTATACCTCACTCTGCCTCACTATAACTCACTCTACCTCACTCTGCCTCGCTATACCTCACTTTACCTTACTCTGCCTCACTATACCTCACTCTACATCACTCTGTCTTGCAATAGTTCACGCTGCCTTACTTTTCCTTGCTCTACCTTACTTTACTTTACTATACCTTACTCTAAATCACTCTGCTTTGATATACCTCTCTCTGCCTCACTATACCTCAACTCTGCCTCGCTATAACTTACTCTACATCACTCTGTCTTGCAATAGCTTACTGCTTTACTCTAGCTTGCTCTACCTCACTCTACCTTGCTATTCTTTACTCTAAATCATTATACCTCACTCTACCTAATATTAAGAAATACGCGTATAGTAAGATCACAGCGTACGTGAATAATGATTCATATCATGCAGAAAGTTATATATGCACATCACAGTGTGTTTATTACAGTCTAAAAGCTCCTAGGCTGCTTTTACGAGCCATGGGAATCAAGATTTATCAAATAACCATAAAAAGACAAGTAATGAGTATATATGGATTATTATAAATCAAGCGAGTAGAACACATATTATTTTATACCTCAACGGTAGTGTATTCAGTCTTTATTATGTGCACCTGCTAATAGCTGTTTGTGTTTGTAGGGATTAAATCTGTCCTGGTAGCTCTAATGGCGGGTAAAGCAGAGATTAAATATGACCCAGAGGATCTTGACCCGGCTCAGATCGTCAAACTCATCTCTTGCCTGGGCTTCGGAGCGTCGCTGGTGGAGGAGGGTGCCATTAATGATGGAGTTCTGGACCTTTCTGTAAGTCTGTGCTGTTGTGTAAAACGTGGTTTAATAAATTACCAAAAAAGGAAGCTAAGTTTTATGAGCAATTATACAAATTAAGTCATATAAAGTGAAGTGTGCTGGCGTAGTAAAATGTGAGGTGAGTGAGGGGAATCTTGGAAGTTTTTAAAAAACAAAAAACAAATGATCTCCAATTCCAAAAAAAGTTTAAGACATTGTTTGAAATGTAAATAAATCTAATTATTGTAATTGTAAATCTCATATACCCTAATTTATTCACAATAGAAAGTAGACCCCATATGGAGCAATTGTTCCACAATTTTTAGATTGTTTTTTTTTTCAGATTGATGAAACCCTTTCTAAAATACTCTTTTATATCCAGTCATGTAAGTTAGATGTACATTTCTCCTATTGCTCTACTTTTTTCAGCCTTTTGCCCCTGTTTGAGATACGTTGCTGCCATCAAGATCTAAATGAGAAATTAAATTTTTTTTAATAGGTAAAATGTCTCACTTTCAGAATCTGATACGTGTTCTATGTTTATTGTAAATAAATATGGGTCTGCAGTATTTATAAATCATTAACAATTTTGTTAAATTTATTTTTACAGTTATAAACATCTTTTTTGAAATTGGTATTGTATTTTTATTAGCGAAGCAAAAGATCAAAAGTACCTAAGTTATTTAATGCAGCCTATGCTGTTGCTGTGTAATCTCTGATTGCCTCCAGGTGACGGGGATGACGTGCGCTTCCTGTGTCCACAACATCGAAAGCAAACTCTGCAGATCAAAGGGTATTCTAGAGGCCACCGTCTCCCTGGCAACCAGCAAGGCCCATGTGAAGTTTGACCCAGATGTGGTGGGGGTCCGTGACATCATCAGAATCGTTGAGGTGCGTTGTGTTGGTGTTATGCTGAAGATGTTTGTTGATTGAGGAACAGAGCTGTGATTGGTTCAGTGTTGTGGAGAAGAGCTGCTGGGCTTTAGCTTTGATCCCACGGTGAAAGTAATTAGCATAATGGAAATAGCTGGACTAAATGAAGAGGTGCTTGTGTGTTTCCATTAATTAATTCTGAGATGATGGAGGTGAGGGGACGAATTGAATGAATGTTTAAACATTGTGTGCTTTTTAATTAAATTTACTCTTAAAATTCTCTTTAGAAAAAAATTATTCATCTTTTTAGCTCTACTGATCATATGGGAACATTTTGTAGTTCTATAATTACAGAGTGTAGTCCTTCTGTGTCCTTTTTCACCCTGTTGTTCAAAGCTCAGGACCCCACAGGACCACAAGAGAGCAGCTATTATTCATCAGCACTGCAGTGACACTGGAATGGTGGTGTATGAGGTGTTAGTGTGTGTTGTGCTGGTATAAGTGGATCTGATACAGCAGTGCTGCTGGAGTGCCCAGCCTCTTTTTTTTCCACCATCCGTATCGTAAACGTACCAAAACATACTGAATCGTGGGGTTTATATCGAGGTGTCAACCAAACCTTTTTTTCTGTATTTTTCTGTATATTCTGAATTTTCTGTAACATTACACTTCTAGTTTTAAATGAATCAAAATGCATTATTTAGTGAGAGTGAAATCAGTGAAATCTACTTTAAAGTTGAAAGTGGATTTGCAAAATAAATCTCTCTTGAAGCAGTGAAGCAGCTGCATATACTTGTATGGCATTCATGATATATTTGATGTCTAATTACTATTGAACTCACATGGGACAGATATTAAAAGCTAAAAGGCCAGATGTGGCCCTGGAGCTGTACAATGCCCAGGTTTGTAGGTTATTTAATACAAGTGTTCAATTTAATAAAGAATTTGTGAGTTCTGTCTGTCTCTAACTCTCTCTCTCTCTCTCTCTCTCTCTCTCTCTGCTGTAGGGTCTGGGCTTTGGAGCATCATTGATAAAGAATGATGACTTGAGAAAGAACAATGATTTGGGTCATCAGGAGGAGATTCGGCAGCAAGTATCTCGTTTTCCACCTCTGTCCCTGTTTTATTAAAATAAATGAACATTGTAACACAAACAGAAATAGGGCTGTACAGATTCAGTGCAATCAGATTCAGCCATTTAGTACAAATATTCCACCATTTGTTTTTTTTTCCTATATATATTTATATATCATAAAATCCTTATGTCTAAGGTCAAATGCTAATTCTACCACATTGAAAGAGTCACAGGAACTTATTACAAATAATTTTACAAAGAGAACTGCAGCCTAATTATTTACTGATTACTGTACTGTCAGGCCAGCATATGGATTTGTGGAATAATTAAACAGGCAGCATGTATATATTTATATTTAAAATATATATAAACATATAGCCTGTTTAATTTTTTATTGTATTTAAAAAAATAAATTTGATGTATACAAGAGTAAACTGTTGAGAGAGTATAACTGACCTCTCTCCAGTTAGCCCTGCTACAATTTAATTCAATCAATATACACTGAACAGAAATATAGAGTACAGTACAGTACTGGAGTGATTATAGCTGATCATACTGGTTTGACTGCATCTGCAGGTGGAAGCACTCATTTCTCATCAGTCTGGTGTGTGGTATTCCTGTGATGGGGCTGATGATCTACATGATGGTGATGGACAGCCAGCACTCAGAGCATGGGGGCTCTATGCCAGAGGAGCAGAACATCCTGCCTGGCCTTTCCCTCCTTAACCTGGTCTTCTTCCTGCTCTGTACACCTGTTCAGGTACTACACACCCTGCTTTCGTCCTGTAGTGGTTTTAACCATTAGAAGTTAAATTTAACCCCTTATTCGTTTTAAACCTAAACCATTGTTTTACATCAAAACTGTGTGGTTTGTTTGACATATGCTACACATTGTCCAAAAATAATTGAAGTAAAGGGTATTATTGTGTTTTTTTAGACTATTTTATGGCACAGATACAGTGATATACTAATGCAATTAGACCATTTTAAAGAGTTGGGTTGCATTTCTCGTTAATAAACAAGTGTGTATGTGTCATTTTATACATATATGTGTGTATGTGGCATTAGGGTCCTATAAAAGCATGTAATAATTGTCAAATCAACATAAATTATTTGCTTCACCTAAATTATTTAACATGAAGCTCATTATCCATCCATGTACGGTATTTCACTACAAAGTGAAAGCCTACTAAATATCTAAAATTAATATATTTTAATGACTAAATATAACTGATCATAATATAATATCTCAGATATCCTGTTTGTTCCCTGTTATGCTGCTGTTCTGTTACTGTATTTGATAAACTATAAACATGAAGAGCTGTTTCTGAGGTGAACAGAAGCAGCGTTAAGGAGCTGAAATTCTGGGAAAAAGAGACATTCATTTTTACGCTAAAACTTTTTTTAATGAAACTTTTTGGTGCTTTGTAGTAAAAAATAATTCCTTAACAATGTTATGCTTATGTAACAAATACTATAATAAAAGTAACACCTCTACTTACACAGGTGGTTTATTGTGTCAATTAAATATATAAATGCTCGTAAATTTAAGAGTGTTTTTATGTATGAGGTTACAAATGTCTTAGCTTTAAGCACGTTTTGGGAAATGCAGCCGAGTGCATTTTTACTTATTTACTTATTTAAATATTATTTTCTTGTTTTCTCAAACTAATCCAAGTGGATTAATCCCAATTTTTACATTTTTATGACCATCTGCTTTTGTCAAATGCTGATATGTACAAATTGGCCCAGAATTTGGGTCTAGAACCAGTATAATCTTTACTATGTTTAGTGATGTATGGTGTTGTTAACATCTTTGTCCCTCTTTTTGTCTCTGCTTTCTTCAGATCTTCGGCGGCCGATACTTCTACATCCAGGCCTACCGCTCTCTGAAACATGGCGTGGCTAACATGGACGTGCTCATCGTTCTAGCCACTACTATCTCCTACGTGTACTCCTGCATTGTGCTGTTGGTAGCCATGAGTGAGGGGGCCAAGCAAAGTCCAGTCACATTTTTTGATACGCCCCCTATGCTGTTTGTTTTCATTGCCCTTGGACGCTGGCTGGAACACATTGCTAAGGTAAAAAATACATATCCTGTAACATCTAGAAACTGTGTTACTTGGAAAACCGTTCTGGAGCAGAGCCAGGTTTAAAAGCTCAAACTGTACAGACATGTATGAACTATGGTCACACATACTAAATTGAAAGTAAAATTTAAGTCTGTAGTCTAAGCTAGAACTGCAAGTGTATCAAATAAAAACAGTTTTTAACATTTTGCACACTGAAGCTACTTCAGTGCATGTTAATTTGACCAGTACTAAAACCCTTTAAGCATAAAATACAAGTACTGAAATGTAAAACTTGCAGTGTTAACTTGAGTGTTGATTTAATTCTGGGTGTGGTAATTAAACAAGTGGACTATGTGATATGGGACAGCAAAAAAATGTACATAACTGTATTTAGCAGCATAAAAAACTTATCAAAAAATACCATGATCAAGTTTATTTTGCCCTACACTGTTATACATTTCTGCAAATGTACTGGGGATTTAAAGCATTATTCCACTTTATTTTATAATAATTGTAAAATACTATTAAATAAACTTTTCTTGGATGTAACTGTAACAGTAATTCAGTTGGTTAACTAGTAATCGTAATTCATCAGCCTACCATGTTTTTTGCACTATAAGGCGCACCGGATTATAAGGCGCACTATCAATAAACATCTATTTTCTGGTCTATTTTCATATATAAGCTGCCCTGGAAAATAAGGCGCATTATGCGACACAAGTAAGCAACAGGGGTGTCGTCATGTTTCCCTTCTAATTCAGCAGATCTTGCTGCTGGGTGGCGAGACCTGTAATGCTAAGTTAAGTAAACATAACTGTAAACCTTAAAAAAGAACATTTTCTTTTAAAGTCAAACGAGCACTGGATGTTAATGTACACAGATTTCTCTCCTCAAAACTGTTTATTTGGGTAAGTAAAGCACTTCTGTTTATTTACAGTAAGCTTAGTTTTGCAGATTTCCACTAAGGCTAGCCAGACAGCGCTACACTGAGGAACCCTGAGTGTTCCAGTAAGCTAGGACAATATTAGCTAGTGGTTCGTCCCACGTAGCTTGATTTAGCATGTTAAACACACAAATAGTACAGTCCAATATACTCGCCTTTGAAAGGTGAAAGAATTATCATTTAGCACAGTTAGCGAGTAATGCTAATGTTCCACCTGCAGTGCTAGCCAATGTTAGCAGCAGACTACAGGCAGATACATTCACCTCTGAACGGTGAAAGAGTTAGCGCTTAGCACGGTTAATGCTCATACTAATACTACTCCAGCCCCGGTGCTGGAGAGAAACTTCACTGAAACTCCTGTATAATGCTGTACTTTAGCTTGAGTAGCTTTACTGCTCCTCACAACCTGACTGGTATAATTTTATACATAAGGCACACTGACGATTTTTGGGAAAATTAAAGAAATTTAAGAGCGCCTTATATTGCAAAAAATACGGCAATACAATATTTTTTTCAAACTTTGGAAATATGGGCCGTCAATCATTTCACATCTAGGATTTTAGCACACCCCTTTTCCAGCCATTCTAGAAAACAGTTGATTACAGTAGATTATTAGTGCTGTCAAGTGATTAAACAAATTAATGTTATTAATTACATGCGCTGTGATTGTGTATGATGTTTATATGTGACTCTGGTCTTCAGTTATGAGCTGTTTTGCTCACCTCCATCATGATACGGAAAACTTACACAAAGGGAACCAAAGAAGGCGATTAATCAGCGTTAATTTTTAATGCTTAATTATTTTCTGTGATTAATACATTGAAATGTATGTGTTAAGTTGACAGCCCTAATGATTTGTATATACGTAGAGTAGTATTTATGTACAGGTGCTATAAAATATCAGTGACATGCTGGCATGTTTTTTTATGGTAAAATGACCATAAAAACACAATTATTATAGTATTATATACTATAATTCGATATACTGTTAAATACTGTTAAAAAAAACAATAGTGAAATGGTGGTTTCTTTTCTACCAGTATTTTACTGTTCATTTACAATTTAATTCTTGTACATGAATGATCTTAAACTGATTTAAGCTAACATATAGTTATCTATTTTATAATTGACATGTTAAGATTAAATAGGGTTAAGGTTAATTAGGATTGTTTTTGCAGACATGTCCATTTATGTTCTGTAAACTGCTAAAAATACTGTCTAAAATAAACTATATGTGACTGAGGTTGAAGGCTATAAAGAGCACAGGGCTTATATACAGTGTATTAACCAGTATGACAGTGACGACCTGAATGTATATGACATCTGACTGACTCATCCTCTATTTGTGTGGGTTTGTTGCTCCGGGCTGTTCTCACTGTTTGAGGTCTAGCTAAGGTTAAAGTCAGGCTCTCTTATCTCAGTCTATTCATGCTCCTGGCCAGCGTGTGACATGTAGCAAAGTCTAAATCATAAAAGCTGATCTGTCTGTGAACTAAAAAACACTCAAAGAACCTGTAATTGTCTATTTGTCTTATTTATAAGACTTCAGTGTGAAGGTTGTGCTGTCACTAAAAGGTTACTTGTGGCAGGATGGACAGGGAATTGTTGGACACGTTTCAGTAATTTAATATTTTTATGAAAATAGCTATAATAATATTTGAAATGCAATATTTTAAAAAAATCTAATTTAATTAAATATAATAACTTGTTGGAGGTGGGGAGGGACCTCTATATATATATATATATAGAGAGAGAGAGAGAGAGGGAGAGAGAAAATTGACAACTGAAGAGAATAATTTAACTTAACAAGGCAACACTGCAGACATGGCAGACACCACATGCCCCACATCAAAGAAAACTGTATAGTATGTAATTATTTGTAATAATGTGTCAATTGAAAGAAAATGTTTTAAAAAATATATATATTTTTCAGTGTTTGTATGAAATGTAAAGAAATATGCTGCAAACACAAACGGCATGTTTTATATTAATCTGATCAGTCTTTAGAATAATGACAATATTATCGTTTACAGTACGTGACGTGAATTTTTTTTTTTTTTTTTGTGTTTGTCCTTGTAGAGTAAGACGTCAGAGGCGCTGGCGAAGCTCATGTCTCTCCAGGCTGTAGATGCCACTATAGTGACTATCGGCCATGACAACTCCATCATCAGGTACAGTATGAGCAATTATTGTGATATTAGGCAGCTGAGGCGTTGCTATTAATGAGTGTAATAATGGCAGACAGCTCTATATGTATAATGTCTTGTTCAGGACATTTCCAAAGCTGAAACAAACACACAAATATACAGCGCTTAAAAGGTACAGATCAACATGTGTGTATTGGTACGTAGGGAGGATTATCTTGCTTGAGCATAAATAAAGAACACAATATTGACCAATAAAACACACTTTAAGAGGAAGGTAAAGGCAGTGTTTTTTACCTCATCAATAAAAAATTGTTGCACGCAGAAGAGTGAAGAGAGAAGTGTTGCATTGCAATGCTATTTGACTTCAGTAGTGTGTAATACAAGTGTGTAATACACAACATACCAGATGTCAGGACATGCAGCTGTAGAGGTTCCTAATGGTGTCCTGTGATATTCAGTCCCATGCAGATCCGATATTCATATAAGATTGGCTAAAATGTTTTGCTTGCCATGATATTGTATATTATACATAGAGAGTGGTGATTAAGAGAACCCTTTATATAAGTCCTAAAATTAAATAAGAAGAACCAACTTTTTTTTTGTATGATTTCTCTGCCGAAGTGAGGAGCAGGTTTCTGTGCAGCTGGTTCAGAGAGGAGACGTGGTGAAGGTGGCACCTGGAGGAAAGTTTCCTGTTGATGGAAAAGTGATAGAAGGAAGCTCTATGGCTGATGAGTCTCTTATAACAGGTAAAGGCCTACCTTATCTGTAGCCTGCTGTATAACACTGGCATAACCATGTTATTAATATTTAATGGAACACATATTATAAAACTGCTGTAACTGGTTTTAATTACATATGTAAACCAGTGTGAGTGGACCATTATTACTATTGGTAACTGTTGGAAGATGGTAACTGTCATGACTGGTGTTACATCAAATATTACATCAAGAATAATAACACTGGTAATGACCATAAGTATGTTGTATGAAGTATGTTATATTTATATTTAAATCTCATATTGACAGGTTTTCATAGAATAAATAAATAATTTTACACAATTGTTGGAATTCTTATGAATTCTAATGTGTGAAATCTAGACACTATATTCCCAGTATCATTATATATTTAAAATGTGGGTGACTGGTGGTGCTAAAGGTAGTGCATATGTCACACAGCTCCTGAGGTCTGGGGTTGTGTGGTCAGTACTTGGTCTGGCTACTGTCTACCATACCAAAATTGGTCAGGAGGTCTGCAGCACCCATAGTTTTACTGGCATTACCGGATACCGCCATGATTTATGGCTGGATGAGGCCAAAATTATTTTTCTTTTGGAAAAAAACAGAAGGGGGGTTTTGTGTAGATTCAAAGACAACACCAAGCCATGTACAAAAGTACAACATCCCCACTCTGATGTTTTAAGTAGTCAGGCTTAAATGTTCAGAGCAAGGAAAATTATGATTAAGAATAAATATCTAGTTTGTATCTACTTTAATTCATAACAAATACACGTCCAATGCATTAGGTCCCAAATGATGGGAGATACAATCTCAAATCAGTTTCACTATTAATTGATTATTACTATTAATTTTTACCTCAGTTACAAATGATCCCTTTAATGAATAAGCATGTATTGACCATTTATATTAAGTTAAGTTATTTTATTGTTTATTTTTAGTCTAAACAAAGCACAGTTTAGCTTTTTAATGTAAAAAGTAATATATATATTGTGGTAGGCCCTGGGGTTAGGGGCGTGACCACTGTGACCCGGAAGGAGGAAGCGCACAGATAACACAGACACGGGGAGCAAATGAACTCAAAACGTACCTTTTATTTGCTTTTAAACGCCCTCCACCACACCCAAAAACAACTCAAAACAACATACTCAGCCCAATGGGGCTCTAGAGTCTGTAGAATTACTTTAGTCTTCTTTTTATGCTCGTTTAAAGGTCCGTGCGGCCTCAGCCCTCAGCTCCCCAGTCAAGAGTCCTCCTTCAGTGAGCTGAGGCTGAGTTTTATACCTGTCCCAGCCGGCTGCTTAATCAGTCCTGAATGCACACCGGCTGGGACAGACATGGCTGCGAGTTCCGGCGTGGGGCGTACCCACGGTTCCCCCGCCTCCTCACGCCACAATATATATATATATATATATATATATATATTAAACAGTAATAGAGTGGACAGTGAGCGGGCAGAGTGTTTAAAAAGTCCAGCAGCACTGCTGTGTCTGATCCATTCAGTGTACCACCACATCACTTACAGTGCTGAGAATGAATTATTAATGAACTATTGAGCTTTTAATTTTACATAATTACATTTCAGTTAAAATTCATTATAAGTTATTAAGATTTTTTTGGCCTAAATAAACCACATTTAAGTTGTTTACTGTAAAAAAAAAAAAAAATCCTAAATAAAAGTTATTCAGTTGGTTCAGTGTTTGAATTCACCATGTAGCAGAATGGACAGAGTCATTTGACTACATGCATGGTCATACCGTATGTTTTTTACATAAGAACAGTGCGAGAATGTCATTTTTTATTATTTGGCCTGCTCAGGTCCCAAATACCTACGGAAACTGTAAAGTTTATTAGCTGTGTGTGTGTGTGTGTGTGTGTGTGTGTGTGTGTGCCTGTGTGTTTCTTCAGGAGAGCCGATGCCGGTGAGGAAGAAGCCGGGCAGTTGTGTGATTGCTGGATCTATAAATGCTCATGGAGCTCTGCTGGTGGAGGCCACACATGTTGGAGCAGATACTACACTCAGCCAGATAGTTCGACTGGTGGAGGAGGCTCAGACGTCCAAGGTATACACACACAATCACACACACCCTGCACAAAATCAATCCACACACACCTAAAAATTACTGGCTAAAAGAAAAAAACATAGTGTTATGTAACATTCGTCTGAGCTTGTGTCTCAGACTTTGCATCAACAAAGTGGACCAGCTAGGTAGGAGTGTCTCATAGAGTGGACAGTGAATTGAAACCGTGTTTAAAAACTCCAACTGCTCTGCTGTGCCTGAACCACTACTCGCACCAGCACAACACACAATACTAGCACACCACTCAAACAATTCCTGCTCTCTGGTGGTCTCTCGTGTGGAGGCCTGACCATTGAAAAACAGGGTGAAAGAAGAATAATACAGTACGCTGACAAACAAAAGGACTACAGACTGTAATGATAAAACTACAAATTGTCCTTTATGAATTAGTGTAGCTAAAACAATTAACAGTGAGTGTAGAAACAAGGAAGTGGTCATAATATATTTGACTGGACTGTGTAGTTACAGAATTGTATGAGCAAATAAATGTTTATTGTCCTGACAACACACACATAAAGACAAATAGACACAGTCAAACAAGCTCAAAATCATGCTGCACCAATTTTCTTTAATCAGGAGTCAATAGGATAATTCCCTTAATGTGTTCTGATTGTGTTACTCAGGCGCCCATCCAGCAATTAGCAGACAAACTGAGTGGCTACTTCGTCCCGTTCATCGTCGTCGTCTCTGTGGCAACACTGGCTGCATGGCTCATTATTGGCTTTCTGGACTTTGACATTGTGGTCAAGTACTTTCCTGTGAGTAATCACACAAATCACACTAATTTAGCAGATGGCTTCCTTAATTGGGTTTCCTCTTGTAGACGTCCTGCCTAGTGTGTGGACACTTGTTTTAAAATGATTGATTTTGATTGGTTCTTTCTATAAAAGTAGCAGTCTAGAGAACAGTAGGACTATTAGCACAAATATAACATGTTTTGGCTTAAAGGCTTTCCCCAGTCTAATTATATAAAAATAGCTTAATATCACTCTCAGTTTAGCACTAAACTGAGAGTGAAAAAATTAAGCCTAGGACTAGGATCATTTTCTCCTTCCAATAGAGGAGCAGATGTAAAGTAACACTTAATAAGACACAGTTCTGCACAGTAAAAAATATAAAATTGAGAAAGCTTAAAAAAGACTACTGAAGTGGATTTTTGAGATTTAAGGCCAACTTAAACTTCTTAGTAGAAGAAAACCACCAGCAGCTGTGCCAACTAGAAATCTTTAGTTCAGATAATACATTTTTCATATGTATAAAAACTTCAAATATTAAGTCTCTCAGGCACTTTTAGAGATACAGACTGTTAAGTGTTGAGTGTAAACTGTGTGAGTGAACCATTTACCCATCTCCTATTGCGCTTCTGTCTCTAGCACTTTGTGTAATGCGATACTATTACAAAGTAACGATTAGTCGACAATGAAATTTGTATTCAACTCATTTAAATAATAAACATTGCCGATTATATTGACTAATGGTTGCAGTCCGAAGTCATATTGCAGTTATGAAAAGGTGACCAGCTGGACCCAGCTAGCATATAATCACATTCAGTAACATATAAACACAGCAACGTGCTCTTACAGCCTTTAAAACCAAGGCCAGGCAGCTATATAACTATTATATAACACATATATAAATCCAAAGAGAAGACAGTAGCCTGTGGAGAATAATTACACCATAATGGTGAATGAGAGGTGGGAGAACATGTTCAGTATGCAAGTTTTGTGACCAACATCAGGTAAAAACCCCTGCAGAATGGCTCTGTAGACCCCTTTAACTGAAGAGTCAAACTGAGCATGTGCAAAGTAGTTGGCTTGGCCTTAACTAGAGTTCAACTACAATTAGTACATTTTGCCAACACAGATAATTTACTTAGAACTTTAACAAGAAAAGTGTATCTTCTGACCTAATAAGTACCTGAGGTTTTATGTTTATTGTTTATGTTGTACTTTACTGTATTTTTAATATCTGCTGTATGTTCTGTTTAGGGCTACGATACAAATATACCCCGGACTGATGTGATTGTTCGCTTCGCCTTCCAGGCTTCCATCACAGTGCTGTCCATCGCCTGCCCCTGCTCTCTCGGCCTGGCCACTCCCACGGCCGTAATGGTGGGCACAGGGGTGGGCGCCCAGAATGGCATCCTTATAAAAGGCGGAGAGCCGCTGGAGATGGCCCACAAGGCAATGCTTTTCCTCAGTTTCTCTCCTGTGACATTTACTCACATGGCATTTGACAGATTGTCTTACAGTTTAATCATGTTAGGGAGGCAGAAGAATGTAGCATTAAAGCCCCAGGGAACATAAATCCATAGGTTCTTACTAAGTAGGCTAATCCTGATCTTAAGGGCAAACAATACACATGTTGTACATTACACGTTTCACATTATTACTGTTTCAATAACCAATTAAATAGCTTACAGTATAAACCAAGAGGGCCTAATCTTGGGTATTGTTCATGTAAGCGGTATTTTCATCAGTCACAAAGCTGGTGTTGATTGATTCTCCACCGCTCTTACTAAACAATGCATTTCCCACTGTTTCACGTTGTTAAAGGTATATTAGAGTGTATTTATTGAGTATTTTAAATAGTTTATTGTATATATACTAGGTCAGAAATACTCAGATATTTACCAGCCTGTTATTTCCCTTAGAATGAAATTGATTTTTATTTATGCTGGGCTTGTATATGTTAATTTAATTAGCTCTGCTTTGATTGGCTTGCTTAGGGCCCCATATCTCAAAAAAAGCCATGTAGCTTATCATAATATGGGTTTGCTTTTACAAGAAACACTTTTGTGCAAAGTTTGGTGAGGCTGATTTTGGTGAGGCTGATTTGTAGTGCTTCTGATAAAGATGCACTGCAATGAAAAATTAGGGCCTTCAAAAGCTTAACATATTTTTATAGATTTTCTTTAATTTTGACATTTTTCATCAATATAATACATAAATAAAATAGCCTACATGTATTTTTATTGCTTTTAAAAAATAAATTACAAAAGTAAATTATTTATTTTACATTGAACCATTATAATATCCCTGACAAGACAACGAAGCGTAATACTGATTAATGCTCACTGGTTTGATCAATCATGGTTTGAAAATCAACTGCTTCACTGACCCTCTGTGGATCTGCATGATCTTCCTAAAGAGTTCATGTGCTTCTTTTACAGCAGATTACCCTCAGGTTCAGTTTAAGGATGTTTTCACACTTTACTTTTTCTGACTTGGCAGTGGTTTCTTAAGTTTAGTGTATTCTGTAAAGTGTGAAAGCTTGTTTTTATCTCTGGTCTTTTTGTGCAATTGGTGGTCTTGGGTTCACTTCAAGTGTACTTGTGGTTCACCGCAGGTGTGGAAGCTATCTTCTCCTGGTGCTGCATGTGAGGTTATATGATTGGTTCAGTTTGTAATGTGAGACCGTCACTTATTGTGCTACTAATATTCTATCACTATATCCTAAAAAACTACACTGTGAGGTGATTCGGAGTGAGGTCCATAATTCTCCACCAAACTCATAAGCTCTGTGTGGTGATAGAAGTCACAGCTGTACCCACAGTAATGTCATCCCCTGTGTCTTATCTCCTGCAGATTAAAGCTGTCATGTTTGATAAAACGGGTACCATCACTAACGGCGTGCCTCGGGTGACCCGGGTGCTGGTGCTGTGGGATCAAGCACGACTTCCTCTCCGGAAGGTTCTGGCCGTTGTTGGTACTGCAGAGGCCAGCAGCGAGCACCCGCTGGGAATGGCAGTTGCCAAACACTGCAAAGCGGTATAGAACCCACACACACACACACACACACACACACATGTACACACACACATACAGATGATACAAATGTCCACATGAGGGGGGTGCAAGTGTGTCTGTGTAGATATAAATAGAGTCTGGGTGAAACCTGTTCAGATGTGGTTCTACACACTAGAATTTCTGGAGTGAAATCAGAGGTTTTCTCTGGCTCTGGTCTTCTGTGTGTATGATGTGTGTCTCTCTATCTAAACGCTCTTTCTGTACATTGTCTTTCTCTGGCATTTTCCCCCCTGTAGGAGTTGGGCACAGAGCTGCTGGGGCACTGCCATGACTTCCAGGCAGTACCAGGCTGTGGAATCAGCTGCAAAGTTTCCAACATTGAGGAGCTCCTACAGAACAGCTCAGAGGCAGAGGGTACACACACACCAGCGCACACACAGCAGACCCTTCTCACACTCCAGGGAGCCACTACAGATGAGAGCAGTTTGGTTGAAAACTCAAGCCTCAGATTAGGTGAGTGATCTGTGCTTATACTGGCCTCTAGTGGACAAACTGTTAAAGGATTTTAGATCAGATTTCCTTTCACCTTTATTGTCATTGTGTAGAGTACAGGTACAGAGCCAGTGATTATGATGTTATAATATGTACAGTATAAGTAACGGAGAGGTAAATAGAATATAGAACAGCTGACAAACAGTTACTGACAAACAGTATCTGTGTTGATAAAATAGTACAGTACTTGGCTGTGCAAATATGAATAGTGCAATAATGCTGTACAGCAGTTTCACACTCTCTGGGAAGAAGCTCTTTCTTTTTTTTTTTTTATATAATTTTATTTCTAAATATTATTATTATTTCTATTTCCATTTTCTCCCCAATTTACACGGCCAATTACCCAACACACCCACTAGGACTCCCCCTATCACTAGTGATGCCCCAACACACCAGGAGGTGAAGACTAACACATGCTTCCTCCGATACATGTGAAGCCAGCCACCGCTGCTTTTCGAGCTGCTGCTGATGCAGCACTGCCGAGCAGCCAGCGCGCTTGGAGGAAAGCACAGTGGCTCGGCTCCGGTACATCAGCTCACAGACGCCCTGTGCTGCAGACATCACCATAGCAGTGATGTGGGGAGAGAGCGCCATCTACCCACCCAGAGGGAGCAGGGCCAATTTTGCTCCCTCTAACGCCGGCAGCGTTAGAGGGAGCATGAGTTGGGGTTCGAACCTGCGACCTCCTGCTCATAGTGGCAGCGCTTTAGACCGCTGGACCACTCGGAGTCTGGTGTTTAGGAAGCTTTTCAATGACCATTGACAAGTTAAGGAACCAAGTAGTCAGTGTACAGCTTGTATAACAGTGTAAATTAGCTGTGCCATCAAAATAAATTAACACACAGCCATTAATGTCTAAAGTGCTGGCAACAAAAGTAAGTACACCTCAAATGTACAGGGCACGGTGCCTGATCAGTCATGTCAGTAACGCATTAATTAGTCCAATCTGACCATTTTTTCAGTAACGAGTGATCTAACCCATTCCTATTTCCAATTCAGTAATTAAAGTTATTTTACCATTAAAGTTACTTATCCAATTCAATGTGCGTTATCTTTTTGTCATTTTCCTTAGTAAAAAGATATTGTAGTGTCTGTCTGGATGCTTTGAAGTATGAAAGTATGGATATAAAGACGTTTATTTATATATATAAGACAATGTATTTATATATTTCCTGTGTGTACCCAGGACCCCCCACATACAGTGTTTTGATAGGAAACAGGCAGTGGATGCAGAGAAATGCTATACAAGTCACAGCTGATGTGGATGAAGCCATGAGCAGCCACGAGACTAAAGGCCAGACTGCCATCCTGGTGGCTATAGATGGTAACATCCTCTTTTGTTCTCTCCTCACCTTCTCCAGGTGTTCCTTGGCTGTGTCTGTGTGTATATATACTCCTATGTTTTAATCGTACTTTTTCTGGTATTTTGCGTGTTATGCCGGTTCATTGTATTCAGTGTGTTTCAGTTTCTTCTAAAGTTTGTTTTAGTCTTAGTGTAACCGTTTGTGTTTATTTTTTATGTTTTCTTTCACTTTGTCTTGTTTACATTTTAAAATGACTTGTATTTACGTCCACCCATTCTCATCCCTTGCTACAACCGTGACAATGGGAGAAAATTAGAGAGAAAATTAGAGAAAAAAAGTGTAAATATATTATTATTCTACTGCATTTGAACCAGTGAAGTAAAATGGTCTTAAATTGACAGTAAAATAAGGCATCAAAGTTATTTCTGGCACAATATATTAGTGAAAATGAAAAAAAAAAAAAGTTAATAATTGGGAAAGACCTAGATGTACATTACATTACAATACATTTAGCGGACACTTTTATACAAGCGACTTACAAATGATGAGGTACATTAGCAATAGGGGACCTAGAAGTTCAAGGCAAAAAAAAAAAGTAAAAGTAATATTGGGATACAGGCATAAAGGAGGAGGGGGAGCAGGGAGTGGGGTTAGAAGTAGTTAGTTTGTTAGAGGTGTTAGGAGAGTAATTGCTCTATGAAGAGCTCAGTCTTTAGGAGTTTCTTGAAGGTAGAGAGAGATGCTCCTGCTCTGGTAGTAGAAGGTAGGTTGTTCCACAAATGGGTCACTAGGTAAGAAAGCAGTTTGGTTTTCTTTATATAAATGTTTGACAAAGCTAGGCAACATTTACTGGAGGAGCTCAGCGGCCAGTAGGCAACATAAGCCTTTTTGAGCAGGTGCAAGTAGGAGGGAGCTGCTCTGTCATCACCTCTTAGACAATTGTAAAAGCTTTGAATTTATTATGAGCAGCAACTGGTAGCCAGTGGAGCTCAATGAGATGTATTTTGTATTATGTTTGCATGACTGGTTATGTATGAATGCAATGAAGATTACAGACAGTAGAAATGAACATTGTGTGGCCTTGTTTGTGTTTTGTGTGTGTTTGTATGTGTATGTGTGTGTGTATCAGGTGTGCTGTGTGCTATGCTGGCTATAGCAGACACAGTGAAGGAGGAGTCGGCTCTGGCGGTGCACACGCTGAGCAGGATGGGTATTGATGTTCTCATGATCACTGGAGACAACAGACGCACTGCTAAAGCCATCGCTACACAGGTATACACACACACACACACACACACACTTTCCACTCTCACACAGGGACATTTATTTATAGGTTGCAAATGTAGTACAGAAGGGCATTAGAGACTTCACACTGGCTGAGAGTGTGAAAATGTGCTAAGGCTCTACAATATTAGGGAAAATATATATATAACATTAACTTCAACATGGTATAACATTATGACCACCTCGCTATTTCTAAAACATTTATCTATTTTTTCAGCTCCACTAATTAAATAGGTGCACTTTGTAGTTCTATAACTACATATTGCATTCTTCTGTTTCCCTGCATACTTTATTATCTTACTTTTTACCCTGTTCTTCTATTATCGGGAGCCCACAGGAGAGACCACCACAGAGCAGCTATTATTTGGGTTTTGGTTCATGCTCAGCACTGCAGCAGGGTTCCTGCAGATCCTTTAAAAGTCTTTAAATGTTTTAAATTAAAATGTGGGTAATTAAGGTCTTAAATTGTCTTATTTACTTATTTACTGTACATTTGCTGTGGGAAAGCACATGCTAACTTTAGCGGTGAGTTAGCTAACGTTTCCAGAAAGGTTAACAGAGAGCTAGCTTTAGCGGTAAGCTAACTAATATTAACATTAGCAGCAAATAATCTAGCTACATTACTGTGGAGAAAACTAAGATTTGGAGAGCTAGTTTACATAGTAACATTAGCAGAGAGTTATGTAGCTACATTACTGAGGAGAGAACTAAGGTTAGTGGAGAGCTTACTAATGTTAGTGCAGAGCTAGCTAATGTTAGCTGTGGGCTACTAACATTAGCAGCGAGTTATCTAGATACACTACACTGATGAGAGAACTAAGGTTAGTGGAGAGCTAGCTAACATAGTAACATTAGCGATGAGCAGCTAACATGCTAACATAACGCTAGCGGTGAGTTACCGGGGAGAGCCGGTAGCCGCAAGCTAGCTAACATTAGTGGCGAGCTAGACAACATAGTAATGTTATCGGCGAGTTAGCTATGTTAAGTTTTGATTTCCAATACAACAAATAATTTTCTACCAAAGAAAATATGACTTTATTTTTGGGTCTTAAATTATATTTATTGCAGTCTAAAAAATTAAATTTGACTTTTAAAATGGTGCAAGAACCCTGTGCAGTGTTTAAAAACTCCAGCAGTACTTATGAGTTTGATCCACTCAAGCCAATACAAAAAGAAAGACATTAAACAGAAAGAGTAGAAACGTGTTTCATGATTAGTAGTCAAAAATATATTTAAGGTTAATTGATATTGCATAGTCTGTACACATTTGCTTTTTAAGCTAATTTCTTACTTTCTTACCCACAGGTAGGAATCAGGAAAGTGTTTGCTGAGGTCTTGCCCTCTCACAAGGTGGCGAAAGTACAGGAGCTGCAGGCGAAGGGGCTGAAAGTGGCCATGGTGGGCGATGGGGTCAACGACTCACCAGCTCTCGCCCGTGCTGACCTGGGCATCGCCATCGGCACAGGCACTGATGTAGCCATTGAGGCAGCTGACGTAGTTCTAATACGGGTCAGTCTGACTAAAAATCGATCTTTGTTTAAACAGAGTCCATGGCTTTGGAATTTAACTTTTTATTCTGTCTGAATATGCCCTTTCAACAATGTGTTCTATATATTGTTCTGAGTACAGAAAGCAGGCACAGAAGATATTATATTTGTTTACTGTCAGCAGCTTACTTTGAGATGATCCATATTCTACCTGTTACCTGTTTGTTACCAAATTAAAGCAGAAAATAGAGGCAGAAAATGTGCACTCTACACAGGCATTTCTGGACAAGCTAAGAGAGATACATAACTAACACCAAGAGTGAAAGAAGCATGTGGACTGGCACAGCTAGAATAATATATGCTTATGGAGCATTACACAGCTCTAGCAAGCTTTGTCTTGCCATCTTTACCAAAGTTACTGTTGGTGTAGGTCAGAAGTCCTCATCTCCAAAACTTTAGGCAAGTTCAGAAGTGCCCCAGGGAAGCACAATTGATAAACTAGTAAACTGGTGAGGTAATAGAATGTGTTGGAAACAGCAGTTTGAGCCCACATACAGGATTTTAAGGATCTGCTCCTATGGCAAGGCAAGGCAAGTTTGTTTATATAGCACCTTTCATATACAATGGTCATTCAAGTGCTTTACAAACTAGAAAATATAAATAGTCACAAACATATAAGAAAATAGCAATAAAATTTGAAAATAAAAATAGAATAAGAATAAAACATGAATAAAACATTATCCAAACATGATAAAAACGATATATTTAAATAAAGGAAAATTTTAAGAAAAACAATTAGAATAAAAGTGCTGTTACAGCTAGAAAAAAAAACATTTTTAACAAAATTAATTAAATTGAAGTATAAGAAATAAATTCAAGACATAATGCAGAACAATATTAAACAAAAATTATAAGACATTATAGTTAAAATAATATGTAATGAAGTAATGAAAACTAAAAAAACTAAAAAACAATACAAGAAATAAAGTAGTACTAACAATATGCAATATCTTGGTGCAATACGCCACGACTTTAAGGATCAAAACAGTCCTACACAATATCAGACTAATAGGTTTTAATGTTATAGCCAATCTTTGTTTATATAATGAAATATAGAACAACTGATGAAGTTGAATCCCTGATTCCAGCTGAAAAAAACAGAAGCATTAATATTTTAAAGCAATGTCACTCTTATTTTTTGAGTATTTTGGGCTGCAGAGGCAGGGTAGATAAGTGAATGGGAAACGATAAGTGCAGGGTTTGTTTTCACTTGTTTTTTCATTGTTGATCCAGAATGATTTGCTGGATGTGGTGGCCAGTATTGAGCTGTCTAAAAAGACTGTGCAGAGAATCCGAATCAACTTTATGTTTGCTCTCATTTACAACCTGCTTGGAATTCCAATTGCAGCAGGTACGGAAAACACAAACTTTCATCTACCAACCTATTGTTTTGTATTGTTTTGTAGTAAGAAAACGTATTACTTTCATTTTTTTATTTTAATCATACATGCATACTGCTTGCTTTTCTGCTCACTTTTTAGAATAATTAATATGGTGTTTACAGATTTGATAATTGTTTATTTTAGATACATAGGTAAATACAAGTGCATCTTAAAAATAGGAATATCATTAAAAGGTTACTTTATTTCAGTAATTCAGTTCAAAATATGGAACTTTATATAATATTAGATAATATTATCTAATATTATCTAATATTATATAAGACCAATCAGTACAGTGTGGACAGTGTGCCAAATCCTGCTGGAAAATAAAAACCGCATCTCCATTAAAGTTTTCAGCAGTAAGACTTTCTGAGAAAACACTGCACTTACTTTGGACCTGATAAAACACAGTAAATCAACACCAGCAGATGACATGACTCTCCAAACCATCCCTGATTGTAGAAACTTCACACTAGACCACTAGACTCCTCCTCCAGACTCTGGTTCCTTGATTTCCAACTGAGAAGCTAAATTTACTGATAATCAGTGATGGTTTGGAGAGCCATGTCATCTGCTGGTGTTGGTCCACTCTATATCAAGTTATATCAAGTCTAAAGTTCCCCAAAATCTTACAGCACTTAAGTAGCAATTAAGTAGCAATTGAGTTCACACAGAACAGACAGCAGTAAAAATAGGTAAAAAATACATTTAAAATAAAAGTGTAAAAATACATAGAAAAACATATAAAGAATGTGTATAGGTATGTATGTAGTATTTAAGAAAGGATATACTGCCATCAGGTAATTTTCACAACAAAGCAGCAGCTAATGTCAGTTTTTGGTCATCAAATAGATACAGATTTTTTATGAATCAGCTCACTTAGTGATGGTGATAAAGTGAATATTACTCAGACAAACAAAAAAACTATTTTAATTTATATTTTTCATAGCTTCTTAATGCTGGGTAACAAAATATTCAATTGCGTAATTGTAACAGAAAATCCACTGGATTCAGCTTTGTTTAGTTTTCATCTGAAATTGATGTAGAAAAGAGATAATCAGTATGAAAAGTAAGTCCCTTGAGAGAGTACCTTCAAATTACATTGCAAGTGGCAATCTTATGGGTCCAATCACAGAGTGCTGTTGAAGCACAAATGATGAGTAATGATTTCAGAGGGGCTTTATGTAAGATTACATTATTAAGATAATATTATTAATATTATTTTATTATATTATTTCAAGTAATATTGACTCATTCCTGTTGCTCCATTAATCATGTGGTGTGTGTGTGTTTGTGTTCAGGTGTTTTTATGCCTGTGGGTTTGGTGCTTCAGCCCTGGATGGGTTCAGCAGCTATGGCTGCTTCCTCCGTCTCTGTTCTGGTTTCCTCTTTGCTGCTGCGTCTGTGAGTACACTACATCCCACTAATGAATCATTTAACAGTACACTCAGCAAGCGCACCATAACAGTGGTTTAGAGTGGTTAAAAGTAAATAAATACAGCTCATATTTTAGAACATTTCATCAAGTAGTCTGTTGGATGTTTTATCACAGTGGATTCGAATACCTGTGGGAGGTAAACAAAGAAATATAAACTTGCAAAACAACTATAAAGATTTGTGTGACTGACTCATATACTTGCATGTACAGAAGTTTGTGTTTTTACTTGTATGTTTAAAATACTTAAACATTATTTTTATTATAATTTGTACACATCTGCTTACTGAAAAAAGTCATTAACTGTGTCAAGTTATTTTGCTATGACTCAGAAACAGTTTACACAACATTTTTCTTCCTTTTTTTAAATCTGCCAATACTGACAGCAGAATCCTGTGGTAGCACATACGTTAACGCTGTAGCAGACCAACACACAGCAATATAGAATAAAGATAACCAGATCTTACAGCATACAAAACTGAGGCCTGGCAGCTACCCAATATACAGTGGTGTGAAAAAGGTTTTACCCCCTTCATGATTTCTTTTTTATGCATGTTTCTCACTCTTAAATGTTTCAGCTTATCAAACAAATTTAAATATTAGCCATATTAGACAACACAAGATTTCAGCTCATCAAACTAATTTAAATATTAGCCATATTAGACAGCACACTCTTGGGGTAATTTTGGTCGGCCGGCCACTCCTGGGTAGGTTCAGCACTGTTCCATGTTTATACAATTTGTGGATAGTGGCTCTCACTGTGGTTCACTGAATTCCCCCAAACTTCAAAAATGCCTTTTAAACCTTTTCCAGACTGATAGATCTCAATTTCTTTCTTTTCATTTGTTCCTGAATTTCATTGGATATTGACATGATGTGTAGCCTTTGAGTATCTTTTGGTCTACTTCTTTTTGTCAGGCAGATCCTATTTAAGTGATTTTCTTGATTAAGAACAGGTGTGGCAGTAATCAGGCCCAGGTGTGGCTAGAGAAATTAAACTTTTAAGTTAAATTTAAGGTTTTAACTGAGGGGGCAAACACTTTTTATAACACAGGGCCATGTAGGTTTGGATTTTTTTGTCCCTTAATAATAAAACCCTTAATTTAAAAACTGCATTTTGTGTTTACTTGCATTGTCTTTTACTAATATTTGAAATTCTTTGATGATCTGAAACATGCAAAAAAAAAAATCATGAAGGCAAACACTGTTTCACAATTCTTTATATAAAATACAAACACACACCCAAATATGCTAATTTATGATGCCAGGAAATGTGTATATTTTATGAAGCGCTGGCTTAACAAACATTTTAGGTTTAATTGTTTTAACTTGTTAAGTGCACTCAACATGATGATATTAGTTACATCTGACTACCTCACTTTTTTACAGTGCATATATTAAGGTTAGACTGCAATCTAAATTGACACACTAGTGAAAAAATATATTTTGTTTAGTGCTGGGCGGTATACCGGTTCATACATTCAATCTTGCCTGAGAACAGCACTTTATCCAACAGACGAGCCAAGAAATGGTCCTAAGTACAGAATAATTTATAAGTGATAAAACTCCCTAAAACTCAAGAATACAAAGTAAAGGAAGCAGTGGTAAAGTTGTTGTCTTATCTCTTTTTTTATTGTTTACATTCTTCAGCTGTTTTTGTGATAATAAAATCTGATTTCTTTATATATTGTTTTATTTTTGGGACAAAATAAACCCAATACTAATCAAAGCCTTAATTTAAAGCCTTAGTGTTTTATATGATATGTTCTTCTAGCAGTACATAAGTCATAGTCATGCAAAATAAATAAATAAGATAAAATAAAAATACGGATATACATTGTAAAACCGACAGAATCTTAAAAAAAATACAGTGATAAACATTTCTGGTCATACCGCCCAGCACTATTATTTTTTTGTATATTTTTTAAATTCTATAAAATGTGCAGTCATTTTTTTTCTTCTTGAAACCCGAAGTTTTCCTAAAATGAGCTACACAGGTCATGTGAACTGAGAAGACAACATGTGCTTAACATCAGCAGGGTCAGGAAATAAAACAGAGATCCGTTTTGACATCAGATTGACTTTAATTGCTGGTGAATGTTTCTCCTCTAAGCTATAAGAAGACGTCAGCGGAGCAGTACGAGGCGCGGGCTCACGGCCGGATGAGCAGCTTGAGTTCGTCTCAGGTCAGCACTTACGTCGGGCTGGAGGAGAAGCGCTGCAGTCCTCACGCTCTTCAGCGAGGCCGAGCCAGACACAGCAAGACCAGCCGCGGCTCCCAGCCCCCGACACCCTCTGCTCCCAGCTCCAGACCTCACTCATACACACACCAAAACCTCACCCAAAACTCAGCACTGAAGCACAAGCTGAACGAACAGGAGCTTGTAGTGTAGCCCAGCCAACAAATTCACACAAGTGAAGCTTAGATGGGTTTTTTGTGGGTATTGGTTGTAAGTGGGTTTGTGTGGGTCCTGACTATTGAGGATCAGGGTGTAAGGAGAAGGGAATACAGTCTGTAATTAAATAGATACAAAATGTTCCTATATGATCAGTGCCACTGATAAGAAGGATACTGCTGTAGAAACAAGGATTATACAAGTATATACTGAGAAAACCCTGTGTAGTTGCACCTGGGTCCTCATTTGTGTTGTTTTTAATGTGTTGCATTAATGTGAAACAGTGATGAATAGACATGTTTCCTCTGAAACACATAAAGCAACACTTATTGTGTTATGCTAGGTTCACACTACAGGATTTTGGGCCAGTTTTTCAGTTGCCGGAAGTTTTTCGTTGATCGCAGACAAAAACTCTGCTCGGGGGAAAATCGGGGATCATTCGGTGCTCGCTCAGTCGCGTAGTGTGAACTACTGAAAGACGCTCGTCGATCCGTCGCTTACAGATCGCCGATGAGTCGCAGACCCCTGCCAAATATTCATCATGTTTAATATCTGACTCAGTCTGCAACTAGACGCCAGGAGCAGCAGCTACATACAGCCAATGAGATCATAGAAAAAGAGAACCACGGCTCCAAAACTCACCAGAGCTGTTTATGGAGAGTCTGACCACCCTACCATTCCCCCTGTTATATCAGTAAATTACTCTAGAGGTAGCCCGAGAGTCCTCTATGAATGGGGTGAATCGAGCTAAAAGCTTAAAACTAAAAATTAAAAATAATTATGAACTACTTGTTCTGAATATTTATTTATTTTAAGAAAGTAGGATAATGTATTTTACAAAAAAAAAAAAAAGAAAGAAAGCATGTCTGTATATTTCAGTTTATCTAAAGAAAACTAGCATTACTGCTACTGTGAGCTGTGGCTGGCGAGCTGATCCTGGAGATACATGTAAAACATGTTTAAAACATTTTATATAGTTCTGTGTTGAGGACATAAGCACATATTTCAGTATAAATCTAAGCAAATATTTATAAACTTAATGTTGGACTCATTGTAAGTACATATTCTCCTCTATAGAGATTCTCTGTCATGGCATCGCTAGTTTTCGTGTGCATTTTAGTTCAGGTGTGTTCTCGTGACAAAATGGTTCTGGAGACCAGCCAGGTGAGTCGGCGATTTCCCACAGTGAGAAATTGTGTAATTTGTGACCCCGTGTCGCTGATCAGTCAGTGTTAAAGTTTCAACAACTGAAGGACTCCAAGGATTACAGCACTACCAGTCGTGTAGTGTGAACAGCACAATGACTGAAAACTCAAAAAGTCGTGTAGTGTGAACAGCACAATGACTGAAAACTCAAAAAGTCGTGTAGTGTGAACCTGACATTACCTTCTAATGATGTATTATCATTAACCAGCTCAACAGGCTTGGAGGAGAACTCTAACTGCCCATTCTTTTGTCAGCTCACTCACACTGGTTACAGTAGAATACTGTTAGAATAATGTACAGCAAAAACAAAGAGACTTTATTTTAGCGAAAGGGGAAATATAATGTGACCAAAGATTATCCAGAGCAAATAGGGACAGAATACATGTGTGGAAAAAAATATAGTGTAAATAATTTCTAAGAGAAAATGTATTTGTAGTTTTACAATGTTTAATGGCTATATTGTTATTAGGGAAAGAGATTATTTTAAATACACTAATATGTAATGCATCAATTTACTATTACTTCATTTATCAAACTATAAGCACCCTGTCAGTTTTGTACCACGTTTATGTCACTGAATAAACATGTAACTTGATGTTATGGGCATTTTTATGTTACAGAACATTTATCAAAAAGGTCTTGATACATCTCCAGTACCAGTAAAACATTTAGACACATCTTCTCATTCAATGTTTTTCTTTTTTTCTTTATTTTCTACATTGTAGATTAATATTAAATCATAAGAAACAATTAAGAAACACATATGAATTTACATAGTAAACAAAAAATAGTGTTTTTCATCCACAGTCCCCTGATCTAAACCCATCTGAGATGGTAATTTGGGATGAGCTGGAGCTTCACAGCGTGAAGGAAAAACAGCAACTATTGTTCAGCACCTCCAGAAACTCCTTCAAGATGCTGAAAAAAACTATTCAAGGAGACTCTCCCTTAAAATACCAAGAGTGTGCAGATCTTTCCTTAAAGCTAAATGGCTACTTAGAAGAACCTAAATTATAACACATATTCAGTTTTCATATTCAGTATACACATTTTGTTTACGAAATAAATCCACATGTTCCTGTATAGCTTTAATGTAAATATTAAATTTACAATGTAAAAATATATATTAAAAGGTCATTCCACCAAATGTTTTTTAGTTTTTTTTTTAGCTCTGAATCTAAAAGAACATGTATTCAACTTTTCAAAACATGTACTGGTCAAACTCAGACAGCTTTAAAATTGAATCTTTTACAAGGTTTCTAAGTCGAAGATGGTTACAAAACTCATGTGACATTTAAAAAAGCATGTTTAAAAGCAAGTTCACTAATTCCTTTGATTTTCTCCCAAGAAAGTCTTCATTTTAAAGACGTGGTGGGCTGCATGTTCTAATAATTGATATTTATGACAACACAAGAATCACTCATGTTTCTGGCACTCACTCCTGTTACTGGAACTCAGTAACAGTAATGCGTTTTTAGCGTGAAAATAGCAAAAACATGAAAAATAGCTAATTAGTGGCTATGCTAATAGCATGAGGACACAACACAATCTAGTGATGTTTCCAAAATTTGTATTTTCATAATAAACAAATAAGATCTAAGAATTACTTTAGGTAACAGGAATTGATCTCCTCGGTCATCGTTACAATAAGATCAAATATACAGAAAAACAAATGAGGGAACTTAATTTTGATTTACCCATGATCTTCAGAACCAGCTGATGTCACTTCCTGTTGTAGATGTGACTTGGTTGTAGAATGTTCGAGATGTTTCAGATGGGGTCATGTGTTATGGTAACAGGAATGAGTGAAACCCAGGGACCCAACTAAAATGTCTATTTTAACTTGAATATTATGGATTTATTATGAAAAAATATAGATTTTTAAAGCATAGTTGGGATTTGGAGTCATACAACAATGCAAAAAAAATCTCTGATAGATTATAATAATTATATTTCAAGTTATATTTTGTGCACATTTGTACATGTAATTTCCTGGGGTCAGAAATGGCACTCATTTGGTGGAATGGCTCAAACAAAAAAGAAAACACATTGAATGAGAATAGATGCATCCATATTTTTAACTGGTACTTTATGAAACAGTGTGAAGGCATCTACAGAGTTGTGTGCTCTTCTTGATATTGCCCACTTACCCTGATGTCTATTGATATAGGAATTGATGTTGTTAAATGGCATATCATTTATTAAAATATGCCAATGTAATTTCTGGAACTATATATTATCCCGAAAAATGGGTAGGCCTATGTAATAATGAAGCAGGGGTGTGGCTGGACTAGATAACATTGATGTTGTCCTAACTGTTGACCAACAGGTGGCAGTCTTGTGCAGTGTTTGCTTTTAAATTCAGCTAAGCTGACCTTGGCACTTACTGAGCATGCCCACAAACATGACTCAGAGGAATTATTTGGCTCAAACAGAGTCTGGCACAGCATCTTTGGACAAGGTGTCTCTAAATAGCCAGAAGGCATAACCTCCTACTATGACACAGCTCTTAGACTAAGACCTTTTCACATATTTTCAGCATCTCACGAGCAATTACACACTTTTCATGCATTTTCTCTAAAGGTCAAAATCCATATCAAAATGTGCCACATTTTCATCTAATGCCAGTTTCACTAAAATGTTCCTTCTTGTTGTGCAGCTTACCATAATCATGTGGACACATACAAAATAAAAAGTAAAAATAAAAAGTGATTAAGCTGGAAAATAGTATTTCTGTGTAGTCTGAAGTTTTATAAATATGACAAAAATAGTTGTTTAGTGTTATGATATGCCAAAACTAGTATAAACAGTATTATAATTAATTAATATGTTCCCTTAGGGCAAAGAAAACAGGACACAAGCCAGAACAGAATCATCAGCATTTTTTTATTTAAAAAAAACAGAGGATATGTTTTATTAAATCTTCAGAGAATGCCGTGCCAAGGAATCAGTTTCCTCCACATGTAAAGTGCACAATCTGCAGCCTTTTTCACAATAGTTCAAAAAGTTCTGCTTTATCATGGATCCCATATTACCGTATTAACAGGGGGGTGGTGGTAAATAATTATCTTACCTCTATATGTCCTTCCCATGATGATAAGTTGTATGCTATTCAGTTGCCAAATAATTAGCTTCTTTATGATAAAAAAAATATTTTGCGTAGCAACAGGTGATAGAAGGTGATTTAGATTTGTTGTCAAGGCAGCCGCCCCTAACTATAAAGCGCTGCAGGAAACCCTGCCGCTGTGTGTGGCACACGACAGGTTTGTACTCCTGTTCCCTACATTCCAGCAGCACCATTACACTTACATATACATTACATTGCCAAAAGCCACAGTCAGGGATGTCAGAACAACTGAAGTTATTGTCCATCCTGAAGAAAGAACTTAAAAGAAATACATTTTAAATGATTAATGTAATTGCCTCTCGGTTTAATACTGGACTGTGACAGTGTGTCATTTGGCAAATAAAGTATTTAAAATACAGAGTCTTGACAGTCAGTTCACTATTCAATCACAAGTCTTGACAGTCAGTTCACTATTCAATCACAAGTCTTGACAGTCAGGTCACTATTCAATCACAAGTCTTGACAGTCAGGTCACTATTCGATCACAATTATTGATGGCCACGTCACTAGTCAAGTCCCACGTCTTAAAGCTCAGGTCACTATTCAAGTCCCAAGTCTTGATGGTCGGGTCACTAATCAAGTCCCAAGTCTTGATGATTGGGTCACTAGTCAATCACAAGTCTTGATGGTTGGGTCACTAGTCAATCACAAGTCTTGATGGTTGGGTCACTAGTCAATCACAAGTCTTGATGGTTGGGTCACTAGTCAATCACAAGTCTTGATGGTTGGGTCACTAGTCAATCACAAGTCTTGATGGTTGGGTCACTAGTCAGTCACAAGGCTTAATGTTTAGGTAACTAGTCAATTGCGAGTCTTGTTGGTCAGGTCACTAGTCAATAATAAGTCATGACAGTCAGGTCACTAGTCAATCACAAGTCTTGACACAGATCACTAGTCAGTAACAAGTCTTGATGGTCGAGTCACTACTCAATCAACAGTCTTGACAGACAGGTCACTAGTGAAGTTCCAAGTCTTGACAGTCAGATCACTAGTCATGTCCCAAATCGTGACAGTCAGGTCACTAGTCAATTACAAGTCTTCACAGTTATGTCCCTAATCAAATCACAAGTCTTCAAAATCAATCACAACCCTTGTCAGTCAAGCCTGAAGTAAAGTCCCAAGTTTTAATCTCAGGTCCTAGTCCAGTAATCAATGTGTGAACACTAATGGTTACCAGTGGATCCTGAAGCAGGGATAGCAGCCATCGCTAAGGGCTGCTGTGTTACCTGGGGTGAGGGGTGCTGGTTTTGCTTTAGGGGAACCAGGTGTCTTTTCAGTGGAGGAGGCTGCTGAGAGTTTCCCAGGAACAACAAAGGGCATAGATTCACTCACTCCTGTTGAGAGCCTCCTCACTGATTTCAGTGTGGCAATCAAGTTGAAGGAGCTCGCCATTAAGCTGCAGGTGCGAAAAACCCAGCATCTAAGGGTTTGTGCTCTGAAATTACTGGCAGGTCAAAGTTTCTCCTTGGGCATGCGAGCTACATGATCCTTTGAATTTTTTAGAGTTTGATATATTGAGTAAACCTATCTCTATAGTGCCTCCATTCAGGTAGACTGAGGTTTACCCCTATTTCACCACTTTTGAGCGAGTGACAGCAACTTTGCACTGGCCTAAAGACACATTTAAAAGAAACATTTCACTTGCAGTTATCTGGCTCAGTTCTGTACAATGTCACAACTTTCTTACAGGAAACTCTTTTGTGGGTGATAGATGAGGAGAAGCTGGTCGACAAACTGAACTAATTACATGAATAATCTAGTCCACGTGAAATATTGTCAGCTTCACTTTAACTTTACACTTTTGCTGCACAGACTCTGGTTCATTTGCACCCTTAGTGTGGTTAATTTTGACATGAGGGAAAACAGGAATCACACTCAGGTGTGGACCAAATAAATCAAACCGAGACCCACAAGAGAAGGTGGTCTGGGGCCGGTCCCGAATGAGTTATGAACTCCAACTATCAAAAATATTCTCATCATGAGTATGAGCTAAACGGCTGTTCAGGTGCAGTTTAATCAGATTTATTACCCAGATAATTACTGCAGGTGTGAACACGGTATTTGCTGTACTCGCTGTACACTGCAGCTTAACACCGCACTATAAATGCTAGTTTGGGACACAGGATATTCCTGTGTTTACTTTCTTACTTCTGCAGCCTGGGTGAAAACAAACCAAACTGAGGCGAGAACACTCCAAGTACCGTATTTTTCGCACTATAAGGCGTATTATAAGGCGCGCTATCAATGAACGGCTATTTTCTGCCCTATTTTCATACATAAGACACACTGGATTATAAGGCGCATTTTAAGAAACACTATAAGAAATGTATAGTTCAGCAGGTCTCGCTGCTGGGTGGTGGTGGTGGGGGGTAGCTAACCAAGTTAAGTAAAGCTAAGATAAGTAAACAAAACTGTAAAAAAGTCCCTTTTAAAGTCAAACGAGCCCTGGATGTTAATCTCCACAGATTTCTCTACTGAAAACAGTTTATTTGGGTAAGTAAAGCGCTTCTGTTCATTTATAGTAAGTTTAGATTCCCGAATTTCTCTAGCACTAGGCTGGAGTGTTAGCAGTAGTGGCTTACTGCTCCAGTAGTGCTAGCCGGGGTTAGGAGCAGGCTACATGCCAACCTGACTGGTAAAATTCATACTAAAGATGCACCGATATAAGGTGCACTGACTATTTTTTGGAAAATTAAAGGATTTTAAGTGCACCTTATATTGTGAAAAATACGGTAAACAATCTGATTCAGACAAGAGAAACTAATTACAGGTGTGACAACTCCCCTAAAGCGCATCTCCAGTCAGTGAAGTAATGTCTAATTACTAGTTATTAAATGTATGACTTAAATTAGATTCAAGTCCAAGTCATGTAACTCGAGTCCACACATCTGCTACCATATGTTCAGGAGTTTTCTAAAAAAACAAAAGAGCTTCAAGAATCCCTGACTGTGGCTTTAACAAACACTACACACACTGAACTGGTTGTCCTCAAATACATCCAGAACATACTGAAAACGGCGACAACCATAAGTACGGCTGATGATGATATAATCAATAACACTGTTCTTACAGATAATTACCGGCATATTGCAGAAGTTTAAGAGGTTTAGTTCCAACACATCTTCGTTCACTAGCAGACGTTTGCTCAGTCCATATGCTCTGGAGGAAATACTGTACACACTGCAGTCTGTTAACGAATTAGACAATGAATATTTTGTTGCTGTTTCGCCTCTGTAATCCAGCACATTAAATGAAACTGTTTAAGCTCAAATTTACTGATTATTTGATGGACTGCTAAAATTGGCAGTATTGATGACATCACAATGATATCTCCACTGGCAAAATAGTTGCAAATTACTCGCAGCTGTATTTGGTTGTGGGACTAATGAGATTTAACAAAAAAAATCTACTGATACTAAGCTAAATCCTTTTATTAAAAACCCAATATTGTATCTTTCCTAGGTAACTATATTATAGCAGTACAGGCTAAGCTTAAAACCATTATGGATAGTAAAGAGCAAAAACCTGCTACAGCATTTATATTATCAAAGACTGGGAGAGCACAACACACCCACTCTCCACTCAACATCGACGGGTCCTCTGTGGAGATTGTTAAGAGCACCAAGTTCCTTGGTGTCCACTTAGCAGATAACCTCACCTGGACCCTGAACACCAGCTCTACAGCCAAGAAAGCCCAGCAGAGTCTCTACTTCCTCCGGAAGCTGAGAAAGGCCCGTCTCCCTCCACCCATCCTCACACTCTTCTATAGAGGGACCATTGAGAGCATTCTGAGCAGCTGCATCACTGCCTGGTTTGGGACCTGCACCATCTCTGACCGCAAGACCCTCCAGCGTATTGTGAGGACAGCTGAGAGGATCATCGGCGTCTCTCTCCCCTCCATCACGGACATTTACACCACCCGCAGCATCCGCAAAGCAACCAGCATTGTGAATGACCCCACTCATCCCTCACACGAACTGTTCTCCCTCCTGCCTTCGGGAAGAAGGTACCGCAGCATCCGGTCCAGCACGACCAGATTCTGCAACAGCTTCTACCCCCAAGCCATCAGACTCCTCAACTGCAGAGACTGAACTGATGTTTTTTCTGTACATGCACACACACTCTTACCCCACTTACCCCAGAAAATGGAAAGCACTAAAAACCCTACTACCTCACTGGACTCTATTGCACACTGTGTAATAGAGTAATTACTACCTCACTGGTCTTTTTTGCACACTTTTTGCACACTGCATAATTTGCACACTGTCTTGTTATTTATTATTCTTTGTCTGTATTGTGTTGTATTGTCTGTCTGCACTTTTGTACTGTTGCACTATTGTTCTGTCTACACTGTGTTTATGTGCACCATGGTCCCTGGAGGAACGTTGTTTCGTTTCACTGTGTACTCTGTATATAGCTGAAATGACAATAAAAACCACTTTGACTTTGACTTGAGTTTATGCTGATGTTTGAGTAGAAATTTGAGCAGTTGTGAAGGAGCAACCATACCAGAAAACCTCAGTTTAATATAAAAAAATAAATAAACAAAATAATAATGATACACTTACTAAATCAAAATAAATAGGAAAATAGCTGTAAAACAATATCTTCAATACTATTGGGTATTTTAGCTCATTTAAAGTGGTAACAGCTTTAAAAGGAGTTCATTTATACTGGGTAATCATTTAAATATATATTATAGTAAAAGCCAATGTAAGAGAATCATATCTGTGCCACTAAATCATTACAAATAACTTCTAGTAGAAGAAGGACCCTATAATGCCGGCCAACATGTTTTACCTAATTGCAATTAATCACATTTTTCCTTCTTAACACTGAAATTTGTAATAATGGATATTTAAATGTAAAATAAAATAATGAATGGAAGATTTTGCAGTTTCTCCCCCTACATATTTCTTTTGTTTTGCTTTTTATCATACATAATCATAGATTTATCATAGATAAAGAAAAACATTTTAATATCAGACAAAGATAACCTTAAGTAAATATAAAAGCACTTTTGTACTTCACTATTGTAAGTCGCTTTGGACAAAAGCGTCTGCCAAATGTCATGTAATGTAATGTAATGGAATGTAAACCTAATATCTACGTAATTAAAAACTAAATAAAATGGGCCACTCTTTGTTGATCAGAGGGTTTTAAGAATGAACGGCGTGTTTTAGATCATACAACAGCATATCAATCAGACTTTGACAAGGCCATTGCTGGTGCTTCAGATCATTGTCCTGCTGCAAAACCCAAGTACACCCAGTGTTGGGCGTTACTGTAACTATAACGCCGTTACCATTTCCAACACCCCGTTACTGCACGTTACTTTAGCGCTCTATGAACTTTTTTTTTTTTTTTAACTTCTCTTTGCCCTGGTTAACCCCTCCTCTTTCTGGTGAACTTGAGCTTCTGGCCACTGTGCCTGTAGGTTTAAGTGGGTTGGCGTGGCGTGGTGTGGCACAATTGTGACGATTTGCGTGCTCTAATCAATTCAGTGATTGCCGTGGACAGCCCAAGTTCCGATTTAAGGACGTTAAGCTCTTTTTAGCTGCTCCGGTTTTTGTGGTGCTGCTGCTTTCTGTTTTAGAGCTTAAATTCTCTGCCCGAACCCGACTTGACCCGAGGACCGACCCGAAATCGGGCTCCTATTTTTATTTTATATAAAGCTCTGGTGTGATAATCACAATGTTGCTAAGTAACCAATTATTATTGTTCACTAAAGCGAACGAAATAGCGAAAAGTGAAAGTGAAAAACATTTGTTTTAACTGAATCTAATAAAAACGGTAATTGTGTTTATAAAACTAACTAAAACGAACTGAAATTACTAATAGAATACCCTCATTTTAGTGTTTAATTTATTTATAAGCGCTGTTTTCACTCTTGGAGTTGTACAGCGGGCGGTGTTGTGCCGATTCTGTTTGCAAAGCGGAGTCGGATACGGCACAGCAGCAGCAGCGCGCGGCACCTCGTGGTCGTGGCGTTAGTTCTCGTTTAAAGCGCTCGCGCTAGCCGCAAAATACGACAAAAACACTGAGAAACTGCAGAACTGGGCCCGATCTAAGCTCTATTCTCTTTTGGTGAAGCTGTTATATTAATACCATTTTAATGGTCATTAAATTGTTGTTTTTGTCCATTATTTTGTTTAGTTTATATATACATATTTTCTTTGAGTGTGGCTTGGTTTGTTTACTTTCATCCCCAGACGCGTTTTTCCGTTTTTTTCAGTATTATAAGTTTTAGTAATTTTCTTTGGTTCTGTGGAGAATTTCGTTTTTTTTTTTTTAATTCGTTAGATTATATTTTTGACAACATTTTGGGTTAATTTCCGTTTGTTATTTTTCTAATAATAATAGTAAATACATAATTGATTTCCTTTTTTGACGGGCGAATAATAAAATTATTATTATCTTTGTTGGATATTCATGTTTGCTTGATAATCTGAAAAATGTAAGTATGATTAAAAAAAAAAAAGCAAAAACACTGTATATGTAACATTTGTTCGATTTAAATATATTTTTTTTAACTGTACTTTCTTAACTTTGAACACAGACTGTTCTTTGTTAATTATGTTCTAGTACTAGTACTAGTTGCAAAATATGAAAAAGAAAGAAGGAAAGATTCTCTTTAACCCTTCTATTATGTTTCGGGTCAAACGTGTTAAAGTTTGAACATCTAGGAAAAATAGTAGAACGTATTTTTTCAGTATGAAACTTCTTCTGCTTGCCTTAATTATTATTATAATATGAAAATGGTTCATCTCACATATATGCAACCACCCCATACAAAAACTACAACTAAAACTAAATTGCACTGTTATGTTTTAATGTTATGTAAAACTATTGTCTTTTATATGTTGGTCTTTTAAAAGTAATTAAGTAGTGAAACAATAAAACAAGTTTGAACATGTATTTTTTTTATGAAAAACCAGTGAATTATCCTAATTGAAGCATTACCCGATAGATGTAAGGAACACCATTGCACTAAATATTGATAGAATAATTAGCAGCAGAGTTAATGCTGAAATATTCACACTGCTGGTTAGGAGTTTTTTAGTTTGTTTCAGACGTCTTTTGGATAATAAAACATGCACCAGGTCAGATTGACCCAGGAACATCACTGCTGTTCCTGACAAATGAACATAACAGAAGGGTTAAGGAGATACATGCGAGTGTGGCAGAGAGAGGGAGAGAAATGGCAGAGATTGGTTCCAGAATGGGTAAAATGACTAAAGTGTAAAAAACAAAAAATTTAAAAGGGTAATAAATAATGTTGATAGCACTAGAACTAACAGTACAGCAGTAGCAAACAATCTGGTGTAGAGACACAGCTTGGAAAGATTTGGAAAGGTAAGCTTGGTAGTGGAAGGCTGCTGGATTAATACCCTGGACTGGTGGAGCTGGGGTATTGTGGAAATGCCGCCTTGGCACCAGGGGAGCACTCAGGGGAACCTCAGTCATGGAGGCTAGTCCTGAGAATTGAACCAGAAACCTTCCAGTCCCAAGCCAGGGGTCACCAACCCTGCTCCTGGAGGGCTACGTTTAGAGAGCAGAATTTAGATCCATCCACCAATTAATCCAACCTGAGCCTTTTAATGGATCTCCAGGAGGGTTAGATCAGTTGTATAGACTGTGTTGGGTTTAGGATGGAGGTATAACCTGCTCTCGAGAGGCAGGTAGCCTAAATAGCCAACTAAACAACTGAAAAAAAAAAATTGGATGGTTGATTAAGAATACTATCAAGGATGGGATCATAGGTGTGCCCAAGACTGCAATTAGAAAAAAAACAAAAGCAAAGAAAATCCTTGCAAGAAAAAATAACCTCAGAAATATTGCAAAATATACTGGAGGATTTCAAGGCAAGGCTGTGAATCTGATCTGACCACATGGATTTTCTTCTTTATTTTCTTCCTGACTAAAGAGGATATACAATTCCTCAACCTCATACAATGTGCTGGAATACCAATACTGAAAAACCAATACAACAAAAACTGTTCTCACTGCCTCATTCTATTCAAACTGCAGTTAAAGGGTCTGTATAATCAGTATCTGTCACGTTGATTGAATATGTATGTGCATAAACATGTGTCCTTAAATTCCCTTAATTTATGCAGAGAAATAGTTATTTTAGCATTAATAAATTTGTCAAGAGTTTATGTATTAGGTTAACTACTGAGATCTACTGCTTTGCAAAGCTGCTTAAAAACCATTAAGCAGCCACTGTTCTCGACACAGCATGTATTAATATGTCTGGGATTCTGGATTTGCCATCAGGTACCAAGCACCCCAGCTTTGAGTCACTGGAGCTTAGTTTACACAGCAGGTGAAAGTGGCCCATATTTGATTTTCTCAACAAATACATAGTTTTTTTTTTGTGACCTGTATCTGCTGTTTGTCTGCACTGTTTAAATGATAAAGCAGTGTAAATGATGCTCATATGCAAAACAGCATAACTTCACTATTAAGCCCTATCCAGATGGGATTAGTTTCTCAGGGGGTCCTGGTGTAATTTACTCTTTTATGGGGGTCCTCTGAGTCCAGAACGACCATATATGTGTTTTTCTCAGACGTCCTCTGAGAGAATTACAGGCAGAATTACCTACTGTTTTTCGCTGAACTCCGTGGCCTTCCAGTAATTTTAAAGTTTCGCCACCTCACGTTTAATAAAATAGCTATTTGTCCAATGTCACGCACCGTAATTACACTCTAAGTGTGGAGTTCCATGGAGATCCATGAAAAAAAAACACAACAGTGAGTGGAAATGGAGGAGCTACTGAACTCCCACACTTTGTGGTTGTAAACTGTACTTGAATTGTTGCTGAAATTTGAGTCATTGTCTCTTCTCTGCTCCAGTATCTTTTAGAGCGCTTAGACCCCGCCATCGTGCTCTGTGTGCAAAAATGATATCATGTGACAATGCAATGTCATGTGACCAAAACAGCCAAAGAACTCACTGGTCCTCCTGTTTTTTCATCTGTTTTTTTATCACTAAGAGAATAGTTCAATATTTTTCACAGACATCCAACTGAGAAACTAATTCCATCCAGATAAGGCTTAAGTTTAAGTTTCATCCTTGCCAGAATCTTCTTTTCTTACAGCCGTGCTCATAATTATTTGTTTTGTGTCCTTTCTTTAAATTTCATTTTTAAGCATTTTATTGTCCTTTTATGTCCAAATATGTATAAGGTCCTTCTCCTTGACCTAAAATCCGCGCATGAATTCTGCATGGATATGTATCACATTTCAGGTAATCCAATTTGATCCAGAATTGAAAATATTAGATTCAGTGTGCTGTTCACCTTACAACAAAAAATGCATTTAAATATGTGTCACAAATGACAAAAAAGGCCAGATTTGGGCCACTTCTACCTGCTGTGTGTTATTAAACTAGGTTATATCTGGGATACACTGAGACCGTATATTATTAAATGAGTCTTATTGTTTACTTACCATTTTAGAAGAAAAAGAACTACATGTAAATGTTGCAAAAGTTTTAGATTAATCTAAACATCCTGTTTGCGTAGCGTATGTGGTGTAGCAGGCTCTTTTAACTACACAGGCTGCTGCACACAGTTTTTTATCACACTCCCAGGAGACTCCTAAAAACAGATTACCTTCACGCATCTCAGCGCATCCAAGAGAAACCAAGCTGCTGTTAACCTGACAGAGCTGATCTTAGGGTTTCTTCTGACTTACTGGTGTTTATTTTCTTCATGTAACCCATTTGCACAGTTGTGGATTGGAAAATGTATGAATGCACAGATGTGGCATGCAAGTCAATACTGTTTTTAACAGTTCCAATATCTAGGCTGCAATTTTCTGTAGGATTGTCCTATGAAGAGCTCCTGTCAACAGTCGGTTGATCACATTTATAGAACAGTCTAATTATGCTTTTCTGGTCACATCAGACATTCATTTATGATTCATTTCGAAATATAGCAAAAAAAAAAATTTGCTTTCCATCATTTGACATTTTTTTTTATTTTCACAGAACTGTTAATGGACAGCCTACCCACTTCCTATTTCCACCATTATATCTGAAAATTACTGCAAAACACTAGAGGGAGCCTAAAATGAATTCATACATTTTTAATAAATTATTCTAATTTAAAATAGTGTCTAACTAATTGTCCAGGATACCTTTAAAATTATGTAAAATTAGGTATTTCTCAAAAAAAAAAAAACTCACTTGGGAGCGCCCTCTAGTGTCTGACAAACTCTACTTGAGAAGATGTTCTCAAGTGGTGATTCTCCTCTCTAGAAGTTCTATGACAAACAGTTGGTCCTCCAAATGTGGCCTAATTTCTCTGCACTGCACGAAGGTGTCCCAGCCGAGAAATGCAACCTAGATATTGGAACACAGCCAGTGACTCTACATTTGGAAAAAGCTCAAGACTGTGCAAGTAGCTTCTCTGTCAAACCAAATATTAATTCATTTACTGGATTTTTTGAAAATCTGTACCCTCCTTTCTGAACAAGTGAACAAAGTAGTTCCCCACATTTTTGACCAGAATTGTGCAGTAAAACTTTGAAGCATGGCTCAGGGTGCTGATCTAGGATAATAGTTTTGCCTTACATATTACAAACAATGGGATTATGTTAATCTAAGAGGAGACGGTCCTTTGGGTCTGTATACTTGCTTATGTTTATACATAAAGAATCTCTAATGGAACCACTGTTGGTTCCACAACACCATCAGTACTTGTCTTTCATAGAACACAGATGAGGATTCTTGGTTCTGCAACTAAACTGAACCACTTGAACAAAAGTTTTCAGACCAGCGAAAACATGTACAGCAATTTAAAGCATGTTTGTTCTCCCACGTCCAACCAACACAATGCTAGACCATGATGTCTGGTCCTTGTTAGCACTTGAGATGCTTTTTGGTAGACATGTCGTTCCATATCCTGTGCATCTCCTCTGGTGAGATTTGGTGCACAGTGACCACCCTGCGATAGCGGCAGAGGCTGTAGCTCATCTTCCAGTGGTTGAAGCCACTGTTCTGGATGGGGTGGATCCCCAGCTTGCGCAAGCACAAGCCCACATACACGTCCTCCAGGTGAATGAGGCGAGTGTGCAGGGAAGTCTTAAAGATCAGCTCAGCCATGTCCCCTGAGAACACGTATCCAGTCCCAGAACAGAACGGGGGGTACTTGCTCTCAGGGTACATCTCTCTAGACATGTACCACTTGCTGCGAGTGTCTCGGATGGGCCCTCCATTTATGACATGCCCTGTGAAGAAGCGCTGCCTGGGCTTAGCGTTAGGTCTTAGAAGGTTCAGAACCAGATTGTCCATGTTGACAAAGATGTCGCTGTCTGTCTTCATGACATAGTGGGCGTTTGGACAGAAGGAGGATACCCAGCGCATTCCCATCATGGTCTTCAAGGTTAGGTTGTGGTAGGAATCCTCAAAGTCCTCTACAATGATGTCATGGAAGATCTGGCTCTCCTGCTCCACCATCTGGTTCAGTACAGGCTCGGAATTGTGACCAAGAAGAAAGAGTGTAACGATGCGAATGTCGCTGTACATGTTCTCCTCACCCCACGTCTCCCGGATCGCCTGCCGAGCGTCAAACTCTTTGTGGTTGGTGCTGATCAGGATAAGAAGGAAGGGTGGGTCACCCTCGCATTTGCTTGGCTCGTTGATGAGGAAGCGGAAGCTGTGCGGGTTAAGGGTGCGAGTGCGGATGTTGCTAAAGGTCACATTTTTTAAGAGTCTTGGCGGCTGCTTGCGGACCGGCACGGACATCTGGCCTACGTAGGTGCTGGAAGGCCGGGAGCCGCTGAGGTACCACAGAGCGCTGGCCCAGCAAAGCACAGTGAGTAGGTACAGACAGGACACCTTTGAGGCCATCTCGCCACTGTCTGGCTTGTCTGCCAATCACATGTGGTCAGCCCACAGGCCAATCACGTGCACTTATTTAAAGAACATTGCTGCAGCAACTCCAGTTGCAGCAGTCTGTTCGCCACTTAACGTCCAGTCATGCTCAGTTGCTGTTTAGCCATAGCATAACTGATAAAATCCATTCAAAGATTCCATTCCTTATACCCAAGGCCACACCCACCCTGTCAATCATTTCTACTGCAGCACCAGGACATTTAAGGTCACTGTACACTCATTCACTTCTGGGGGACTTCAAGGAAAGAACCACCCTCCTCATAACCATGTCTAGTACTCAAGCTTCCATGTGCATTTCCAGTTCTGATGATGCCTCAATCATTCAGAGAGGATTGCTTGTCTTGTCTGCTATGATCTGTGTGAATCTGTCATCGCTGCAGTGCGTCAGTCCCCGCGGTCATTAATAAAGCATGGTGCAGGTTAAGAGCTTGAAGATGAATAGCTTAATCTCAGGTGCTGTAGAGTGGTGTAGTCATTGGCGTAGTCGGCAGGATCCTGAAACTTCAAGCTCAAACTTTCTGAAGTCGAGAGCTGCACTGCTGAGACGTTTGGCTCTGGTTCACTGTTCCTCTGTCCTCAGTCCTGGCAAGCTTGCGCTCTGCGGGAGGGAAAGAAGAAAGGTGCACAGTTTGTGTTGAATAAGGTATAAAACGAAAAAGTGGAAAAGAGAGAGAGACCAGAGGGAGGGTGTCTGCAGTTCAAAGGCTGGCACTAGAGCCTTTCTGTGTGCAGTGTGTGCTTTAACTCCAATTAAACAGGAAATCAATAAGAGCCTGCAGCTCAAATAGGCATCTTCACACTGTTCATTAAACCGCACCAGCACACACCCCCTCTCTAGTCGTCTTAAACACTCATACCCTTAATCAGGGCCGGTGCTCGCCATTTTAGGTGCCCCAAGCACGAATGTACAAATAATTCAGTATGTAAAATTCTGGTTCATGCAAAACCAAATGGCCATTTTTCCTAAGTTTGACCTACCATTACTCCAAAATGCTATAGTAATATCAGCTGATACTTATACAATTAATAGTATGGAAAGGGTTCTTCAAGGATTTAATGGTGTTATTTGATAACAGTTTGATTTGCTGGTTTTGTAGGACTCAAATGGACCGAATGGACATTTTTCCTAAGTTTGACTTCCCATAACACCAATTTATTTGATAATAGTTAAATTTTCTTCTTTAATGAGACTAAAATTTGTGGTCTATACATAAAGGAATGTTTTAAATATAGTGCATTCAACCTTTATTTTTAATTAGTTAAAAGGTCTGCATTTCCAAAATGTTACTCTGTTCTACAGATAGGTAGTTGTCTTTCTGGAGTATGTTTGTTGCTACTATAGCAGCTACTATAATACACTGTTTAGCTGTGTACTTTCACATAGGAGATTCATTAGTTTCTCTAGCAAATATGTTCCTTTTGTATTGCTTACAAGCTTTACATATTTGTATTTTAAATATTTTATTTTTATGATTACTATTATTATGATGATATTTTTACAAGCCTGGCACTGCACTCAATACATTTCCACATATACTAGGAATGCATCGAATAGTTGTTCAGTCAAAAAAGAAAAAAAAAAAGCACTTTCAGATTTTGGACAAATAAGTAAAAAGGTTAAATAATTTATTTGAAATATTTCAGCAGCGGCAACGCTGGATTCCAATATGCAAAAAGCCCATAGGAAGATTGACCTCACACAGGAACTTCAATCTGTCATCAACTCAGTGAGTAATCCAGAGTAATCCAGCTCAGAAAAAACAGTTGGCAAAGCAGCTAAACCTGTCTTCTATGCTCATTTCAAAATAAAAGACCTCCTATTTTCTCTGTTCTTGTCTTATTTCTGCTTCAAGTACTGTAGGATCACCATAGGGTTCCTTCCGCACTGCGTTGTTGCAGGTGCCTATGAAAGATGATACTCTCTCGCTCCCCCTCTCTCTCTCTTTCTTCCTGTCTCTCTCTCTCTCTCTCTTGCTCTTTCTGTCCATAATGCAGTGAAGTACAAGGGCACATTCTTTACCAGGGCCTACGCCCTCATGCTGTAGTTGTTTTTTCTTGCCTCTGTTTTCCTGCTCGCTCGCTCTCTCACGTCATACTTCATTACAGTTAGAAAGCTATAATTTAGTGGATATAAAATAGCAGAAGTACACACACACACAGACAGACGGGGCAGTAAACATTTACGTTTGGCTCTGGAGGAAATACAGAGTTATGAGTCTTTCTCTCTCACAGAACAACAAAGTATAAGAAGGGAAAAGAGGGACAACGAGAAATATAATATGAATAGAGAGCATTTTTACATACTCTAATACACATTTTACAATGGGCCAACACAAATTTTCCATGTTAGCCTTTCATACACAACCCTAGTTCCAAGAAAGTTGCGATTCTGTGAATAAGAACATGAATTAAGTCAAATAAATGTACATAAAATCAGAATACAATGATCAATGCCTAAATATAGAATTGCCATTAGAACCATCATGCTTTATATTAGGAATTATACCAGAGGAAGTAACAGATAGAAAACAGATATTAATAGCAAGAATTCTTCTTTTGATTGCTAAGAAAATGATTACGGTCTCCTGGCTAAAACCAGAGCCACCCTCAATACAACAATAGAGGGAAATGGTTAAGGATGTGTATTTATTGGAAAACATAACTGCAAACCTACAATTAAAAACATTTTTGACAAAATGGTGCCCATTCTACATTTATTCTGTAAATATACATGTACTTACTATACGTATTTATTATATTTTTTGGTTTGTTTTGTACTCTTAGATAAAGCTGCATTTTTATTTCTTCTTCCTTTTCTTCCTTGAGGAATTGTGTAAGGACTTTACAAAGATGCAAAGATCAATGGACTGTCGAGTAAGACATAAGACACACGTATTGTCCTGTAAACACACGTTCTGTACTACTGCACTTGATAGAAAATAAATAAATAAATAAATAAAGTAAAAAAAAAAAAAAAAACATATCAGATAAAGAGACATTTTAACCTACCATTTGATGAAACACACTGACTTTTTCAGAACTTAACCAAAGCAGAAATGGTAATAATAAAACACAGCTGCAACAGGGGAAATTCACATGACTGGTTAAAAAAAGCAAAGCTGGGCAGAGGATCACAAATCTGTGAAAGATTTAGTCTACAAATTGTGGAACAATTGCAGAAAAACATTAATCAACCTAAGACTCGAGGAGTATTCTACAGTTCACAATATCATCAACAGATTCAGTGTTGCTGAGAGCTGCTAGAATAAATCATGTCGAGTAAATTTGTAGCAGTAAAAGCATTGTGTCTCTGTAGACACGGGTAAAGAACACCCACAAAAGCAGCACTGTTACCCGCTGTGCTCACTCAGCTGCCTGCTGCTACTCCCACTGCTGCCTCTGATTCTCACTGCTAGCTCTATTTCACACTTTTCAGCCCTGTTACAACTTTTATTTTATTTTAAATGTTGCAAAAACCAGGCCAAAAGTCCATAACACCATTAATTTATAGTCTAATAATATTAGCCCCAATAATAATAATAACCCATTTTAGAAAGAAAATGTATCAGTATTAAATATGTTGCCTGCATGAAGCTTCCACTATTTGTCTGAAGAAACTGAACAAACCTTTCTATAGGAAATTTACTCTAGTTAGCTAGCCAGTTTTGGCCTTTCTAATAATAGTCAATTTAAATGTGTATCCTTTTGTTATTAATTGTGTTTTTGCAATTTAAGCTCTTCGGGTCCAGTCAGTAACTGGAAATGGTACAAAATCCAGTGTACACAGTTTTGCAGTAAATTGCCAGGGCCTTTAAAGAAAACTAATTAACTAAAAACAAAAATATATATATATTTTAAAATAAATAAGTATTATAGGGGGTGATTTTTACCAGACCATTAATTGGTTACCAGCGTACAATAAACTGAGCGTTGGAAACAGTTTAAAAAATGTAATTTCATCATAACTTGAAACCGACACAGAAACACAGAGAACTCTGTAACTAATAAAAATAAAAGTCTTGTCTTTAGAGAAATACAGTACTGTAACTGGAAACTGGAGAAAAATGGTACATGCTGGATTTGCATGCTGTAGCGCATCCCTGTGTGTTTATCGAGTGGGAGACCATTTGAATGATCCCGCTTGCATGGCGCACCTGCGTGAGAGGTATAGGCACGGTGACTATTGACTGTTGTCAGGGTTTAAATCGAACAGTGGCGCACCTGTGTTTTCCGCCACCAAGATAGAAACACACCAGATGTTTACCTGAACACACCTCACTTGCTTATTAGTCTGTTTTAACATTGCAGATGCAAAGAGTGAAAATAGACTGTTGACGAGGTGTAAGATAGCAAAGAGCATTGCAACGTATCTTGCACAGGGTGAATGATAGAGCCCCCCATTTCCAAGAAAGCATTGGATCCTCTTACACCCACAACAGTATATTTTTACACCTTGCGCTTGCGTTGTTTAAATAGCAACAGTGCTTACAAACGCATTTACGCCAATGGCCACTGACTGACTGAATATAACCTAGACAGACATCAACAGTCAGACAGATGTTCGGTGCTATCTTGGCAATGCAGACATGCCGTATGCTGTCAACACCAATACACAACCACTCGCGACACACACATAAGGACACGCAGCAGTGCACAAACCCAACTTTTACATCAACAATAAACAGAATACAAAATAAAACAACATTACTGTTCCTGTAAATGACCTGCCCATGCACCTTCACAGCATGAACATGCAGATCAGATTCCTCTGCTAAGGATCGCAGAAGTAATGCGCCATTAAAATATCAATCTGCCAAAATCAGAACTCACCTGGCTCTAAAAGGGAATAGCCAGTGACACACTGATTGGTTTATTTCATGTTACGCCCAAAACACATCCATAATTGTTAAGAGATTTAGTAGATGCCTTTTGCAGGTTTCGAGCCAAGCAAGACGTATTTTTTCCATCGTAAAGATAGCAAATACACACTATTTATCATACAATAAATAAAAACACCATCAATAATTTAACTCATCAAGTTTATTACTGTGAATCAAAATGCTATATTTATTCTATTTGATTTTATTTATATTAGATTTAGGCCTGCCTGTCATAATAATTACATGAATGACATCGTACAATATATGGAGAAATGTTTGCTGAACTTGGCCAGAATGTCAGCTTTGTTTAAAAACAGCAGTTTTATTTTATCTAATATGATTACTGTTCATTTCATTTTCTGGTGCGCACCATCTAAATTAGCCTTTCTCACTTTATTCTCACTGCCTGCTTTGCCTGTGTGCTCCGTGCTCTCGCATCTGCACAGATCTGATCGCTAAAATAGGGCCTTATAGTCCATTTCCACCTGAAACCTGATATCCATGTAAGAAAGAGAATATTGGCTGGGACTGTGGAAATAACTCAGTAAGACAGGACAGACCCAATATTTGCATTATTAACGTATTGTACAATACATTAACACAACTTAATTAACTTAATTTTTTCTTCCCTTAATATTCCTCATGATTTTTTAGCAATAAATATCCTTCCATATGAATGAGCCAGTACATCACCATTATTTAAACACAGCTGGTTTAATTTTTTTTTAAGATATCTAAATATTCCTAATAATCAAAAGTTTATTGTTCTTTTAAAGTGTGCAAATGCATATTATGCTATTTTACTGTATTATACTTAAACCAGTTGCATGAAATTGTCTTAAAAAGTCTGACTGTGACAGGCCTACAATAAAATAAACCAACTGGCACAGCTCAGCATTTGGGTCGATAACAGACCAAGCAATTTAGAGTGTAAAGAAGAATTTCAAGTGCCACACTGTGCCAGCTCTAAACCATCCTGTGGGATTTGGGAACCAATAAGAGCAGCCTGTTTGTTGTTTTTGCATGGAAAACTGCAGGTCTGGCTTGTATTTTAAAGCAACTGAACAGGGCTGCCAGAAGCATCTTAGCACAAAGATGATCTGTAAGTGGTTGAGCGAGCATCACACTGATCACTCTCTCTCTCTAACACTTAAAGATGATCTTGACACTAGGCCGCACCTGGGAAACCGAGCCCTGAATGACACAGGACGTGCTGTCAGGCTGTGGAGGAGCAGAGATGAAGGCATTTTTGTATTTTTAAAATCCCTCAAGCTCCCTTGCTTTCACTGCTTTCACAGGAGAACTGCATTGTTCTTCACAATGATGTTCCAAATTCCATATAAATCCTGTAGGAAACCTCTGACTTTAGTGTAAAAAAGACTTCTTGCTCTTTTAACTGAGCATGCTTAATTTATTCCATTCAGTTCTATTCAATTTAATTAAACCTTATTGTCATTTTACTGATGGAGGGTCTCATAGTATAATAAAATACTGTTAGGCTAGATTTCCAGCTCAATAATAGATAATAAAACACAAGATGCATAATGAAGCAGTTATGTTACTATATAAATGTATGCATTGAAACTGAACAAAATTAAACAATTGCCCCATAGTTGAACACTGAACACACTTTTTAAATCACTGATTTAAATATAATATCTATTAGATATATAATATATCAGATAATTTAATATTTGTCTTGTTTAAAAAATAAAAAGATGTACAAAACTACAATGTACAAATATTTATTAAACACTTTTACCAAACTTTTCAATATCTCAACTGATATTTACCTCAGTGCTATTCTAATCATGAATTTACTTTTGTAGTGCTGTTCTAATCATACATGTACCTCTGCTGTGTTTAGACTAAGACTAACTTAGCCCAGCTAACGTAACTATTCTTGTCCTGCACAGCTTGTATCTTTAAGCTGAAAAACAGTAAATACATACTGATTGTCATTAGTGATGCTGATCACATCATTTTGATTAATTAATGAAGAATGTAAAAAAATAAGGGTTTATAAATAGTTTATAAAGCAGTTTATTAATGTTATTAATTACTTTTTGCTCTTGTTGTTTTTAAACTTTAAATATGGATAAGAATTAGCAATTTTACAAAAATAAAATGTACATATTTAAACTATAATTTTAGGTCTTTTGGAAATCAAGTCATAACTGAGGTAACATATGAATTCAGTTCCAATAATACTCAAAATTCAGACTGAATTATTTAAAATAACACTGGTATGACAAAGCAATATTTCCTGCTTCATCTCAGGAGGACTTCGAGTAATCAGTTTCAGCATTCCCCTGGCTGTGATGTTCAATCCTAAACATTTTGTTTTTCTTTTATTCTTCCCCTTTTTTACTTTAGCTTTTCTTTGCTTGACTCTCTATCTGGCAGCAGTGTGGGGTCAAGCCAAGGTCACACACCCAGCACTCCACACTCTGAGAGGCTTCACGAAAGTACACCCTCGAAAATCATATGGCAGGACCTCTTGTCATAGTGGCAGAGTGTGTGTGTGTGTATGACTGTACACATAGTTGCTTATGGCCCTGAGTTTTACTTTCTGTGGTGGAGGAGGCAGCTTCAACTACACAGTAATAAACATTGATTGACCAGGGTGACCTTTCTGTGAGCGATCCACAGTCCACACACACCCACTTACAGAGAGAGAGAGCAACTGATCCACCTCCTCACCAAAACACACTTAACTTCAAACCCACACCAGTCGCATGAACAGAGCAGGCCTTTCTCAGCTCTGAACACTCCACTTAGTTATCAAACTGAAGCCCAGCTAACAGAGAATCTTTTGAGATCATCATCTCTAAACTTCGTCACCTTGTGTTTAATAAAATAAATATTTTTCCACTGCTAGGAACTGTTATGACACTTTGTGCATGCGTTTCCGTGGAAATCCACGTGAGCACAACAGCGAGTGGAAATGGAGGACCTACTGAACGCGATGTTGTGACAGAGAGAGCCAAAAAAACTCACTGGTCAT